>NW_027279371.1:0-377748 GCF_046629955.1 Centroberyx affinis
TGGATGAATTTTTACTATTTATGCAGCAAAAATGTCACAATTTTTGCTATTTGTTGATGTATAATACCCCATAAAACAGAAATGACAAAATATATGCAAAGAGCCTCTGTAATTTAGCAGCTATTTTTGTTAAGCAGCAGCAGTTTGGAGGCTAAATCTACAAGTTACTATGAGGGAAAATGTCATATTGACAAAAGGGCCATTAAAGATTTATTTTAGTTAATTTTATGCTTGGTGTACTGACTCAGCCGGTACGAAAACATATAAATTAACTATTTAGAACTGGATTTAATGATTGCTTTGTATATTTAATGAAACTCCAGTGGTTACAGGAGCAAAATATAATATTTCAACATTGACCAATCCAGCCAAAAAAAAAAAAAAAAAAATCACTATTTTCTCCTGCGGTGCCTCGGCTAATTGAACGGAGCTCCAGTGGTTTCTACTGAGTCAGCCTGCACACACACACACACACACACACACACACACAAAATCATTGGTGTGTGCATTAGTGACAGTTTAGCAAATTCAATTATAGATACAGTGTATCATAGTAGATAGGGGTTTATGGTTTTCCTTTTCCTTTTTTTTTTTGCAAACTCAGCATTTTCTCCCTCTCACTTTTTCCTCTATTGTGCTTGCTCGGCAATTTAATCATGTTTACGTTTGTTTTCGTTGGCTAGCTGCCATCCGATGAAAGGCGAGTGCACGTGCCAGCCGGGATGGGCGGGACTGTACTGCAACGAGACCTGCGCTCACGGTTTCTATGGTCACGGTTGCCTGGAGCCCTGTCTGTGTGTGAACGGAGGGGTGTGTGACGGCGCCACCGGCCGGTGCCAGTGTGCCCCCGGGTATACGGTGAGCGGTGAAGTTTGGCCTGGAAACACATTGACTCAGTGGACATGAATTTATTCGTTTTCTTTCACTTTCTGTGTAGATATAGCTCTCAAATCTACTGACTGTTCAATCTGTATCTTTGTATCAGAAGATAATAGTGTAAAATATACAGTTATATGCATTGTCCATTATAGACCATTGCCAATGCACTAAATGTTTTTTTTTATATTAAATATAACGAGTAATAATATGCAATAGTAATACCCTAAAACTCATCTCTTCAAGAAACACTTCATGTCTTCCTCTCTTTACCTTCCTCTCCCTCTCACATGTTTTTCTCCTCTATTTGCACTGAAAATGAAAAAACAAAATTTCCTATATATGTCCTAAAATATCATTCTTATTTTACTTCATACTCCTATATCTTTACCTAGCACCTCTCTATCATCCATGATCATTCTGGGGACACAAAAAATTTTGTTTTATCTATTATCTGGGCGTTGTGGCCTTGACTCTTGCACTCCTTGCTGTTGGTTGCTTGTAATGTGATGTTCATCTAGGAGTTTAACAGCTAAAAGTTCCATGAATGTTCTACAACTCTATGAACGCATACGTTTTTAGCATGGGTGGCCCCAGTGGGAATCAAACCTCTGTTTTACCCATTGAGCTATACTGGGCCTGTACAATTCACCTACAGTGAATGCCTTAAATCTAATGTATCTGTACTGTAAGTGTAATGTAAATGTCTCACCTGTGTTTACCTCCAGGGGGTTCACTGTGAGAGTTCCTGTAAGAGTGGCACCTATGGTAAGAACTGCTCCCTGGAATGCTCCTGCAAAAACTTTGTCGACTGCTCACCCATCGATGGGACCTGCTTCTGTAAAGAGGGTGAGTTTAGATAACAAATAAAGAAGAAGTGATGGATTGCCTGAAAGTCATACACATCGACTTGTTGACAGACTGGCAATTACGTCACTTATACAGTATGTAGACCCTGTCATTAAAGAATAAGAAAGTACTTTCCAACAGCCAACCAACCAATTAATGTCCCTTGTGTGTGTGCAGGCTGGCGAGGGCGGGACTGCTCCGCCCCCTGCTCCGAGGGAACCTGGGGCCCGGGATGCAACGCCACCTGCCACTGCGCCAACGGGGCAAATTGTAACCCTGCAGATGGATCCTGCACCTGCACCGCCGGCTGGCAGGGGGCGCTGTGTGACCAACCATGTCCGGTGAGTGCCTGAAATGAATTTTTCACAGGCTGAAAAGAAGGCTTGGCAATAAGGTAACACTAGGTCAACATACAGTATAATATTGGAATAGTGCAGACCTTTTAGCTTTATGTATGTATTTGTCTCCAGGCATGTAGTAGTTAAAAAAACAGGTTGGGTAAACTCATTATGAGGCAAACAACCACCAATATAAACACACATCCATTATATTTTCATACAAATCTATACATATAGAGAGTTGATTATACAAATCACCAGCGATGTTTTGGTAAATTAAAAGGTCCAGTCAGTGATAATCATAAGGCAAACAACAACCAATTATAACATACTGCACATTTTCAATTCTATCATCAATCATATGTTTAGAAAAGTATTCATTTATGCTTTTTAAACTGGGTTTAAGTGGGTTAATCCTCCACTACTTTTCCAATTGTCTCCCAAAGCAAAAAAAAAATCCTGGACTCAAGCCACCGCGTTGCGCAAAAACACATCACACTTCATAAAAAAATACATTAAACTGCATAGGATAAGAAAATTGCAAAGCATATTTATCCTATGTCAGGTGGAGCAGACGAATGAAGCATTATCACTGATAACACTAACACAAAGTCACAAGGGCTGTAACCACAGTTCCTGGCAGTTGTGATTTGATTGGATTGTGTATTAGCAGTGTTGTCCAGCTCTTCATCCCTTACCTCACCCTGTGTATGCTTTAATCTCTGTTTTTGGATGTGTACCCCCCCCCCCCTTGTCTTTGCCATGCCAACCAGCCACGCTGTCTATACAACAACACATTGCCAATGTAGTATTTTGTTTGACTCTGACTGAGTTGGCCAAATGCTGCAGAGATTCCCCTGACGATGCTTTGCCCGTTGGCATTTGTTCACATGTACAGATGGGCACGTTTGGGCCAGGCTGCCTGAAGAGGTGTGATTGTGTTGAGGCCGACGGCTGCCAGGCTGCCAGCGGGGAGTGCCGCTGTCTGCCAGGCTGGTGGGGTAAGTGACGACGCCGTCCTGGTGCCTCTTCCAGCTTGGCTCTGGTGCCGCAGATAAGTCTGGTCCAATAGTGCTGAGTGAGCCACAGGTTTCTGACTGTTCTCCCGCTCTAACTTTCATTCCGGTTGCACCGATCAGTGACTTTATAGCACTTTTACCCTTTTCTCAACTAAAGTCAGAAAACAGTAAGTGGCATTTACCAGCACACAGGATATGATGTATTGATCCGATGTGCTATCAAAGTAAGGGTGAGCACCTAAATAGAAACCTGGCTCTGACTGAGGTGAGAGAAGGGTTTATCAAGTGGGCTTAAAGTAAGTAATTATACTGTTCCTTAAGTATGTTTTTATTGTAAGTGTTGTACTCAGCTGCATTTTAAATCACACCCATTACAGAGTACACATTTTGTGCATCAGAAAGTGGATAATCATCAACTTTATTTGTTCCAAATTTCCAAATTTTCCAATTAAAAGAATCTAGTTTGAACTCTGTCCTCTCATCCTTTTAGAATTACATGGGAAAGATCACAATGTTCTCTTTTCTAAAAAGTAACAGTAACTTTTAAATTAAGCTACTTTTTACTTTTACTTCAGTAGATTTTTACACCACATATTTTACTTCTACTTAAGTAAAATATCAGCAAAGTAACAGTACTTCTACTTGAGTAGGACATTCTAATACTCTTTCCACCACTGCTTACCCTCACCTGCATTACAGTTAAACTACACTGACACTGGGCCCCCACTGCTCCATTCATCCACCTCTCATAATGTTTTCCCCAGGTGCCCGCTGTAGCGAGGAGTGTCCAGACGGCCAGTGGGGGCGCCACTGTAACCAGACCTGCTTCAAGCGTTGCCCCAACAGTGACACTTGTGTGAGGGAAACTGGAGCCTGTGTGTGTCGCCCGGGCTTCTGGGGAATCACCTGCCAGAACAGTGAGTGTTGTTGAAATGCTGCGAAAATCTGATCAAATCAAATAAAACCCTGAGGTGTGCTTGATTTTAGTGTGTAACGCCTGTGGCATTTTCTCTCTCTCTCTCTCTCTCTCTCTCTCTCTCACTCTCTCTCTCACTCTCTCTCTCTCTCTCTCTCTCACGCTCTCTCTCTCTCAGAGTGCAGAGCTGGGATGTATGGTGACCAGTGCAGCTTGTCCTGCCCGTCCTGTGGCCAGTCGTACCGCTGTCACCATGTGACAGGCGAATGTGATTGCCTTCCTGGATACACTGGACCCCACTGTGATCAAGGTCAGCATTTAACACGATACATCCATACGCGAATGGTCAAAACAAATGCTGATCTTTTTACCGTTACTGGTATGCAGGATCTAATGTAACGACGCCTTGTTCTATCAAACTACGGTGAACAGCTACCAAGAAGATGGATGTTAGCGGAAAAGCGTGGGGGAAACGGGGTCATTAAATCTGTTGTTTGGGTTATACTTTTTTTTTTATTGTGTTTTTATTAGGAATTTGAAAGCAGATATACATGAAAAGATCAATTCACAAACTTCCACTTATTTTTTTTTGTATAACAATCCCACCCTCCCTTAATTCCCCTCCCTCTCAAGCCCACATTTTGTGCATCCTAAATAAATAAAAAAAAATAGCTTCTTTATGATATTCTGTGATCTGTTTCCAGTTTGTCCAGCTGGGTACCACGGCAGGCAGTGTTCTGAAGTTTGCATTAATTGTGCCAACAACTCGACATGCGACCACCGGGACGGCCACTGTGAATGTCTGCCTGGCTGGACCGCAACTGACTGCTCCATACGTGAGTGGGACGCGTTTACATAATAGGAATAATACTCAGAAGGGCACTTTGGGGTTATCACTTAGTGGTGTTATGGATACAACAGCTGTTACAACACATGCTTGGGCATTCAGGCTTTGGTTGATGTTGGTTCGATGTTTCTTCAAAAGATCATCAGAAATTAATTCATAAAGATAAAATACAGGAGAAAGATTACAAACTAGCCGCCCTTGTTATAACAACAGGTAGCATTGCAGCCAATTCCATTTCTCTCAAAGCACGAGTAGCTGTGCTTCATGGGAATTGTCAGCACAGTTGAAATGTGTCTTTGACCAATTAGATTGTTTGACCAAAAGTACACATCCTGTAACAAATATTTACAAAGTCTCCTTGTTACTAGAGCTTTCTAGAGCTTTTCATTTACACAAATCTGGTGTATGATAGACACAGAAAAGATAGATTATTGCACAGTAGTTAAATCCTCGTTGCACATGTCTGCCTGGTTCTCAAATGCGTGGCTCTCATGCCACGTTGGTACTTTGTGTTCTCCAGCCTGCAGTCCAGGAAGGTTTGGCCCGTTCTGCACCCAGACCTGCTCCTGTCCACCCAACTCCATCTGTGACCGCTACACTGGAGACTGTGTGTGTGAGACTGAAGGAGATGACTGTAAACAAGGTACAGACACACACACAAGTTCTTCCATGAGCTTAGGAACAATAATATTGAATTACAGCCACTTTTACACTTCTTCAATCTGTCTATTTTCCTCTAACTCTTCATGACTGAAGTGGTTTGAATAGGTGAAATTGGTAATAGCTTTCCTCTGGATTCACCTGGTCAGTCTGTTTCATGGAAAGTACAGGTGATCCTACAGTTTACCAGACGAAAACCCGCAGCCATTACCTCAATGTTCCATTTGTAAATCCATGGCCCAAAACGAACAACTTGCCCTGTTTCCTCTCACAACAGTGTGCTTGTCCCATTTCAGCGATGGAAAGTAATGAAAACTGCTCTAGCTGCCGTACTCGAGCTCTCTCCCCTCCTCCTGTTTGGCAGACTCCACAGAGCTATCGGGGAGCGTGATGGTGCCTCTTCCCCCCGGTGAGAGGGAGTCGTGGGGGGCCATCGGCGGCATCGTGGTGCTCGTCCTCCTGGTGGTCCTGCTGCTGGCTCTCCTGCTGCTGTACCGCCGCAGGCAGAAAGACAAGCAGAACAATACGCCGACCGTCTCCTTCTCCACCACCCGCACCGTCAACTCCGAGTACGCCGTCCCAGGTACACAAGGTTGTTTGTAACACACGATACAGCGCAGAGTAAGAGTCTGGCTTCTACGATGTGAGGAGATTTGTTCCCGAAATGAGATATGCACGGCTTAAAAAAGCAATTGTTACGCTATCTTTAAAATCCCTTCCAAAAACACACATAAAAGACAGGCTTTTATGTGAATTGTCCCTTACACTTGTATCTCCATTTTATTTTAGATTGTGTAATTGTTTTATTTCTTGTTTTTTACTTATTGTTATTTATTACTGTCTCTATAGGGGACAACTTGTATTGTCTGGGCATTCATGTGGTTAGGAACATACACTTTTATAGTTGTATGTACTGTTTTCTAGTTGTATCTGTGTATCTCTTGTATTACCTTTTATTCCTATTTTTTATTTATTTATTCAACTTTATTTTATTTAATTGTGGTACTTTTCTCTCTGGGTTTTATTGTATGTAAAGCACTTTGTAAACATTGTTTTTAGAAAAGTGCTATACAAATATAGTTATTATTATTATAAATCCGATCACAATGTAAAATGCAATATAGAGGCCAGTAGAGGCTGACAATCTTGGCCATGGTCTGTTTATTGTTGAAGGTAATTGTACTAATGTTTCAAATTTAATATATGATTTATTGATGTTAAAATGCCACATAGAGCACCTTTAAATGTGAAGATACCCTCTGACTCATGCTTGCAAGACAGTAAAACGCCAGAAAGCATAATCATTTAAATTATTGAGCACTGAATTCTGATTCCATGTGTCTGCTTTGGTTTTCAGACGTTCCTCACAGTTACCATCACTACTACTCCAACCCCAGCTACCACACACTGAGTCAGACCAGGCCTCCGCTGCCACACCTGCCCAACAACCACGACCGCGCCATCAAGGTGAGTGTCAACTCTGTGACACACCAGGCAAACCTTTTTGGGCATCATGGCAGGAGAATAGAAGTGGGAAATATGCAGTTTAATCAGTAATCAGTGCCAGTTGCCCAAAATGTTGCCCAGTGTATCGCAGCCTTTACTCATTACTGTTACATTTCATTGCCACTACTCCATTCCAACAGAATATTGCTCTGGGTATATTTTCTTCACAGTGATTCATTCAGATTCTGGCTATATATATATATTTTTTTGTCAAACAGAACACCAACAACCAGCTGTTCTGCAGTGTGAAGAACATGGAGAGGGAGAGGCGGGGCCTGTTTGGGGTGGAGAGCAATGCAACTCTGCCTGCAGACTGGAAACACCATGAGCCGCGCAAAGACTCAGGTCAGTCTGACTGTCCAGTGTGTGATTCACATTCAGACTCTGTCACATTTCATTAGATTTTAGGCAAGAAGAAATTACAGGATTGACATTACAAGTAAACAATAGTAAGGAGTAGTTTTCCTGATATATTGGCCTTTTATTAAATATTTGACATTTAATGCCAGTGTTGTCCACCTCTGTTATCATGGAGGTTCCTCCCTGACCACAGCTGTAAAAAACAGTCTGTAAAACCTGCAATTAAATAATATTTTCTTTGCACATTTTATTAATCATTTAAATGTTCAGTGAGGTTTTTAGTAAATTAATTTTAAGTCAGTAATGTATCCCAGAGTTTCCCTTTTGAATTTTCCCATTGAATAGGTGAAATTCTGGAGGAAAGAACTTGATACATGTATTTATTTATTTAAAGATATTGAACATTGGCACAAAATTTCGGCTATCGGCGACTTCAGTATTGGTATTGGCCTTTAAAAACCCATATCAGTCGAAACCTAAGGAGTGAAATGGTCAAAGCCACACCACCTTGATAATAGATGTAAAAAAAATATTCCTTTTTACCCAAGAAGGATCATAATTAATCATAATTAAATGTTAGGTGAGGAAATACAATAAGTGCTGAGGAGAAAATAGAGAAATTTCTTTTTATTTTCACATTCAGAAAACTTTATCATCCATCACATTTCCAGAGGGTAGAAAAATCATTTTCATAAAACGCAAAACAGAGGTAATATGAGACAATAAAAACAATAAGAACGTTGTAAAAAAAAAACAATAGGTGCATGGCCAGCATTCGCTCACTGCCATGCCATCACCTGGTATTGATTTTGCGTGTTTCCAAGACAGGCCGTCTGCTTTTTATTAGTTTGCCATAAATTAAAATGAAGACGCCAGATTTGTCTTTTAACGTTTAACAGGAGCTTTTGGAATTGATCGGAGTTACAGCTACAGCGCCAGCCTGGGGAAATATTACAACAAAGGTACTTTATCACCCTATTTTCCTATTACCTGTCTTATTACCTCTTCTAGACACATAGGAATACTAAACACAGACAGTCTGACCTTACATAATGCCAGAGCTACAGTTACATAAACATTACATGAATATTAGCTGCGTAAATGTTACACAAGTGTGATCTTGAGCTTTTGATATATCTTTCTTTGTGGTATACCCAAAAAACATATTGTACCAATCATTTAACATTATTAGCATAATTAGAGTTTAACACTCATTGCCTTGCAAATATCCCATATATCCAATTGTGACATTTTCACTGCAGGCTGACAGCTGAAATGGTTTCACGTGTTGATGGACCCTGGGAACAAGCCAAACTATTGATAATGCATAGAAAAATGTCACAAACACATGGGTTTCATAAAGATTATTCATATTTCATAATATAGAACTGTCCAAGTTTTCTTTAAACTTTTTCAGGCAATGACATGAAAATGTCTTACGATAGCGTTTTCTTTTGTCTTGAGAACTCATAATTCATAAAACAACCATAAAAAGAAATCTTGGGAATCTTGGAAAATGTCTGTTGTTTTTAGAATAACAACCTAAAATAGTCAGTTTTGGTGGAATTACACTTTAACCTTTCACCCTGTGCGCTCAGCCGGCTACAACTCTGTTACAGTCCACCGTTGTGGAGCGTTCTGACCTTCCAGTACTTCAGGTGTTTTACCTTCTCTTCCTGTCTGGTGGCAGAGCTGAAGGACGCGGCGGCGGTCAGCAGCAGCTCTCTGAACAGCGAGAATCCTTATGCCACCATCAAGGACCTGCCGGGCCTTCCCTTCTGCCCGCCGGAGAGCAGCTACATGGAGATGAAGTCGGCCATGCCCAGGGAGCGGGCGTACACCGAGATCACCCCGCCGCCCTTCAACACCGCCACCTTACGCAGGGGTGAGCGAGGCTTTAGACGTGTTGATATGTTTTACTTTTTGATGTCGAAAAAGTTATTCATCCCAATGCCAATGCCCAATCAGCAGCACAGCAGAATCTGATAGGTGTTAACATTTTTACATTTTAGATTTTAGGCCTTTAGCTACATCAGAGTGACTTGAAACTAGAACTAAAACATCCTACTCAAGTATAGTTCCTCTGCTGATATTTTTCTGAAGTAGAAGTTAAAGTACTAGTGTAAAAATCTACTTAAATAGAAGTAATAATTACCTAATTTAAAATGTGTAAAATGAATAAAAGTTACCAAGTTACTTGAGAAGTTACTAGAAAAGAGAATGTTGTTAGCTATGATCTTTCCCATGCAATTCCAAAAGGATGAGAGGACAGTTGATTATTTTAATTGGAAAATTTGGAAATTACAAAATAAATTGCACAAAGTAAAGCCAGATTCCTCTTCTCACTGTGAATGGCTCCACAATTTATCAATTTACGATTGTCCAGTTTCTGATGCAGATCCTACAAAATCTGTACTCTGTAATGGATGTGATTTAAAAAAATATATATACATGATATATACATAAATATAAATATATACAGTACATAAAAACATACTTCTAAAATTCAGTGGACAGAGGGAGATGATATGAAGTGAAACAAGGCAACAGTAAACACAAATGATGAGCATGCATCATCCCTTCATGTTTCGTCACAGTCGGACCGGTGGTGTGGCAGTTGTGGCCTTTCAAATTTTAAAATTTGATGTTTAATAATTACAGCATCCCCATCAGGTCAATCAGTGTAATTTCTTAAACGAACACACTGCCAAAATGCATCATCATCCCTCCAAAGTTTCGTCAAAAACCGTGTAGAAGAAAATTCACTCCTGGGGCGAGCTGTTTCTTTAAGAGTCCTGATCAATCAGACATGAGAAGAGGGTTCCTGCTTGCCGGCAGCGTGACAGATGGGAAGGACGGGCTTCCTGAAGGCCGGGCCGAATGAATGAACAACTGTTTACATGGAAGTGAGGAAAGGTCACTCTGAAGGGAAGAGGAAGAGCAGGAGAGAGGAAAACCAGGGTGGCCCAGATTGTCCCTTTGTTTTGTTTTCTATTTTATTACCTTTTCATTTCCCCTTTTTGAATTTGATCTTATTAAACATTTATTTATCTGGGTTAGTTAAGACCAAGGGCTTCTTTTACAAAGGAGACAAGGCAGCAGCAGCACATAATAATAAATGATGAAACTGCTGTTATGGCAGGTTAAGAGAATCACATTCATAGATGGATGGAAATACTGACTGTGGCTTTTTCCCTATGTGCTCTGTTTTGTTGTTTATCTTGGGATGGCAGTAGCCTAGAAGTTAGAGAAGTTCACCAGTTTGATTCCTGGGCTGGCTGGGAAAATTTGGGTGGGGAAAATTGAGTGAGAAAGGCTCTTATCTCCATCAACAACTACTAAACACTTAACCCCACTAGCTCCAATGGAAGTTGTAGTTGCTGAAAAAAGAGCCTGCATGGTCAGTCAGCTTTGCCTGTATAAATAAATAAAGGGTAAAAAGTTTGAGTTACGATTAACTCAGTGATACAGGCAGCACAGGCAGACAAACTAGACACTGAATAAGTATTGAATCATTTATCATCCGTGGTATTTACGTTAAAAACCGGGCCTCTGGGATCACATAATGTCCTCAATAAGCCTGAGTTGGAACTCTCAGTTTAAAACTTGAATAGTGTGATAAGCATCGGTGAAAAAAGAACACAAATCCAACAAAACTTCAATAAAGTTCAGAATAACCTGATAGAACTATACTTGTCAAAAATCTACTTAAGTAAAAATATTTAAATGTTTAATATTGTATTCATGCATTTAACTATTTAAACTTGGAGTTTAGAGTTTGGAAGCGATTTGTATTTGAAGCATTAACCTCCTCAGGTTGAGCTGATGGTTCAGTTCCATTTGCTCTGATTGCTTCCTCTTAAAGTTGATTGGCTTTAGGTTGGAAAGGTCACCATTCTTATTAACTTACTTCATCATGTGTATGCTGAGCCTTTTCATTCAAAGTAGACACTTAATAGTGGTTTGTAGAAGAAGAAAAGTGGTTTGTAGAAGAATTAGGATATTTATTTGCTTTGAAATGTGGTGAAGTTTCTGTACAGTACAAAAGTAAAGTAAAAACTCTATGTATGATCTGCCTTTTTCTTCAAAGTAGACACTTTCTACTGGTAGTTCTACAGTAAATGTGGGTAGTAGAGAATACAAATATACTCTTTCTATACTAAGCCTTTTACATGTTGGCAACATGTTACAGAGCTTTAGTCCAGATCACCGCAGGCGAGTCCAAGCCAGTTCTGAGACCAGGTCCAGTTGAGTTTTATAGACTGAGACCAGACCAAATCGAGTCCTAGTCCAGACCAAGTCCAAAATAAGCCATAAACACTGTACACGTCTTTCCAAATGTAAAAATAATGCTTAAGGAGTTTCTTAAGGATGATGAGAGATGTAGATCTTTCTGCAGAAGAGATGTAGATCTTTCTGTACTAAACCCTTAACATCTAACTAATTGATGCAAAGGATTTCGAAAATCAACGCAAAGAAGTTTGAGGACCGATACATACTATAAACATTTGTAATCCTTTAAATTGTTTGTAGTGCTGAGGAGAAAATAAAAGAAGGTGAACCAGGTGGTGAAAATGTATTTTTGAAAATTTGGTTTGGATTGGCAAGAAAAAGTCGAGTCAACATATAGTGGCTGAGACCAGGTCTGACTCAAAGGAGAGAGACCGAGACCAAGTCCGAGATGACATAAGATGATCTGGAGACGGGACTCGAGCGCACAGCCCTGGCATTTTATTTCATAAATACAGTGGAGTTGGAAGTAGGATATGTGCTTTTCGATATCACAAAGTAAATACGCAAGGGTATGACCACCTGAGCACCTCTCATTATAACCTTCCATTTATCACATTGTCCTTTTCTTTCCTGCCCCTCTCTCAGAGCGTCAGAGTTCCCTCGGTCACGCTCCAGATCAGGACGTCCAGAACCACTACGACCTGCCAGTCAACAGCCACATCCCGGGACACTACGACCTGCCGCCGGTCCGCCGCCCCCCCTCCCCGTCCCGCAGGAGAACGCCTCAGTGACAGTCACAACAGCGGAGCAAGTTTATACTTTTTTTCTCTCATCCCCATGGGGATGAAACTACGCCTGCGCTCCCAAGCAAGAGCCACACTTTAAGCTCTTGTCTGACACCCAGAGCCCCACCCAGTAAAGACCACCCACAGGACAGCGGGGAGGGGAAGGGAGGGGAGGGGGGGTGGTCTGTCCCACTGTGGCATGATTGTATAACGAGGATGCCCCCATTCAACTCAACGTGTTGTGAGGAAACACTGCCCCCCTGTGGATCAGAGTGGTACTTGCCTCACCATGACGGACTTGTGATCCAGACTGGGGAGCCAGCAGGCTGCGGTGCAGAAGGCTGGAGTGGGGCGACGCCAGTGGGACTCTTGCTGTATTCATGTCCCATGGGAAAAACCATCAAATGACTTCATGGTTAAAAAAAAAAAAACACACAAGACAATTTTCTTGTGTTTGAACTCATTTGAAGCCATCAAAACGCCATAATGGAGGTTTTCTCTAGACTCTGGTTCCTACTAATCAGCTGTTTCAGACCTTTAAGGAGGCCCTATTATCGGAATTCAAATTTTGTTCTGTTAATACTATATGATCAAAGATGGTTAAAGTACAATGTTAAAATGTTATTCTGTTTGAGCGGTTAAATGTAAAGGTATTGCATTTTCAAAAATCCATCCTTTTTTACAGGCTGTTTTGGGATAACTCCAGTCAACGCATCACAACTAGACTTGGTCTTGATTGGCTCCCCTCACTTAACTGATAAAATCCTGCAAACTGACCCCCACCCCCTCAACAGTAAACCTTTAATACACATGTGCTTAGTGAGTGATACATTTGAGTTCATGTGTTACAACAACCAAACATTGCAATGTCAACCACAAATGAAAAATCCAGCAAGTAGTTGTGTCCTGCCACAGCATTTTAAGTCAAAATGACTCATGTGACAAATATTTCCTTTATTGAAAATGAATATAACATTCCTCACACTTGACTGCAGGTGTTTCCTTGTTGATGTTCAGAAGTCATGAAGTACCAGGATTTCCCAGTTAGTGTTTACCACCTGAAAGCCGAAGTGAACAGTATTTTCAAGTACTAAAGCTCATATCTACTGTCTTTCCCATATGACATGAATGCAGCACGGACACGAGGATGCATGCGTCCCTTGTGTTTAACCAAATGTGGCTTACTTATTGCTGCTGTCAGATGAAAACCTTATATCTTCAAAAAACAAACAAATAAAGCAAAAAAAAAAAACAGCTTAACAGGAATTTAGAAGAGCAGCCTTTTTAAGATTCAAATTGTATTACGGGTTTGGAATGGGTTTATGGGACCAAGGCTCAGAAAGTCGCTCAAACTATAAAGGAACACGTTTTGCATGTATGTTTTAAAATGTAAAGCATCACCAAAATAGGGAATTACAAGCCAAAAGAAACCAGCATCATGTATGATTCTGCACAGTATCATGCTCACTTGAAGGCTCTCTTGGCTTTTGGATTTGCATGGAATTTAACCGGCACATTAGGCATTTTGCCAACAGCTGCATTTCAGCCAGTATTGAACAGATCTACTCCAAAATGTTGTGTATCAGTCTGGGGGGGAAAGAAAATCATTACATGAAATTTATCATTTCATATTTCTAAAATATAGTAGATCTAGTCTGTTGTCATTTTGTCAACCAAGGTCTTAACTTACCTACAAATCATTTTAAAAATGCCATGTCTTTCAGTTTTGTGCCTCAGTTATTTTGTAAGAGAAAATGTTGCTTTTTTCAAATGTTGGACATTTCATTTTCATTTTCATTTCATTCATTTTCATTTTCAAACTCTTCAGTTTATAATCCTGTCCATTTAACTTCCCTTTAACTCATTTGGACATGGACCACAGAAACCCCATGTAAAAGAGAAAATGTTTTCAATGTGCTTTAAATGATATAGTTTTGTACAGTAGAGCTCCTGTTTGATACATAATGTTCATATATTTCTGAATGTAACCATGCAACATGTTGTATATAATGTAAATAAAAATGGCTGCACTTTTGTTCAGTTTTTTTTTTTTTGGAATGACAAAGTGTATTTATGTCAAGTCCAACAAAATCCAAGGAAATAATTAGACCACAATCACGGAGTAAAGAATTTTACTTGCCATTATTTTAGAAAAGAGAAAGGCAAACAAAGACATTCACTACATCGACTGATTGCATGACTTTTCCATATTGGTAATAGCATTGTTATGACAGATCCGACACAAATCCCACTTGAAACAAATTATAACCTTAGCATTGATGGCTCGCAGCTTGAAATCCCTTTCAGTGACATTTTAAAGCATGAAGTCCTTCAAATGATTCATAAAGTCTTAAAAGGGCGAGTGCAGGATTTTATAAAGGCCTCTTAAGTATTTTGGTTTTTGTGGCATCAGTCACCTGATAGCATTTGCTAACAATGCTAGTGGAAGACAAAGGGGAGCGAAACCATTGCTCTGCAAGTCTTTCCAAATGTCCAATATTTATTCTTTCTCTTATTACGACTTATCCAACTAAAACACACAGGTGGACTGAAGGGGATTTTGAGAGAAATGTCTTGTTTCTTCATTAACTTGAACTAACACTGCAGACAAATGCCAACAAAGGCCTGCTGTCAATTTCTTGAAAAAATAAAATAAAATCTTTGCGAATGGTTGTTAATCATTAAGACAGGCCCCTGAAAATCCTGACTACCCCCGTTTAAGTCATCTGTTTTAAGTGGGACAGACTGATTGGTAATCATATGTGCATATACAGTAATTATCTCTTATAAATGTAAATGTAGAAAATCTGGAATCTGGAATTATATATTCTGTAATTATAAATCTCTATCTCAGAAGACAAATACTAAACATCTTTGGAACTGGCTATTACTCATAGCATGATTTTGTTAACTATTATCTTATATGAGCATCAAAATCTGGACTAAGGCACTTGGGGGTTCACAATGTCAAAATCAGACATCTACTTAAGGCATTTTCACTCAATATAACAATAAAGTAAAAAAAACAAAAACAAAAGGAAAAATAATCTAATTTGGCAGTAATATGTTGCATTAAGTACAATACAAAACAGAAATATAGCAAAAGCTATCAAGTATTCTCCATAAATGCTTCGATATGCTTTTCTCTGAAGTATAAACAATTCAAGCTGCCACACTACAGTACAAGTCTACCTGCTGTGCATTAAATGGCGAGGCCCTCAATAAATGCAGCACATAAAGCCAAGCCAAAGACACAAAGTCAAAGTATACACACCCCGCAACCCTGCTCATATCCCCGAAGCAAGCCTGAGGATTTGCAAAGCCAGTAAAGCTTAGAAAAAAAACAAAAAAAAACAGCCCTTATGACCAGTTTTTGGGAGAGAGACCAACCAGAGGACAACTGCCATCACAAGACTGCAAAGCATGTGAGCAAAGAACCACCAGTGGCAATAATTGGAGACATTTTTCTGTCCTCTAAAGGCACATTAGTGTTACAGGAAACTGTCATTAAGTGGGTTTTTAAAGTGTTATTGAAAAAAACCCTCCTGTCAATAGCTGCAGACAGAGCCAATACAGATAATATTGACATGATTGAACAAACTGAGAAATCCTATAAAAAATATGGCACAAACTTTTGTTGTTACGACAAAATGTGTCAGTAAAGACTCCACAGAATGAACTAGCTATTCCTGATATATTTTCCCCAGGTAGAAAACAAATTGTACACTTCCTGTCATCAAAACAAAACATCTTTGGAATTACTATAAAAAACAATAAGGCAACAATGTTACTTTTAATGTACATCTAGCCAATACTGAGACTTTCATGACTCAGTTCACTGGGTACAATCAATATCTTCAGCAAACAACCACAATCCCTTATTTCCACAGACTTTCAGAAACATAAACAACACCATTTCTCTAGGATCAAGCTGGAAATGGCAGAAAAAAATATTCATCTGAAATAATCCTTTTCTCTGTCTAGACCGGAGGCGCCTCGCAATACGATTTGAATCCCAATAGAAAATGTAGTAGTGTTGAATGTACTTTCTTTGAGGCAGAGGTGATAGATGAAACTAGAAGCACACACACCTGCTGAACACCCTGAGCTTACTTAACCTGACAGTACTTTTTGCTTCCTTCTGGTAAGTTTTACACCGGCGTGATTCATTTGCAACATTATTATATTTTTTCCAGCAAAAAAATATATAGTTTACCTTCTCCATAGCATAGAAAAATAGCACAATACTGTACCAAAAATCAAAAACCAAGGCAAATAAATGTATCTATCAATTGTAAACTTCATCATTTGATATATTTTTTTATATATTTGATGGGCATACTCAATGGACATGATTAACAAACCCCACGGTGATGAATTTTCCTACTGTCTGCATGGCTTTATAATGACTTTACACCACTCTACATACATACACACAAGTAATGCATGTTATTTCTGCCAACTAATCCATGAGGTCAGGACGGGGCTAAACCCCACTCAATCAGGTGGCATTCAGAAAAGGGTGGGTAGTGTATGCGGGATACCAGGGCCCTGACCCCCTGGTTGTAGCGGGCCTGAACCCCCCCCCTCCACCCCCAACCCCAATCCCAACCCCACTCTCACTCCCCCACCCCCCTCTCCCCCACCCCTCAGACCCACTCCTGACAGGGTTCACTAGCTGTGCGTGTTGAGTGTTGACAGCTTGGCCATTAGACGTGAAACCCCAGCTCAGATCAAAGCAGAAGCGCTGGTCAATGGAGCTCTGTGTGTGTGTGTGTGTGTGTGTGTGTGTGTGTGTGTGTGTGTGTGTGTGTGTGTATGTGCGTGTGCGTGTGCGTGTGCGTGTGCGTGTATGTGTGCACAAGTGCAGAGCAGAATACAATATAAGCAAGAGCACAGCACACATGCAATTAACATAACTGGAACATACACTCCAAAAAAGCGAAATAAAGTCAATCCTATGCCCTTTGCCAAACCTCGAAGCACATCTAACCTGCAGATTATTTTGAATACAAAATAAGACGAGATCATATAAAACATAAAAGGAAAATAAAAAAAGGACGATATCCCAAATGGTAGAAAATAAGTCTCCTCTACGGGGTGCAGGAGGCTGTGGACTTGGGTGAGGTGGCGTCTGGCTTTACATGATGGAGCAGTTCTCCGGTTTGGTGCGTCCCTGGAGGAGGAAGTGACAGGGGAGCGTTAAAGGAAGAAGAAGAAGAAGAAGAAGATGAAGAGAGGACAGGAAGGAGGATGTCAGGACACCTAAACAAACAAGGAAACGGGGTTAACGAAGACTTTTTGTTTTGTTTTGTGAGCGAGATCTAAAATAAGCAAGAGACGTCTGACAAAAAAAGATTGCCTTAGGTTGCTGGAAGACAGCGATTGATAAAATAACGCTAAGGATGTGTCATTACAAAGGATGTGTCATTTTTAACACATCTGTGTGTCTTCTTTGGGACAACACACACTTGTGTTACTTTTCAACACAAGATGTGTTCATGAAAATAGTTATAAATAAATGCAGGTCAGCCATTCTTGCATACAGTTGTCAGTGTGTTTTAAATGCTACAGCTTTGTACAGTAAATCACAATACACTGTAACCGCAAGAAAATTGCAATGTGCTCTACTTTTGTATGTACCTGATGGCATAATTCAATAGTTTTGACTGTTTTAGTCAAGTCTGGTGTTTTTTGTTAGTGACTCGATTATTGTTATATTGTTCATAAAGCTCTTTGTAACACCGATCGTTTGTGAGAAGTTCATCCTCTTCATCCTCAGCTTGGGAAGATCGTTCTCCACAAGGACATGAGTTTGACTTGGACTTCACCCGAGCAGTCCAGCCCATTTTACTGATTTCTAATCAAATTAACTGATGACACTTTGTGCCAACAACATGTTACTCCTCAGTTTCTATTTTTTTTGGCCAGAAGCTTGTAAACTACTTTAGGTTGTAATAAAATCCTTTAAATCAATATTTTGTGTCATATTATTAATGTCTTCGGTAAGTAGCCATGTAATAAGCTGGATAATGTTGCTCTGCTTCATGTCATGTAACTTCTACCGCCCATATTATAACATAATATCCCAGTTTGTCTTTTATCTCAGTTCGTCTCCTAATATTCATATTTTACTTGATTTTATTGTTTTTATGTTACTTATTTTCTTTTCTCTTGTTTTTTTAAAAATTTTATTTCATTTTATCTTAATTTTACTTTGTCTGGTTTCATTTTTAATCTCTTGTTTTCTGTTCTATGTACTCAGTGTACTTATTTATCTTAACTGTTTGGAAAGCACTTTGCAACAGTTGTTTTAAAGTGCTATATAAATAAAGTTTATTATTATTATTATTATTATTATTATTATTATTATTATTATTATTATTATTACTATTACAACCCCCCTATAACCACACACCACGTTACCTGTCTGGGCTGGTTGGAGCCCATGATGAAGAGTGAGTGTCCCACCAGGCCCTCGGGCAGCCCGCCCCCGCCGCTGCACCCGCCCGAGCGATCCGACGGCTGGCCGCAGGAGTCGCAGATCACCGTGCGGCTCCGCAGGTTGTACTCGCTCTCCACGCCGCTCGTGCTGTGAGCTCCCTGCAGGGGGCGACACGCGACAGCATGGGTTACTTCCCACTGCTGCTCAACTGGGAAATGCTGCCGTTAACAGGGAGCTGTGAGATGTGATGTTCCCGATGTATAATGTATGATGTTTTCCAGCGTGCTGTATAATTTAGGGGGATGCCTCAACAACGGCGCAAATTTACCATGTCGTCATCATCGTCATGGAATAGGGTGCGTGTGACTTTCCTCATGGCCATTTCCTAGTGATGAGAAAAGTCAGGTTATTGTTAAAAAGAAACAAAAAAGGGAAGATCAGCTCAAAAAAATGCGTGTATGAAAGTTGGGCAAAATATTTAGCATCAAGGTGTGTGGTGCGAGGTGATGTCACACCTCCCCGTTGGCGCTGATGAGCGTGGTCTGGAGGAGGTCGCCGGTGCCCCACGAGTTCTGGGTCTTCCACACCAGGTCAGTGGGAGGGTTGTGGTTTCCGCCACCAGTTGAAGACCAGATCTGGAAAGGTTAAAGGAAGGAAGGGAAGAAGGGAAGAAAGAAGGGAAGAAAGAATGAAAGAAAGAAAGAAAGAAAGAATAAACAAAATAGTCTAACAAATAAATGGAAAGAGGTAACGCGTACACACAAAGAAACCAAGTGTAACTCACAGTGACGGTTCCTCCAGCCTTGAGAGTGAACTTGGGGGGAAACTTGTAGGCGATGGGGCTGCCGGTGCCGACCTGCCTCTTCACCTGCCAGTGGCCCAGCAATTGATCCTGCATGAGGGAAACGGGAACAGAGAGAGAGAGAGAGAGAGAGAGAGAGATGGAGGATGGGACAGAGCATGGATTACAAATTATTACATCGCCAGGACTTTACAGTGTCAGTTAAATCCATTGTTTCGAGGACTATGGACACATTATCTCGTCTCTTCACAAGAAAACAACAGAGACACCTTCCACCTGCATTAAAGTGCAGGTGTGAAATCTGTGGGGTTTTTTTTGTTTTTTTTTTACTACTTGGTCCTCAGTGTTCATTGCTGTGGTGTTTCTGCACTGCATTTCCCAGAGATCACCTGTCAATCAAACAGTGTGTATTGGAGACACTGTTTGATTGACAGGTGAGGTGATGTGAGGTGATGTCTTTTTCCTTGGATGTTCTGTTGATGAAGTTTGAGTTTCTGTAAATTCAGTTACAGCATGAGCAGTTCAGCCATGGTGGCTATCACTGCTCATGCTAACTACCCAGTTCTTCTTCTATTCATTTCAAATAAACTGCTGATGCCTGAAATGCAAAACACATCAGATTTTTTCCGGGAAAGACCTACCCAATACCGAGTGTTTAGAACAGCAAATGTACCAGCTTTCATGAACTGGCTATAAGTTGAATCACTATTGTGTTATATCAATCGGTGATAGAGAGTAGCAAAACCCTAACCCTATTTATTTTTATGAAAATGTTGTGGATTATTACCTCAACACAGTGAGAAACTGAGACAACCCAATACAGACACGCAAGTACAGCCCAGACAAACTTTCCTCCCCCACCAACACACACAGCACACACCCACACACACACAGCCACTGTACCTCGTCGGCCTTGTTGCTGAGACGGACGTATTTGCCCTCCTGGTCCACCTCGTCCACGGTGATGCGTCCGCTGGCCGAGGCCTGCTGGGCGATGCGCGTCTTGGTGACGGTGCCCCCCGCCTGGCTGGACGTCTCGCTGTCGTTGTCGTTGAGACGCCGCTTCTTGGCGCTGGCGGTGCCAGAGGAGTTGCGGCTGCTGGAGGCGGCGGCGGCAGTGGTGGAGGAGTGGAGGAGGCGGCTGGTGTGGCTGTGACCCGAGCCAGAGGTCCGGGTGACGGTGACCCGGGTGGGCGGAGGGCTGGGGGACAGACGCAGCCTGGGGAGAGATAATGGAAAAGGTTTAGATTATAGATATAGACCGGTGGAGTCAGTGTAACGTTATAATACACATATACTCATCTAAGCTTCATTGGTAAAAGTTTGAGGAATGCTGTACATGTTTTGGGGCTGTGGGAGAGAGCGCAGAAAAGATTTACATAGCTAATATATTTATAGAGAGATTTTGTCTCTTAGTCAGAAAGTTTTAGAAATGGTTCACATGGTCCGGCTGTTCATGAAGCTGAGTCTCATGGTATTGAATCTAAAAGGTTATTCATTACACTGTTTGCTCATTACAGCAATGTATTACCTAATAAACTGATGTGCACTAGAATGGCAAAGCTAATATACATTCATGCATTCATAACATGCATTCCCTCCCCTATGAAGAGGAGCATGCATAAAATTGCACGACCAAATATATGAAGTACTGCCGCCTCAAGGTTCAGTAAGCCTCCTTTCATGTACAACTGATTCTGCACTGACTTGTTAACATGTGACCCCTACTTTCCTACAGACCCTTTGTCTCTATGTGAACGGCTATATCTGACTGTTTGCACACATTTCTATACAGTGGCCCTGATCTCTCCTCCTCTCTCTTCATACAGTGGCTTCCTGCCCACAATATACTGTATAAGTGCATATTCTATTTTAATATTGTTGGCCCCAGTGGGAATCATACTGTACCAAGGCCGCCAGTGCCACGATCCACCTAATGACTCACACAGCACATCACCTCCTCTTCCTCCATGAGTTTCAAACAGGTGCTGCTGAGGCACAACTGGGCTATTCAGGTCTATCTGTCGTCTTACAGCATCCTCACCTCTCCTCCTCTCCCTCCAGCAGCTTCCTATAAGCGCTGATCTCCATGTCCAGGGCCAGCTTGATGTCCAGCAGCTCCTGGTACTCGTCCAGCTGCTGTTGCATCCTGGCGCGCATTTCAGCCATATCCCGCTCTTTACCCTCCAGCTGCCGCCGCATCAGGTCCCGCTCCCGGCTCAGAGCCTCCTCCAGCTCCCGCACCTTGGCCTCCCTCGCCGCCAGCTGATAAGGGAAGACACACACACACACACACACAGAAGATTAGTCAATTAAGACTAACCAATTAAGCAGCCTATACACTGCTCATAACGGTCCAAACACTGCCAACCCTACCTAAACAACAGTGATTAGTGTGGTTGCTGGATCAACTGAAGCTTAACATTATCAATATACGTAGCTTAGATGTGGTGAAAAACATTTTAAAACAGCAACATATTTTTGTCAGTATCAGTCAGCCATATCACAGCAAGTTGGTCAGTGAAACCACCATCAGACAGATAACCCGACACTGACAGATAGACAGTGTGACTGACAGAGTGTGTGTGTGGGGGGGTGTGTGTGGGGGTGTGTGTGTGTGTACCTGTTTCTGCAGCTGGCTGAGCTGGGAGGACATGGTCTCCAGTCGAACACGGGTCTGCTGCAGCTCTTCATGGGCGGCTCCCACCAAGTGGCTGTTCCTGTCCGCTGACTGACGGGCGTTCTCCAGCTGACAGACAGAGAGACGGCTGGTCAGCTATTAGCAGAGGCTTACTGCAGGAAGCGGCTGTCTGACAGAGAACCTGAGTAAAACTGAGCTGTGTAATTTGTGAGAGAAATACAGGTTATCAACTTAAGAGGTGTGATTTATCTATTTTAGAGTGTAGTCATAATGTAATGAGTGTAGTTTTGAAGACCAAGGACCACAATGGGAATAAGTCTTTGACCTGTTTTGTAATCCTTACTGTTAATTTGGAGATGCATTTAAGCTTTTAATGCGTTTTGAAAAATGTCAAGTAAACTAAACTGACACACAGTGATTCTCAAAGTGGGATTCCTCAAGGGGGTCCAGCAAAACAAAGAACGGTTTCATTTAGCTGTGGTTTCCTTTACAAGTAAAGCACAAGGACAAAATCTACTCTCTTTATCCACATTCCTCATTAAGGTTCCCACAGGACAATGATGCTGCCTATTAAATTCACTTCTCACCTGAAGCGAAGATGTAGATGAAAGGGCAGAGACAAGTGTTAAAGGATTTTAAGCAGTGAAACAAACAGACATGGATTGTGGAAAAAGCGGTGCAATATTGTACATTATCTGTATTATGGGTGCGGGCTATTTGCTTACCTCATTAAAGCTAATTGCAAATGCAAAAGAAGCAAAAAAAAAAAAAAAGTAAGCTAGACGACTACTCAGCTAGACTCCCACTATTTGGACTCTAGGCGGCGCCATAGCAGTGTGTTCTGCAGCAGCCAGGCGTACCTTGGAGTTGTAGGTCTTCTCGATCTCCTCCTTGTAGATGCGGACCTGTTCCTCATGCTGGGCTCTCAGCTCGGTCAGGGCCTCGGACAGCTTGCTCTCAAACTCTGTCTGCCGCCCACTGTCGATCTCCACTATGCGAGACTCGTGCCGGCGCTTGGACTCACGGAGCTCCTGCAGACCCACAGGGAGAGGAAGAATAACATAAGATGACGTCTTGGATTTGTCTCGGTCTCAGCCATTTTCCTCCCTATCTAAAAACTATAGAAAAGGGGTAATTTTATTGATGTTTGGTTTACTACAAACAATTTAAGGGATTTCACCTGTAGAAACCAACTATGGTCCATGACCTTCTTTGCATTGATTAGTCAATTCCTATGTAGTAATTAGTTGGATGTTGAAGGGTTTAGTACACAGCTCCTGTTTAGATCTATGTCTCTTTAAGAAACTCCTTAATCATTATTTTTAAGTTTGGAAAGAAACACTATTTATTGCCTTTTTTGGTCTTAGGTCTTGAATAGAACTTGATTTGCTCTGATCTTGACTTGGACTTGGCCCCCGTTAGACCTGGTTTTGAGTTGAACTTGATTGCACCTGGTCCTGGAATTCACTTGGACTCGACTAAGTTGGTCCTATCTACAGCGTGGTAGCAGTAAGGGTAAAAAAGGAAATAAAGAATGTGACTTCAATATGACCAAAATTGAAATCTAAGCATTCAGTTGTCTTCTTTGTTTCTTTTGAGTCAAGACATTTTTAAATCTCATCTGTACAACCTGTAAATATTTCTGTTCTTTCTGTGTTTTATAATTTCATACATGCAAATAAATAAACTAAAAAGGTAAAATATATCAGGTGAGATAAGGACAAAAAATTGTGCATCTGTGAGACAGATTTGAAGGGGGTATGGAAAACAAACAAGTAGGTGGCTGGAAACAGATCGATATATCTCGTGGAAAAGATACAAAGAGGGAGAGATGACTGGATAGCTAAATAAATATAGAAGGGTTAAGGTGGAGAGTGGGACCTCGCTGTAGATGTTCTTCTGGAACTCCAGCTCCTCCTTCACGGTCTGCAGGCGGTTCTCAGCGTCCACTCTCCTCAGCATCTCATCCTGGAGCTGCCTCTTGGCATCGGCTAGGCTGACCTCCAACTGGGAGGGAGGGAGGGAGGAGAGAGAGACAGAGAGAGAGAGAGAGAGAGAGAGAGAGAGAGAGAGAGAGAGAGAGAGAGAGAGAGAGAGAGAGAGAGATGAAGAGAGAAATGTTCTTTAATTTAGGCATTTAAGTAAATACACTACAGAATAACACCCATGACAAAGACCAAATGCTATGATTTGCATAGCATTTTCATTTGTTAACTTTATCTACGGCAGAGAGACTCGGCTAAATATAGGAGGAAAACCTGCAGTTCCCCAGTTTGACCAGTAGGTGGGGCAAAGCTATAACTCTATCCACGTCAGTCATATAGTACAATTCATTGATAAAACAAACAGCAGACGCTGCAACCTAGTTGTCTGCCTCAGCACTTGTCCTCATTCACAATCAACTGCCTGGAGTGTTTATATAAAGTTACTAGTTTCTTTGAGGTATTTCAGTGTGTGTGAAGCACAGAAAGCACCCGCACTCAAACAAGAATCATCTCCAAATGTCAGGCGCTGTCGCTTTCACCCTTTCACTCCTACTACTGTTTGCTTTGGCTGGCGATCTAGGATTTTAAAGTTAGTCTAGTGTTGCAATCAATCTCCCTTAGGATAACAGGGTCAGCTAAATGTCTGAAATGTAAATCTAACTGTTAACCTTACCATGATGCATCACTCTTAATTTTTAATGTATCATTTAGAGTGATGTGTCATGGGGAAGATATCTGCTATCAGCTGAAATGATCCTGGTTTGGGTAAAGGTACTTGCTGTGACTCAATAATATCTAAAAGTAATGAGCAGAAGCTTTAAACACTGAATATATTTCAGTTTGCTGTTAAATGCTGTTGGATGAAAACTATATTTTCAAAATGTCAACTTTTTGGACACCACAAAAACAGCCTTATTTCAAAGTACATGAGCATGCATTTTTGAATTTTTGGCACAGGTTTTGAATGGGTTTCATAGGCTCTAGGGTGATGAAACTGGCTCTGCCTGTAAAAGACCATGTTCGGCTTCAGTTCAAGTAAAAAATATATATCTACCTTGGCCAGCTGGGCCTTGAGATCCTTGACCTCAGCCTCCAGGGTGCGCTTCTCCCCCAGGGCAGTGGTGAGGGAAGCATCTTTAGAGTTGAGGAGGGCCTCCAGGTCCTTCAGCCTGGCCAGGGCCGCCTCCAGGTCTGACTCCTTCTTACTGTTCCTGTGGAGACAAGAGGCAGCAGAGGCGTGATTAGTTTGCTGTCACAATATTGTATGTGACTATCGACTAAATGCATTTCAAGTGGTCAGCATGTGCTAACTTTGACCTATAATTAAGTTTTAGGTCACAATGTCTTGCTAAGTAAAGTGCTAACTATGGTTGGCCAAAAAAAAAAAAAAAAAAAATACAATGTTGTACTAATACCAGTAGGAATATATAATGTACACTACCATATGAGTCAAAAGTTTGGATACACCACTTTTTTTTTTTTTTTTTTACATTTTCCACATTTTAGAATAATAATAAAGACATCAGAACTATGAAATAACAAATGAATTTATGCAGTGACCAAAAAAGATGGAAAGGCAAAGGCTTTGGACAGAAATTTATACACAGGCATCAACTTCACTAATTATATTTGTCTAAGAAACACATTTCAAGAATTTAAGCATAAGCATTTAGATCAAAATGGCTTTAAGATAATACATTCAATCAGGTGCGTCCAAACTTTTGACCGGTAGTGTATGTTCCCATTCATTCCCTTTAAACAAAATGCCACTTGATAAGCAGTGGATAAATGGAAAATGCGGAGGTGATTATAAGCACTTGATTGTCTCTGCCATGATACACTGATAGAAGTAGTGGAGTACACAAATTACCACTGTACAGTGAGTGCAGCAGTTGTACAACACTGTTGATGTGAGCTGAACTGAGGCCAACACATCAACTTACTGTTCTTGGCCTTCGGTACTGAATAAGTGCCCATTAAGATTTCTCTCCGGGGAATCTGTGCTGAATTAAGAGAATTCACGTTTGTTGTACATGTGCTCGTTTGCGAGGCCTCTCCACAGGAACCACTTTGGACTACTGGTTAAAAAAAAAACTTGGATCTGCCCATGGAAAAACAATATAGACACAGCAGAAGACGGTGTGTGTGTGTGTGTGTGTGTGTGTGTGTGTGTGTGTGTGTGTGTGTGTGTGTGACTGAGTGAGTGGGTAGGAGAGAGAGTGAGAGACAGACAGAGACAGAGGGAGATTGCAGAATAGGTGGTTCATGCACAGCCAAAAAGGAAATGGGCTCCCTGTTATTCTATTTGGCCCCTGTGGTCCAGTCTTCATTGTCACTAATAATGGCCATCTGCTAGGGGAGATGGCTTCCAGGCTGCTTACACAGACCTCACAGTTCCCCGGTCACTGCCAGCCTGCTGTAGGATAGCCAGCTTACGCACAAGCATGCAGCGTGAGCTCCAGATACACTTTCACCCAGGCAGAGACGCACCCGAAGAGAGATAACACACTCCATTTTAGATTTACTGATGATTTGGAGTTAATTCACCGGCAATTAACTCAAAAGTTAAACTACTATTCTACTATCGGTTTCTGATATAGCATTCATTCTCAATTACTGCATTCGAGACAGGATACTTAAGACTTCTAGAGGCAAAAATGTTTACATTTTTGGATCTTAAAGCACATCCACTTCTTGGCATGCACTGGGAGAGAGACAATACATACTGGTGGCATAGTAGAACTACAGTATTGCAGCATGTTTCATACTGAAGAGCAAAAAGCGAAAAAAGAAGAAAAGCAATGATCTATCAGAAATTAATGGGAGTTGTATGTCCAGAAAAAAAAATCTGAAATAAAAACCCTGAAAAAGCATAATATCCCTGATGCTTTACAGATGTACAGTCATGCATACAAAACGACCTTGCGTGGAACTGTACTAGGTAATTATGCTTTCAAAGTAAAAAAAAAAGTCTCTCAAACCTGTCATTTATCAGATTACAAAGGGGACAGCCCAGTGTTTAACTGGCTGCAAACCCAATAACCCTCACAATCATGGCCACCCCCCCCCCCCCCACACACACACACACACACACAGCACAGGCATGCACATCAACTAAAGATCACACACACACACACACACGCACGCTCATTGACACACTGACACACCCTGCATCAATGTGTCTTCCATCACCTATCAAACTCATCAAGTCATCACCTTCATATCAAAGTGACTGTACACACATTCACATGGTTGGTGAATTCACACAGAACAATCTGATCAGATGGGATCTCCCAATTGCTGTATTTCATATATATTCTGTGGAAACTCAACAATACAATTTGCCCTTTTTCCAGACTTAAGACCCCTTAACCCCATTTAAAACACCAGATGCTGGGGTCAAACACAGCCTGGTCACCAGATTTTACGTTTTTTTTTTTTACTTTTCCTTATCCAGGAAAGGTTTGCTGAGTGTGCATGCCATTTTTCAGCAATGCCCTGCTTTGCATTTATAGTCACACACATTCACAACTGGGAGATGCCAAGTAGAACCATAGTCTTCCACTGCCTTGCTCAAGGGCAGATTGACTGTAGAGTAGCTCAGCAGAAGTTAACATACAGTCAATGGAGGAACGTGGAGTCCTGCACTGGGAGAGTCGGGGGTTCCCATGAATGGTGTGGAGGCAAAAATATTTCTTTCCACTCAGCTTTTTTCCTGTACAAGAATGTCACTCTTTATGGGCCAAAGAGCACAAGCACTTACAGTTATAAATACATGGCCAAACATGCGCGCGCGCACACACACACACACACACACACACACACACACACATATCTCACACCTGGAAACATTCCTTGAATTCTTGAACATAAAGGATAGGAGGCTACAGTGGGGCAGTTACCCCACACTAACATGTGAACCATCAATCAGGCAGATTAGTAACTAGGGTAAAATGAAACATGGCTGCTACTGTAAAAATGATGTTTTAACGGCTAGCATTTAACAACATAATAGGGTTTAACCACCTCTGGTTAGGCCACGTTCTGAAAGACTTGTATAACTCTGTGGCTGTGATGAAAACTCTTTTCCAAGTGTTGAGAGGCTGTTGTTGTTATTGTGGAACATTTCAAATTTGCCACAATACTGGTCATTAACATATTATGGACTTGAGTAAACTCAAAAACAGGACTGTGTAATGAGAGAGAGAGACAGAGGGAAAGAGGTTTTTATTGAGCTGGCTTGTGAAGTGTGAAAGCATTAGGCATTAGAGTGTATACGTGTGCATGTGCATGCACACACATTTCCAGATTTGTTTACACCCCGAGCTAAACATTGCTTGAAACTATACAGCCCTTTGTCTAGACATTAATATTGTTTCAATGAGACATTTTAGCAGTCCAATTCCGTGGGTAGATGAATGCTTCTGAGTGTGTGTAGGTGGCTGCTATGACGTTCATTAGGGCTAATGGGCCCAGTGGATCAGCTCCAGCAGTGAATTAATGGATGGAAATGGCTTGGGTATAGTGACATGCTACATGAATATTTGTATTCTCTCCATACAAAAAATCTGCGGCATTGAATGTAGACAGAGACAATACCTTCCAACAGAATGGCTTGCAGTGTAACTTTTACTGAAAGCACCATGACTACAGTTTTATTAGAGGTGGCCCCAGTTAGAATGGAGCCTCTAACCCAGTTGATGGGCAGTGTTGATGCCAAGCCAACCGATTATGTTAAACAGGGACTAGAAGCCTTAACCCTGAAGTGTAAGTGCCATCCTCTACCCATTTAATTCTGATAGAATAAACGTAACAAAATAAAATCAGAAGGACATTTATGGACAGAAGGATGGTGTAGTGGGTAGGGAGACCGCCCTCCAACCTCCTAGTTCAATCCCCATCTGCTCCAGGGACCATTTTGTAGCTGACCTCTGACCTCCCTGTTGAAGGGGGCGAGCAATAAAACAATTTCCCTATGGGGACCAATAAAGTTATTGTTATTATTAGAAGTAGTATTATCATAATTAGGTGCACAGGAGCACCTCTGTAAGAGCCAGCTCTGTGTCTTGTTGGTTCATGTTTGTGTGTAATGATCTGGCAACACACAGTGCTTAGGGGAATTATGGTATGCACTGTTTAGGCGGCGCAACCCTAAGAGCCGTGTATAAGGGAAATACAGTGTGCACTTGTACACCAGGCAGTACGGTAGACATCAAACAAGCTTGAGCCAGCTCTAGCTTGGTGCATGGAACATTCACATACCAGGAAATAGCTCTGTGATTTTCTAACTGTAGTGGTGAAGTCAATGCATGAAAGAAATTTGTTCAGTGATTCTCTGAGTTACAACAACACAGTGCTACCACAGCACTTCAGAGTTAAGAGGTAGAGTTTAACAAGGGGATAAAACGTCTGGCGAACAGGAACTGATGCATTTTCCGTTTTCATCAGCAGCAACAGTGGTTGTTGTTTGGAATAAATAGAAGAAGAACTGGGTAGTTAGCATGAGCAGTGATAGCCACCATGGTTGACCAGACAAAGAAAAGGGCGCCACCTACAGACACTCAAACGTCATCAACAGAAAATCCAGGAAAAGAAGAGACCAAAGATGTGGCCAGAAAAAAAAAAACAGTTTTCACACAGATGACTACTTTAACTTTAAAGCGATTCAATTCAAAACGTACACAGAGTGATATGATGGACTGGACTGACTGTCCTTTCTAACTGAGCTTAAATGTGTTTGTTTGCTCCTGGCATCTCCAGGATCCTGTTCCAGGATGTCGCCTTAAAACACCGCACTGCATCTCAGGACAATGTGAGGGCAGCGGAAAACCTCGTCTCTGCGTGCGTTGTGTGTGTACACGTGTGTGTGTGGGTGTTTTTGTGTGCACTTGAGTGCATTTTGCACTGTACGTGTGTGGGAGTGTTGACAGAAATATTTGTGTGTATCACCATGCACATGTTAGCGTGTGTTTAGAGGGCCAGAAAGTGTCCGTCTGTGTGTGTGTTGAAGTGAGATCAACTGTTAATAATAATGCATTATGAAATGTGTATGTGAGTGCATGTGTGTATGTATGTCCATGCACATGTTCCCTTTATACTTGTTATTTAAATAATCCAGAGCAGTGTGTGTGTGTGTGTGTGTGTGTGTGTGTGTGTGTGTGTGTGTGTGTGTGTGTGTGTGTGTGTGTGTGTGTGTGTGTGTGCGTGCGTGTGTCCTTGCATGCATGTGTTTGCCTGGGACTACCTGTTTACATAATCTAGTATGAATTGTGTAATTACAGCGCCTCAGCATAAATACCCCTCGATTTTGTTTACATTCTGTTCCATCAAAGCTCGCAGCCACAAAACCCCGCCTCAAAACCCCGCCTCAAAAGCAGATGTGCAAGGAGTCACTCAGCAGTTACTTTTCAAAAATCACACTTATTAATATTTACAATACAGTAAACTGCTAGCGTCATGAGACCAACGAGTATGTTACTGAGAATGGCTGTGAGCCATTGGATGAGCAAACAAATGCAGAGTAGATTTGGGAAATGGGGTAAATAGAGTGGATAAATAGACAGCAGCCTGTTTCATCAAGATAAGGGAAATCTGTTGCATGTGAAACAAGGCTGGAGGAGCTTTTTTGAAGCCTGCAAACTGAGGAAGTTTATATTCTCCACTGATAAAGTGAATTAAAAACAGAAAAATAAGTACAAATTAGGCAAGCCTGAATCTTGTTTTTGGAGTGCAGACCAGTTGTCTTCTTTGACTGTAATGCTTTCATAGTGTAGTCAACAGCATTACTCCCACACACCAATGTCTGCACAAAAAAAAAAGAGCTTTAGGCATCATTTCACTCTTTTCGGCTGCAATATCAAAGCTTTTACGGAGCAAATAGAGTGAATGACACATTTTTGAGGCACAGAGACAAAATGGGAGCTATTGGACAGAAAGATAGTGTGAGATGGGGGAGAGTGGATGAGGGTGGTGGGGAAGTGAGAGTGCGAGATGGAAATGCGAAAAGAAAGAGACAGAAAGAACAAGAGAAAGAGGAGGAATAATAGAGACAAGAAATCCGAGGAGGAGGAGGAGGAATGTGTCGGCTCAGCTCCCAGTCTCAAGGATGACTCACAGCTATCTTTGTCCACCCCAGTAACGAGAAATGAAGCCCGCCTCGTGGAGAGAGAGAGGGAGAAAAAAGCCCACAATCCCCCCTGTTTTGCTGTACCGTTGCCATGACAACCGAGGCCTTGTCGTCAGGCCTGCTAGTATGCCATTTCCACCACGCTGTGGACGCAATGGAAAAAGGAGTAGACTTTTCTCTGCAGATTTTCAAAATATCTTTCTAAGACTTAAGCGTGTTTGGAAAAGCTTTCCTTTTTCTATGCTCCTTAAGGAAATTCTAACCTATAATTTCTACAATATTGCAGACACATTACTCAAGCCACATAGTCAAAAAGGGTTTTATAAGACCTTGGCAACACTGATGCCTAAGTACCTGGCATTTATTCACTATTGGGAACTAAATCAAAACCTAAAATTGAAACACATGTTTTGAATAATTTTAGAGCAAATGCATGTATGAATCCACAACAAAATGACTGTGTAGAAAAGCAAGGAAAAATGCATCACATATTTCTGCCTGCATATTTTTAAGGTTTAGCATTTGTAGCACTATTTCCACGCACAGTTACTACACTGGATTTTGATGAAACAACTCTACAAGGTCTGACAGAGTAAAATCTGTGCCCAGAATGTTTTTACTAGCTCATGCTGCCTTACCACATATCCAAGCCTAGCAACTGAGACCTGTTTTTCCTACTTTGCAAACCATATCCTTGCTCCATTATGAAGCGTCAACATAACTACTAGCCTATGCTGCATTGGCCAATGCAAAATCATATGATCTCTGAGGTTGCACTTGATCAGGTAGGACTGAAAAAAAAGCTGTGCAACCATTTGTTTTCTTTATTATCTGCATGTATTTAACAAGGCAAGGTGACTAACATTTTCCTATTTATAGCAATGACTTGGGGAAGTTGCACGAGAGAAAGAGATGCCTACATACACACATTCACACCTGGGAGCTGCCCAGTACAGCTGCAGTCTTGTACTGCTTGCCACAGAGGAGCTACCCTGCAGCAGTGTGGGGTTAGGGCACATCTATGGAAGCTGTTGCGGGATGGAGGGTGCATCTCATTCATTTCCCTCACCAAGGCTTTCCCAGCCAGTGTAGGGATCCAAACCAATGAGCCTCCGTCAAAAACTTCTCTAACCTTGAGGTTACTGCCAAACTGTTAGTGGGGCTGCTATGGTTGCAAACACTTCATCACCTCTTCCATTTCCTGTAGTACTACCCAAAGAATTCCTTTCAGGGGAGGTGTAACAGTTGATTGATCCATATGGTATGTTACTATACACACACACTACACATGCCACACACACACACACACACACACCGTCTGGCAGGCATGTGTGGACACGTGTGGGTGGGGTTCCTCAATGAGTCACTATTCAAACAGAGGAGTGGAAAAATGGGATCCCCCGGTTCCCTATGGATCGTCTCAAAAGGTTCCCATCTCCAATTATAGCCCAGCTTTCCTATATCCATTTCCACTATGTTTAGGTTGGCCTTTCATGAAGCTGCTGTATATGGAGAACACTGGGAGGAAAAAGTGACTAAGAGGGAGGCTGTTGAATAATGGGGTCTTAATAAACACAGGGGTCCAGGAATAGAACTGGCACCAATAATACCAGCCAGGGTATACACTGCGTCGATGGGCATTCCAATAAAACACCAATGGAACTTTGCACAGTTTGACATATAGACAGAAGATTCATGCAGTCTGCAGACAACCTCTAATATGTGTTGCTGCACTAATAAACGCTGCACCGAGATAAACAAAAAGAACCACCACATATGTGGTATATAAGGGCAGGCCCAAACACACATCTAGATTAGCAGGGATGTGTGAGGGATCTGCAACCAGATTCTCAAGTATAGACTGCAGAATTATCATGCAAAAGCCATTCCAGGCCGCTAGTTAAAGACAATAGTACTGATCCAAGTAGGTTGTGCAACTCACGTAAAAAGAAAATAGTGCACTGAAAAGAAAATATTACAGGCTAGCACATGACCATTTCCTATGTCTCTTCTGGGATGAAGAACACAATGACAGGGATTGTTGTTAACGATGTGTGTGTGTGATAAATCACCAGAAACCAACAACAACGCAGCCTTTGCCAGGGGCAACCCATACCCGTCCACATCTGGCGGATGGGAACAGAGTTCTAGTGTTTCTACTCCTAAAGCAGAGCAAATGCTGACCATGGCTAATGGCCTTCAGGGAGCTGAGCTCTTAGGAGAAAACCACAGAGGGAGGGAGAGACTGAGAGGACAGAAGCCATACAATGTTCTCTCATCTCAAACTCATGGCTTTGTTCAAGTTGTCACAGAACAAAAAAAAAATTGAAATAGAAAAAAAATTAGATTTACTTTCCCATTCATGCCTACTAAAATGTGCATCCATCCTGCAATATATTTCTTCAAACAGATTGCCAGACAAACACTGTCAGCCAACCAGGAAAGAAAAAGAAAGGTGTTTCACCCATTTAGCCCACTGATAAATCCTTTTATCCAGTGTGTGTGTGTGTCTGCATACAGCAAAGGCGTATGAGACACATAACCCTTGTTCCTCCCTGCATGATTAGTTGATGAATCATTGCTGGGTGAGTCAGAAGCCTGGTGCCTGCTCTTTGTGAGTGTGTGTTAGCATAAGCGCTAGCTCTCACTAGTACAGTATTTGATTAGATTATCTGTGGTGATAAAGTCCAGTGCTAGGGCACACAGCTAGCTGTTTTGCCCTTTCATGTGCCCTTTTTACAGTGTCATTAAGGCAACAGTGCCCATGAACACAGGTATAAATGTATAAAGATAAGAAATGTTAAATTGGTAACCATGCTGAGTTACTTTTAACTATACATAATCTACAAACAATCTTGTTCAGAAATGACAAACATTAATGCCTAGAATTCCATGTAAAACAGATTTAAGGTAATTTGAGTTAAATTTTGTTTTGCTACAAAAGTAAACAACAATCAAATCTGACCCAGCTCTCAAATTATCTTTTCCATGCAGCTCTGGAGTATACAACCTTATCCAACCTTATGCATAACACAACCATTCAGTTGCCTCAACACTGTTGCTTTAAACACTAAGGAACAACTTGTTGTCAGAAAAGATTTCTGGCAGTGTGCAGTGAAAGTTGTCAATAGGCGCCTGTACCAATGCCGCCAACACAAAGTGCTGTTTGCTGTACTTCTTAAGTTGGCAATTTAAGTTATTCTGATTTGAACAGTTTTTGGACTCAGTGTCTCAGTTTGTTGCCTGCTGCTGTGGGAGTTTCCCAAAATTGACTGGTGTATCGCCACCCTCGCTTATGCTCCATGTGGAGGAACAACAGATTGCATTCTGGTCCCCTCCCCTCCAGTGAGACAAACAGCGCTCTATCCAGCTGCACTGAGTTACAATGAAAGCCTCATGGGCAGATAAGGGGGAGTGGCGCTAACGTTAGCATAAAGCTAAACAAGAGCCATGTGGAGTTTATGAGGACGGGCTAGGTTATGGTTAGCATTCATTAGCCTGTGCTAGCCTGTGGGGAAATAGGATTTGATGTTTGGAGCATTACCAAGCTGTGGTTGTAGGACGAGCCTGGCTATGCTGTGCTCTCACGCAAAGCCATGATGGACTGGCATGTAACACAGCAATACAGGATGGAGTACTTGCTGGTTTCTATAATGGCAGATAAGGCAGAGGGAAAATGGGGCACAGATCAGGGCAAGATAGTTACCAATAGTTTATCAATGATTCTTGGCATTTGTCCTAACGCCGCCCATCCAGGACACCAGGAGGTTCTACTGCATCAGGACGATTCAGATAGTCAGGTAAGTTGTGGAACACAGAAAAGTATGCAACAGTGACTTTCACATGCTTTCTTGTGATTGTCTAAAACTTTCCAGCACACACTGGACTGTTTTATGTGGCAAACCCCACCCATCTGGCAACAAGATAGGCTAACAAAAACATTCCAAGTATTTTCCAAATTCTAGTTGCGCCAGAAGAGTGTATGTGGGAATATGCCACCGGTTAAAAGGAAGAATATCAATTTGGGAATTGTGAGAACGTAACAAAGACATTCGAAGTTACACAAACAGAGTGAAAGTGTGAGTAGATCAGTACAGTATAATACAATACAGACACACTCAAATAGAGCTGATGGAGGATGAAAATGTTTGTTTGCAAAAACGAACCAGCGTCTCCCGTTTTTTCCAGGAATATAACAAAAGACTGCTGAACTGTAACTGATTCGCAACCACATCAGGCTTTTAAAACTTGGCTCCTAATCGCACTTCCTCAGCTCAAATAAACAAGAACAATTGTTAAAGCAAAACATCTGGGGATGTCTCAGATTGATTGAAAGGGCTCCCATACAAACCCGGTGCCCTGTTTGGATTAAATGGAAATGTTCCCAACATCCTACTCATCTCAAATGTATTTGAGAGTAAATGAGCATTCGCGGGTATGGAATCCAACAGTTGTTACATAACTAACCAGATGGGAATGGTTGGGGTTACACCCACCTTGCCAATGTCCCGATCTGAACGTCCTTGGTTAGAGTGTGTGTGTGAGTGTGTGTGTGTGTGTGTATGTGTGTGTGTGGGTGTGTGTCTATGTATGTATGAGTGCGTGTTACTGTGGAGTCCCATCATCTTAAAGTGATTTACCCTGTCCATGAGCAAGTGACTCATACAACTTGGCTGGATCCTGAAGAGAACCCTGAACTACGGAAACTCTGATCTATAAACTCCACTCTAACACACACACACACACACACACACACACACATACACACACCACACACCACAGCCTGCCAAAACCTCCTCTCGGTACCAAGTTCTGGTCCGCTGAAGTCCTAGCCCGACTCTCTCATTACTCACACAACACTAAGCCCAACAGAGACGGCTCTATGTAGCAGCCATCCAACACATTTACAGGCTTGCCACATCTGTTTTCCATTGCAGAGTGCTCTGTTATACTCTGCTAGGGGCTTGGAGAACAAGTAGCCACAAGATTAGACCAGCCATACTCCCACTTGTCCTAATGGCACCTATTGACAATATCTTCAGGATACCTGGTCAAAGAGACACAAAGATTTACAACAAAGACTATAAATTATAGAGCTGCTGTGAATAGACTTGCAAGCACACCATGCTGTGCACAGTCGGACCCCTCTAATCAACAGTGTGCTCTTGAGCTATCTTGGTATAATGGGTCAAAAAAGAATAAAGAGTAAACCTCCTGTAAATAAGGGAATACTTTGACATTAACATGAATTTTAGTTTTTTGTCCTCCAGACATTTGTCACATTGTGGAAAAAAAAGAATCCTTCTATTTCCATAAAATTACGTGTTAGCTTTGCCAGCATTCCTCACTGAAACCAAAGGGCAGGTTTACAGCTAACTGTGCCCCATTGCTTCAGTAAAGAATGCTAACAATGCTACAAGCCATTTTAGGGAAACTGAAGGAGAAAACATGAGGAAAAATAACCGACAAAAAAAAAAAAGTGAACGTATCCCTTTAAGATAATCTAGGCATCAATTATGCATCACCACCCTCTCTTACATGCAAAGCACTAAGCCAGTTTTTTGTCCTTAGTAACAAATTATTCAACATGAAAGAGTCTCTTCGATGCCGTGACACCATTATAAAAAGCGATGTGATCTAATTCACATCACTGTTGGACGACATCCAAAATCAGGCAGTCGTCTGAGAGCTCCGGTCCGCCCTGGCACGACTCAACGTGACAGAGACTTGTCTGCTGTCACATAATACATGCTGAGGTCATCGTAGGGGAATACAGGGTTTCCCCCGGAGGCAGTCAGGAGAACAGAGGAGAATGTGATCAAACCACATGGGAAAAGATGCAGCACAATGAAATCTGATGGTGGTGGACGGTGGTCTGCTGCCCGTTTCTTACCTCAGGGAAACGGGGCACAACGTTCTGAAAATCAAATGTAGTTTGTTTGTATCACTGTGCTGAATTCAAATTCTCATCCTTTTTCAGACATTAGAAAGTGCCAATATTCCCACTCGATTCATCTACAACACTTAACGAAAGAATAGGTTGCAGTGGCTGTTGCAGTTGTAGTGAATAGTTGATGATAAATGCAGGATGGGAGTTTTCTAATAGCTACCACAGTATATAGGTGATGCAGTCAATTGTGGAAAAAGTGGTCAGACGTCAAGTGGGTGTTAAAACATTTGTGTACACTTCCCCAGATACTTTTCAAGTTCTGTATTTTAGATTGTCAAAACCTAAATGATTACCAGGGTTACAACAACCTGAATGCTGACTTTTTTTTCTTCTTTTTTTTTTTAATCCAATAGTTCTATAATATAATGCTCACACCTGGATTTCATTAAGCATATTTAACAGCTTTATAATTAGGCTAACAGTTTAAAAGGGACATTGAGGGAAAGCAAAATGATGAAGGGATAATTTACACTGGAATAAAAGGACTGAGAGCGAGCTTAAGCTTACCTCACTTGACCCTTAAAAAAATATATATGCAACTTGATTAGGCATATTTTCTTTTACCAGTTAATAATTGATAACATTGGCCTAATAATAGCTTGTTACAAGTAATTACTTCACTAATTAATTAAGAATATTTACATTTTGGGTGGAAAATTATAGGTTTTATGATATTGCCATAGCTTAGATTTTGATGCAAAAGGCTGCAGAATTTACCTTTCAATTATACTTTAGGAATGGAGCAACTGGGGTTTTTATCACTTTGCCTGTTTCCTAAACCTTCCTTAACATGATAATTTCTTTCCTAATATTTTTTTTAATTCTGTCTTTCATTTTGCACTTCAAACCGATTTCTTATCCAACAAAATGTCATAGTCTCTTGGCACAGCTGAAGCTCTTACTCTAACAGTCTGAGAAGATGCTAATGTGTATCGACAGCTTTTCCCGCATTCAGATGTACTTTCCCCATTCTCTCCAGTGAAAAAAATATAGTGAGTATAGTGAAATACTGCTGGCCACCAGACTGTTGAATGGAGGCTTAACTATAAAAAAAAAAAAAAGAGCAAAGGCATTTGAAAGGCTTAACTGAATCATCGTGGAAGAGGAGTGCAGGCTTGCTCTTGTCCATTTTAGGGAGAGACTTTGAAGACAAACATTTTATCTCAACAAAATTGACGTGAGCAGCTTGAATGAGTCCTCCTGTTACCCTGTTATGACAAAGCCCCATAATAGAGTGGATGTATATTGTGTTACCTCGGAGATCGGTTTAAAATTTCCCATGGGCTAAAAATAGGGATTTACTCACTGAAACTATGGTTATCACAAATATTTATGACTAATAATAGACCACTTGACTTCTTGTGATAATTACCTCCCGCTTTCCATTCTCTCCATCATGCTCTCCTTTTTTCCTTCCCCTTTGTCCTCACAGGATACAGGTTGGCTATACAATGAAAAGCTCCCATCTATTATACTGTACATCTTATACAGTATGTGAGGTCTGTTTCCCTTGCACTATAAGTGTCAGTATGTGCTTTGAATATGTTGTCAATATGTCTTTGTTTCAATGCCACCAAGACAAATTCCTGTGCATGTGTTGTACTTGGCAGATTAAGTCATTCTCCACATAGTAACAAATATAGCTCAGGATACATCTATACATCGGACGATAATTAGGAAATGTAGTTTATGGGAAAAACACACTTAAGTAAATCAAATGGCATTGAGGTCGATCATAAACAAGCAAAATAAACAAGTGACACCACTCCCACTTCCAAACAGTTTATGGACTGTACACCATTTAAACTGCATAAACACATGGGCCATATTTAATAAAGGCTATTTCAGGGTGAGCATGGTTATAGCCTACACCAAAATGAAATGGTAAAGGTAAGTATTCTAAATCAAGGAAATGGGTTTGTGCTATATGATAAGTGCACTTCCTGCTGTGTTCTCTCGATAGTTGCGAATGCCATAAGTTAGGATGGCATCCAAATTACATATCAGCCCATGAATAGTTTTACAACATTTGGACTATTGGATCTTTGTTTTGTGAGTTTCATTCTGCGCTGTACCAGGACATGTCTCGCCAATTTATGTCTATCATATACTGCGTTTATTTAATTAATTTGTGAAGCACTGTCCAAACGCGAGCATCTGGTGAAATTGATTGCGATTGTCCAGAAGCTTTGTCTACCTTCTGCCACACCCTGAAGCAGTGTGCCAACGGGTGTGGCACACAAAGCCTGGCTAAATCCCTGCTTTCATGCATTCAAAAATCCGGAAATGGGCATGGCGGTTTACTTTTAAAACCCTTCACTTCACTGTCATCCTTATCATGCAAACTTTGACCAGAGCGAGCCATTCAAATGTTTAGCATGTTAGAATATCCATTAACTAAGGGCATGAGCTTCTGAATTTAGATAACTTTACAGTAAATATACAGAAACATGCAGTTGAGGCCATATGATGCCACAAATAATATTTTATTATTATTGATATTCTTATATTTAAAAACAAAAACGAGTATGCCATTGTTCTTTGTCTTTTGTAAAAAATACATTAATTGAAGTAAATTATCCCATGCAATCTAGATGTGCCTCTGCAGATTTGGGATGGATTTTCTCTCTAGTCTCATCACAGACAATATCTATTCATGTGTCTGGGTGGAGTGTCGAGGAAGGATTTAGAGAGCGAGTCTTGCCAGTGACACCGAGGAGCCGGTTCCCCGACATCGGCTCATGTTTCACAGCCAGTGGTGCAGCTGGAGGTTGGGCTGGGCACGGGACACCAGACAGGCGCCCTTCTTCAGTATAGGGAAGATGACTAAACAGGGCTTTTACAAACTTGTGAACACGGGGCCAGGACCTGTGACTCCTGCTGTAGCTCAGGGGCTGATATTTCATGTTTCATGTTTTCATGTTCACAATTTTTTTTCTCACCTTGTAACTTCATCTCTGGCCCTACACTTCAGGTTTAGGCTTCCTTTTATAAGTTAACATTCCATCCACACCTGCTTGAGTCAAGTAGTCTTTTTCCTACAGTTGTAAATTATTTACAAGTCAAACAGTGTTTTAGGGAGAGCGGTTGGCATTCGAGCCCAACAGCTTGGGGTCTTGCCTCAGGGGGGAAGAGCATGTGTTCCTTGCAGTAGTTATGCATACAAAGATGTCTATGTGAAGAGACGCAACATCGTGGCTGTGGGCTAAACAGGTGTGTCCAGTCAACAGAGTGCAATACTGATAGCCACACCTGTTGCTGTGCGTTCTGCGTGTCAAACTTGGGAGGAATAACCAAGGACACTGTGCAAAATGTTTAATAATAAAAAGTCATCTTATTGTGAGACATAGCTGTCCAGGATTTTTTGCGCCGCCGTCTGCTGCCGTCGCCGTCTGCTGCCCGGCTCGGGGCCAATTCAAAATAGCCCTTCAGAGTGTATTAATAAACCTGACACACAACTCCTGTTCTCGAACGTCAGTGCCTGACTTCCCGTTACAGAGCGATACAGTGAGTCTACAGTCAGCCCATTCCAGAGGCCGCGGGGCCATGAAAACCCTCTGAGTCACCACCCCGTCACACGGCCATGCCAAGACTCCCAGGGCGCCATGGCAACCAAACACTGACAAAACACGCTGGCTGCGGCGTAACAGACAAAGCCGGCCCAGGCCGGATTGAGTGATTCCTTTCCACCGCACGTGCGTCAAAAGATCTGCTTCCTTTGGCCAACAATAGAGCTGTGGGAGCTGTTGCTGTATTTCTAGCCATGTAGCTGGGGAATTCTAAACAGCACAATGAAATGGGGAATATTTGGGAAGTGAATACAATTTTAAATAGTACTATTCTTTCAGCCCTTACATGTTACACATTGCTTTGCTTTATCCATGGTTCACAGCAAAGTCAACATCTTCAACCACCTACGTACCAGTGTATGTATCAAATCTCCACTGTCATCAGACATCACAATGAAGGTCGACGCCCAAACAGAGCTGCAGAATATAAATCATCTTCCTAGACTGACCACACCCTCACCTGCAGCCCTGAGCACACACATGGATATGCTTCATAGTTCGTATTCAATAGCAATGTCAATTTAGAGAAAACACAATAGTGCTAATTGTGGAAGAGCACTGATACATCAAGTCACCACCCTATAAAGTGTTCCCACTGTTCAGACACTGTTGTTTCAACACTGGAAATATGCGATGTTGAAATTTACTTGATGTTTTGAATGAGATGCTGTTGACAGTGTTTGCCAGGGTCTGACAATATGCTGCCTCTCCTCTACTCCCTAAACAGGGAATCTCCAGCCATAAAACACAGAGCAGAAAACGACACGTGTAGCCTGACGTGTAGGTGAATCAAACATATTAGAGAGTTGTATAAAGAAGAGTACAAATACATTACTTTCAGTGCAGTTTCATTTTCTCAGACCCTGTCTGACCTGAGGTGCACTTTGCCAGGACTCTGACACATTCCTGGGAAGTCGCTGCAGGCTGAAGCCTGCGGCAGGAGGGCAGAATTTTTTCTGAAGACATTCACCCACATAGTTGTAGTCAACACTGAGGCTAACAGTATCAACAAAGTCTGTCTAAACCAAAAAAAAATGTTGTAAGCTGGCTGGTAAGATTGGTCACCACATTCCTCTGGTGAAATACATACATGTGTGTCTTAAGAAAGAAAACACTCACACATATGGTGAGCAGTTGCCCTAAACTATAAAATTCACAATACCTGGAGTTAACCAGCTCCACCCCACCCCACCCCCAGGGTTGCTTGCACAGCACCAGTCACAGTTGTGTAATATACAACAATGGAGGAGAGTATGTCATTAGGCCGGTAATTCTAACTTGACAGAGCGAGTTGTGCGTTAAAGGTGGATCCCCTTGGTCTGGGGGTTGATTCACTTCCAACGCCCAGGGGCTTAAAGTCGCATGACTGTACTTACTCCCAGACATGCCATACACGTTTAACCACCAGGAATGTGATCTACTAATGTCAGGTATGGCAAACTCTACACTTCGCTCAAAGGAATTTCTGAGGAACCAAATAATGTTTTATGGTTGGGGGTGTTTGACTTGTGGCCTGGTATGCATTCTAGGCAGAAATTGAAGGTGCTGCACGACTTTAGCTGTATTGCAAAACAGGTGTGGACTGGAAACAGAACAACACAAAAGGTAAAATTATAGCAATCACTTCCACGTGTTCAGTTGTTATGACTGATGTACTGCCTTAACCATTGCTATGAGATGCTTTGGAAAAACAATGTTAAAAAAATCTCAAACTCCCAAGTTGAAATGGATGCAGAGCTGACAAGCAGATGGCTCTGGAGCATTGCATTCAGAGTGATATCCATTATAGGGGGACACAGCAATATAAGCAACCAGTGCAAGAACAAACATGCACTGATTGATGCGCCGCAGCAAGTATGGGGATATAATGTCACCATAAAATATGTCTCATAAAATAAACAGGTGCTCTGCTTTCATCCCCTACAGTGCACTAACCTTTCTGACTTAACTTTGTTCCCCTAAAGAATGAAACATTGTTTATGTACTCTGTCATAAAGCAAACATCATCAGCCTAAAATGTGAAAAGCATACAATATTCATGCATTTTAAAAGCTAGGACCACAGGAATTTTCCGAGCTTCATGTAGGATCGCCTGCCAAAAAGGTAGGGAATTCCCGCACAAAGGACTGAGGCAGGCAGACAGAGGAATGTTATGTCATCAAGACTGCAACACAACTTGAAACACTTATGGATAGATACTGGTGGATATACTGAGATGGAAATGTGACTGCATGAAAGTTTAAGTTTGCTAATGTAAATAATAATGCATGCATTTACAGAACTGATATGTTGCAAAGAGAAAAAAGAAGCAAGAAGAAGACTAAATATGTGCAACCCTTGCCTTAGACCACATCCACTTTATGGCATCAGCATAGTACCAAAGTCCCTCCCGTTTTCAGCTCCACCTCCCCATTTCCCAGCACGCTCCTCCTACCTGGCTTTGAGCTCCTTGTACTCCTCCCTGATCTTGCCCAGCTCCAGCTGCAGGCGCGCTCGCTCCTTGGCCACCTGGTCCAGGGTCTTGCGGGCGTCGGCCAGCTCCATCTCATAGGCGGCCTTCATGCCAGTCAGCTCGCGGCTGATCTCCGTGTCCGACTCGGTGATGCGCAGCCGCAGCCCGGCGTTCTCCACCTCCAGCGAGCGCACCTTGTCGATGTAGACGGCCAGCCGGTCATTGAGGTTGCACAGGTCCTCCTTCTCCTGCAGCCGGGTGATGCGGGCCGGGGAGAGGGGCGTGCTGGCGTCACGGCCAGCGCGTTTCTGGCTCGGGGTTTCCATGGTAATAATGGAGGTGGCTCAGCAAGAGGTGCAGGCGGAGGGATGAGTCACTGGCTGTGGAGGAGGAAGGAAGGAGGAAGAGTTGGTTAGGACTCTATCTGATCTGCCTTGCCTGGAAACGCACTACACCAAATCATAAGCTGAATCACACTTTAATGGAGTTTGTATTGAAGAAACGTTACAGTCTTGCATAACCTTGATTCTTGTCTGGGCAGCCCACCCTTAGTGCTGGGCCTGCTTACAGTTACGCATGATCATTTACTCTAGGATCATTTTCCATGGTGAGTCAGAGCAATTGTAAAACTATGTGTATTGTGTAGGAGTAATTTGCATAGGCAGAGCTCATTCACAGGGATGTGATTTATGTTGTTTGCTGTTCAGGACTTCAGGTTTATTTGAAATACAACCCCTATTTATTTTTAATGGAAGGTTTGAGTTTTCCTGCTTTTTTCTTGCTTTTATTGTTCCTGATCACATCCCTTATTCAGATTAGTAGTTACACAGCAAAGAGTAACACACTGTCATACAGTATATGCGTTGCTAAAACAGCTGTGCACCTCTCCTCTGGCTTCATTTAATTGTTGCTAGAGTAGTTAAGCCACTTTACTCAGCTCGCTCCTGAACAAGCATATTTCCCACGGACATCCACCCCCTCCCACAACTCACCCACAAGGTAATTACACACATTTATAACGGCTATAAAAAAAAATATGCAACTGCATGCCAGGAAGTCCAAAATAAATCCAAAACATTTTCCTCCTTCATCTCTGTTGTCCACAAAGTTCCCCAGTAAAATGGAGGCACAGAGCAATGAACAGGCTGCTAATTGCTTCCACTCATTAACTGTGATCGATGTGTTTTGCAGGGGTCTCCACCCACATACACTCGCATCAGCCCCATTCATAATACCACAGTGTTGACTCATTATATAAACAAACACAGCAAGATGCCCTGATAAGGGCATGAATCCACTTTTTTTTTAGATGGGTGGTAACAGTGAAATGAATGAGAAAGCGTTGTTTAAAACGCTTTTGACATTAAAGACATAATGCAGAATTTGTACTAAATTTACTGAATATACATTTTGGGGTATATTCACATTATGGTCTTGATATTCCCTCGTAGATGGAAATTGAGCTTTTTGGAACTTTTGTAACGCTTTTGTAACACTTTTGTAACGCTCCAAGGTGTTTGGAGATATTACAAATGTAAGCAAGCATTTCAAGCTAAAATTCATATTTATCTCATATTTGTCACATATGGGCTGGTCTTGTACCAAAAGTGATGAATGAATGAGTGACAAAATGGCTTCAATCCTATAAATCCAATAAATTACTAGATAAACAAGCAGTGGGAATAAATTTTTTCATCAGAGGGGGCTATACCACAATTATAGATAAGGCGTTTAACACCATCAATAAATTTATCAGTTTTATCATTATCCAACTCAAAGTATTAATAAAATGATACATCCAAACACAGTATATGGACTTAGAATTAGGATTTATCTCTAAGCAGGTGCTCCACTCACAGTTTGATAACTCTTGCCCGCCATTAGATAAAGGGGAAAGCTCACTCAATCTGGTGCAGCAGTGGGTTGATACACCCCAAACTTTGCCATTCATCCCATCACCGCCCATTACTAGAAGTGCACGTAAGGACGTGCACGCCCATGTGGGTGGGCACACACGTGCACGCACATGATCCGTGCACACGCCCACATGAGCAAACACACACTATCACCTTAAGAACTCTCTCAGCTAACTTTGAATAAACTTCCATTTTAGCTCCCGAAATGTACCATGAATTAACAAGCACAGTCTATCATTCCACTCATAAATAATAGCGTGCATTACAATGAGCCATAATGTAACTTATAACCTTTGGAATAACTCAAAGTTTACACAGTTATTATACACCATTCCCTGTCAAATAGAAAATGAAAACATTTTTGCACTGGTTGAGAATGCCATTACAAGCAATATATTATCTAGCAAGCACTTTATCACGTCAATATAACCTGCGTTTATGACTGTTCCATAAAAAGGCTGGCAAAAAAATCTGAGTTAACTCTCTCAACCTTACCTTGGTTGTGTGAGAACTTCTCAACTGCAGCCTGCTGGAGGGAACAGGAGTAAGTGTACAGCCAGACTTCTGCCCAGAAGTTTAGCTGCTGGTGTGACTGTTTGTCTCCCTGCGTATGTGTGTGTATTTGAGTGTGTGTGTGTGTGTGTGTGTGTGTGTGTGTGTGTGCGTCGTACCCCTGAGGAGCGTAGGGAAGAGGATCCGTTGAATAATGCAGCCGTTCTCTCTGCGGGTGGGTGTGTGTGTGCCTTTGGCTCGCGCCCTGAACTGGCTTCCTAGCAGTCGCTCACTGCACATGTACCTACCGCTGAAGAGGGAGAGAGGAGGCGGGAGCAGCAGAGAGGGGAGGAGGGAGGGAAGGGAGGGTGGGGCAGCAAGGAGGAGTCAGGCTAGACAGAGCGCGCATACACACACACACTACACACACACGCACACACACACACACACAGAAAGCAGTTGCTGTGCTTTATCTCTCTCTACCCTGTCCTTATCTTTCCCTTTCCTCTTGCTCAGACAGCGGTTTCGCAGACAGATTGACCTCAGCTACTGGTGCAAGTGGTCTGTCAGTAAAAGTGGCGACTCTGGTGACACTCGGCAGCTCCCAGGTGTGGGAAAGTGTGTGAATGTGTGGACCCCCCCTCCCTCCTCTCCCTCCTCTCCCTCCTCTCCCTCCTCTTGCAACTACAGCCCTAGCTGTTGCTATCAAGAAGAATGTATCCGTAGTCTGCTTTCCTGGTTAAACAATGTGTTAAGAGCCTTCCACTGTAAATGGAGCAGAGAGGAAACCATTGTAAGAGAATTTGTCTTTTTGATTATATAGGGCAAAAAAAGAAAGAAAAAAAAAGCTCACTGCCTTAGAAGTGAACAAAGATAATCTTGGCACTCGCACATAACAAAGCACAGTAATCAAGAAAGTCCAAAGCACATGCAAAGCCTTCATCACCTCATAATGGGGCTCTGGTGTTATCCATTCGAGGAAAATAACCTGACAGCAAGGTAGTCCACTGAATCCGAGGAGGATAAAATCCATAAGTGTTTGCCATCATATTCCCACTGAATGACAGGATAATTCCCACAGGTCATCTTCAAATTGTAAAGGTCTAACACTCAACACAAAGTTGATTCTGGTCTCATATTTATTGCCTCGGGGTGGAGTTAATGGAATCACAGGTCCAATCAAGTTCTGATGCAGGGAAAAGACAGTTTGACTGTGTGTGTCAGAGTGTGTGTGTCTCCTCACCATGGAAATGAAAGTTAAGTCTATTTGTCCGTGTGTGTCTGTGTGCGCCTGTATGTGCGCATGTGGTTAAACAAGGGGCTAGACGGCATCTCTGTTTTTGGGCATGGGGCAGGCCTGGTGGCTAAGGGAGTATCCTCCTGGCTAAGGCCTTGCAGTGGAAAGGAGCCGTCAGTCTCTGGCCTTGCCTCTCTGAGTCACACATCCCTCTACAAACAGCTCGCTTGTTCAGCTCCCTCCTCCTCCTCCTGTCTGCCTCTCTCTCTCTCTCCATTTCTCAGCCCTCATGTTTCCATGGATCTCACACCAACAAAAGGACGCATAGCTCGGCAGCCCAAATATTTCTCTTTAACGAGCTTGTGTACGACTCTCCAAATCTTCTTCTATGTGGCTCTGGACTGTCTGTGTGCAAAAACAGTAATGGAATATATTTTTTTCTATCACAGAAGCTATCATACTGTCACAAATATGACGGAAGCTAAATCCAGGCGTGGAAAGAATACTAAAACATCCTACTTAAGTAGAAGTACTGTTATCTTGCTGAAATTTTTACTTAGTAAAAGTTAAAGAGTTACTTTTTAGAAAAGAGGACTGTTACATGTGATCTTTCCCATGCAATTCTAAGACGATGAGAGAGAGAGAGGTCAAACTAGATTTTTTAATGGAAAAATATGAAATTACAAAATAAAGAGCAAAAACAAAGTAAAGCCGAATTACTCTTCTCTACTTTGCTTGGTGACCATTCACTGTGAATGGCTCCACAACTGACCAATGTACGATGGTCCAGTTTCTCTTGCTTATGGAGAGCCTACAAAAGTTGGACTCTGCAATGGATGTGATTTAAAATGTAGCTAAATACAATACTTCAGCAAAAACAATACTCAAGTAAAAGTAAAATTACTGACTTTAAAAAATACCCCAAAAAAGTACACAAAAATGCTACTCCATTACAGTCAATAACGTGAGTAAATGCAATTAGTTACTTCAACCCATGGCTAAATCCCTGAAGCAGGGTTAAAGGGGCAATAAGTAAGATCTTTGCACCCTATAGAACAAATTAAACTAATAACTAAATTATTACTTTGCCTGGTGCTGAGATTTATGGCTTTCAAAACTAATTTTCCGGTTCATACTCTGTTTGGGGACAAAAGCTCCCCGCCCATTTGGATTTCAAGTCACTCCTATTTGTACTTTCAACGGCTCAGCGATGGAGGATGGTGCTGTGAGCAAGGGACTGGCATCGCACGACATTTCAGCTACGAAGCCTCGTTCTCAAGCCAAAAAAGCAAATGACAAAGCAGGATTATTTTTCCAGTATTTTGCATTGTGATATATTACCTCTTCCCTAGACGTTTCTGTCTGCTCTCATTAGCAAGCTTATTACTTGTCTCTATTGTGAAAATGTGACATTATTGTTTGCGTCAATTACAGGCCACCAGGAGGGATGTGTGTGTGTGTGTGTGTGTGTGCGTGTTGGGGGGGGCGGGGCTGTAGCTGAGATTTGTGTGGGAGGAGATAAGCTTCTATCAATGTTGTTGCAATTCCTACCGGTCGCCAATAGAGGTCGATAGAGGTAATAGATTATTCAATGCTGCTTTAAATAGTGAAGCATGACAAATTCAAAAAGTAAATGATCATGTTTGAACTACGGACACACTGTGCCACAACTGCATGCCAGTCCTCAGCTGCTTGTCTGAGACGCAGTCGGAGTCTAAATCCCAGAAGCACTCATCAAGTGAAAAGACAGGAGCAGGCATGACAGACTGTGATGCAACTCACCAGACATGACAAGTAACGAACAGCATGCTTGCAGTCAGCTCTCTCTCTCTCTCTCTCCCTCTTTCTCTCTCTCTCTCTCTCTCTCTAGCATTCCAAGGGGGCAACAAAAATACAAGGCGTGCCCGTTGAGCAATCTAGGCATTTTATTTCTCCATCACAAGCTACTCTTTTGATGGCTGCTGTCCTGGGAGGAAAAGGAAGAATTTGGCCATGAGAATATTTGATGCAAGAGGGAACTCCAAGGCTTTTTATTTTATTTATTTATTTATTTTTACAGGCAATCGGGCTATTGAAAACAATGTCTAATGCACTGGGCCAACCATTCCAGTTTGACAACCTGAGAAACAGCTCACACAGGCAGTGCAGTACACATGAGTACTTCCCTTTTACATCCCAGTCCCTTATCACCTTTGCTCCCTTGTCCTCCACAGATGGATATCTCAGTCTTTATCATTTTTCAGATAATGTGGTGATACAACAATGATTGATTTGCATAATCAAACTGCCCATGAATACGTTTATCTTTCGTTTGACAAACCAATACAGTCGCCGTTACTCAGAAGCACGTTGACTGTACATGTGTGCTTGCTTTGTACACAACAGTATAATTCTCACTGTGTTATCTCTGGCGACTAAGTAAGTAACCCTCACACATCTGCTGAGCTGGGCACACTGTTCACACATCATCTATATCAAATCATTAATAAAGGGCCTTTTCTCTATCCCCAGCCGAAGAAGATTTGCTTTGGAAATCACAGTTCTAACAATTCTGACAATAAACAATTCTAAGACTTGTTTTGAGAGCATTGCTGTGGGTTTTCTATGATGCACAACACCAGTCAGACTCAAAACTATCATGGCAGGCTTTAGCCATATGTAGATTAGTACTATCAGATTTTAATGTCCATAACACTCTGGCAATGTGGAGAAAACATTGCTGGGACAGGCAACACAATGTGTTAACTTTGCCAAGGAGACTTTTCTTGGGTGTGTCCAAACAAAACCATGAGGGAGGAAGGATCAAAAGCAATTGTCTCATTTAGTTCAATTAACACCACAAGGAGATAACTGTCCCGGTGACCGGGGGGGGGGGTTTCCTTCATTCCTCCACCACCACCATGAAGGAAACTGTACTTGAATCCAGTCTGAATAATCTTTAACTGCTGCAGGTTATGAAGTCTTATTTGTGTGCCTGGAGATTGTGTGATGGTTGGGGATCTCACCTCTGGAGCCACATGTGACCCCCACCCACCCGCCTGACCCTTCCCCCCCAGTGTCTCCTCCACTTTGTGTTTCCTGCTGTCTCAATAAAGACAAAATACTGACTGACAACTGTCCTACATTTAGTGGGTGACTGGTGATGTTCAGAGGGAGAAGACAAAGCAGGACAAGGGACTGACATTGCCCTCAGGAAAAAACCACACGCAACTGTAAAAGGCAACAAATAGTTAACTGCAATATGATTTTTGTCATCCCGTTGTCCCTATCTGCTTTCCTCAAGAATGAATGTGCAGCTCCCACATTGTGTCAGCTCGGGCGCCCCCTGCCTTCCTGCTGCCTGTGTTGGGAGTCATTCACGAGCACAGAAAAGATAAGAAGCGCCATCCACCGGCTAAAAAACGGAATGGAAAGTTGTGCTGCCATGTGGGTGAGATCTCTCAACGCAGGTCACAGAGTTTATGAACCATTTGAAGTGTGTCGGCTTTAAAAAATATAGACTGAACGCAATATTATACCCTGAACATATATCATACAGCGACTAGATTTAACTAAACAGTGCGGTGGATTGAACTGCTTCCCTTTTCTCTCTTGGGAAAGAATACAGCGTGTCCGACCCACAGTAATTCAAAATGTGTTTTCACTTACCACACTCACTGTGGACCTTTCAGATGTCGGCAGTCCTGCTAAACATGATATCCACTGAGCCGGTTCTGTTTTCAGCGAATCGGTGAAAACAAACTGTACCCGAGCCAGCAGCCACCTGCAAATCAACATACTTGATTAGGCTGCCAATCTCTTTTAATTACACTGCAGCCTAACGCGCCACCTGGCGACCATAATTAATCCTTTCGTCCGCTTCGTAGCCTACTTAATTCTTATAGCTGATGAGGCGTCTGATGGAAAGGCAGGTAACGTTTTCAGAGAATACATAAAGTGTGTATGTGCCTTTGTGTAGGGGTTCCAGACGTTTTCATTTCAAGGCCTCACAAATCCTAATTTGATCATTTTTACGTGATTTGGGACAGAACTGGATAACAGTTTAGACAGGAAGATAACACATCTGATCACAATAACCATACCTATACCATTCTCTCGCTCACTTATAATAACAGTAGAACAGTGAAATTAAACTATTCCTCATGTTGCTGGGAACCCCTTAGATCTTCTCAAGGAAAGACTGGACCTTTTATAATATTTGTTTATTTATTTATTTATTTTTGTATAATTTATATATTTATTTTGAGTGATAGGTGGTGTGTTTGTGGTGTGGTGGTGTGTTGGTGTGATTTTAATTAACTGTGTTGACGGTCTGCACAAGGGAAGTTTCCATTCTATGGATAATAAAGTCTCTTGAATCTTGAATTTTGACCCCTGGGGGTCTACACTTTGGGAATGACTGCCTTAGTGACCTGAGCTGGGTTGTATATGAATTGGGAAATTTAATTAGCTGCCAGGGAGTATGATACAACCCTTCCTCAAAGCAACTACCAGCAAAATACCACTATCAACCTGTATGCAGTAGAATGGCATAATCAATTTAAATTCCACTGATCTAACCCTCAGTCTAAATACAAAGAAAAACACAAATTTAAAACCGAAGCATGTTGCTGGATTTTTTTTAACAGAGGCTCTTCATGGAAATGCTTATCATTATGTAACAGCTGAACATGAATTTTACATGGCCTATGTTACCACGCTGTAAATGGTTTGTTTACATTTATAATGTTCATGAATGCTGGATAACAACAGGGCTATGGGTCACGTCGAGGTATCAGTCTTTCTGAATGATACATATCTGAAAATGAAATTAGTAGAGCTTTAAAATTCACCCACTCTAGGCTTATCCACCCACAGTTTCCTCCATGAAATCAAAATATCCTGCAGTACCACAGAGTTGCATACGCCTCAATTGCAATGTCAGTATAAACAATATCTGAATCAACCTGCTTTTTACACTGTCTGCATTACATTCAATAAAATGAGAAATAGATGCCAAGAGAAAGTGAAGACCAAGCATGATTCTCACTTCAAAGCTTATTGCTTTGAACTGAGAGAGTGAGTGAGATCACCAGCGTACGGGAAACAAGCAGTGAGGTGAACCTTACTCATCACTAGGCGTGTCACTAGCTGTACAGCATCAATGTGATTAGAGAGAGAGGGAGAGAGAGAGAGAGAAAGGGGAGGGGGAGAAAGAGGGGGAGAGTGAGTGAGAGAAAGAGAGAGAGTGAGAGAGAGAGATGACCTAATACCCGAAAAAAGCAATGAAGTCATAGCACCTGACTCATATTCCCAGCTGACAGTAGCTCTCCTAATCACAACATCTCTCTGTGTGTATGTATGTGTGTGTGTGTGTGTGTGTGTGTGTGTGTGTGTGTGTGTGCTTGTCTGAGGGCGAGGTGAGATTGTGTTTGTGTGGGTCAACAGTCTCATATCCCTCAGTGTGAGCATGAATCCGTGCGCATCTGCATGTATTTGTCAGAAGGTGAGGGGAGACTGTGTTTGCCCGAGTGTGTGGGTCAACAGAATCACACTGCATGTGGATTTTTTGGTGGGGGAAAAAGTAGCGGCATGTTTGTCACACACCGACCCTTTGCCACAAACACATCCACATAAACAGCCAGCGATGGGAACGAGACACACACAGCAGAGTTTTCTGAGGCTGTACTTATGGGTCACACCGCTCATTGAGAAAATCCCCCAGCATTCAAGAGGTGTACAGGTGAATAAGCACGCCCAATAGGACTGACTCTAGATTTCAACTGAATTACATACAAATAAGACTTATTTGATCTGATTTCCACTTTGTCTGATATAATCAGCAATAATTGATCCCTTTACAAAGAGACTCCAAGTCTTGTCTGGGATGTTTCCAGGAAAGAGCATCCATGAAGATGACAGACACATAACTATGCTTTACTCAGAAGAGTAAGTGGCAGTCACCACTTGTGGTGCACAAGTGGTGTGTAATATGTGTAATATGTGTCTATATTAGTCAGAAATGTGGAGCACAGTATAGTCTGTGGTTTCAGGTTTTATTTTTGCTGAATGGAATACCATGCAACTAAAGGAACTGGTGACTCTTAATGAGTTTAAAGCAACTATCCAATCGAAGGAAGATTAATTTATTGGAAGCTGTTTACTATTTTAAACTATTGTATTTTTTTACTATTTTAAACTATTGTATTTTATACTTTATGTGTTATATTGTATCATTATTTATGTGCTGTGCTGTCTGTATGGAAATGTCTGTGCTGCTGCTGCCTTGGCCAGGTTGACCTGGTTAAACAAAGGTTAAATAAAATGAATAAATAAATAAACAAACAAATAAATAAATAAAATGATTCAACTCATTCAAAACATAAAGGAGAAAGCCTCGCACACAAAGTCACCGCTGCATTTACCGTTTCATTGTTTCAGCCTATCGACCTTTCTCAAGGCAGGGCTCTCGTATAGGAGCCAAGATGTGGTATCATTTGCATGAAGTCTTACATCATCCCTGAGTGCCGGTTCACTATGGCATCAGCACGTGGTGCTTAGCCAACACGTCCCTTTGTGCTCGCAGAAGCCTCATTCAAGTGACAGCGGGGCACCAGAAATGTCATGAAAAGGACATCTGGCCATGGAAGTCAAAGAGATGCCCTTTTGGGATTCTCAGAGATGTCTTTACAGCCTATTAAGCCTGTCTTCTTTGAAAGACGGATACTGTCCATAGGTGAATGCTGTATTTGCATGGGCCGTTGGACAAAGAGATTGGTGTCTGTCTCTGCGGCACAGTAAACCAAAGCATCTCCCCAAAGATGCAGTCAGCCTTTCATAAGGGGAGAAAAAAGAGAGACGGGACTAGTCTGACAACCAGATGGTCAAGATCATTGAGAGTTTTTTTTATGTGCAAGTAACATGACCTCAGCTCTCTGAGTTTTACAAGTATCCCGTAACACACACACACGCACACACACACACACACACACACACACACACACACACACACACACAAACACAAGTGTACAACTGACAACTGCACCCTTCAACTAGGCAATAAGGTCTGAATGTAAACCAGACCTGCTGTGCCCTGTTTGGATTTCAGAGCAGGAGAAGGTGTTCCTGTTAGTGAAGCAGGTTCAGCTCAGGGTCACACAGGTTATGTATGACAGAATGGGGCAGACAGAGAGAAAGCAGCACCATCACAAACCAGGCTCCCAAAAGCCACACCAAACTCAAACACCCAGACAGAGGGGGGGAAACACTATCCCTGATCCATCCTTTTTATTGATTGGGGCCTTGGGCTCCCAGCGGACCCCATTTAATGGAGCCAGACGACCTCTTGGACACACTGGCATACTTGGCGCACCGCTGAAAAGCTGGCCCTCGTGTAGTCCTCGTCCCCATCCGGACCGCGCTCTCACACCAGTCCTCAGGCCTCTCCATTGGGTGGGAGGGGGGGCAGACCCCCTGGGCCCACCCTCTGGTCCTTCATGCATCACGCCATCCTGCTCTCCTCCTGCTGCTGTTTTTTATTCGTGTTATTGGGTGGAATGGGGGATGTTTTAATCCTGGCCTCATACCAGGAGTCTCCCTGTGAGTTCTCATCTGCAACATGCCCTTGGGGAACGAGCCCCTTCCTGATTGGCACCCAGGGAGGAAGTCTAGACTATGATTATGCATGTAAATACACCTGCTCTGTCTTTCTGGTAACATTTTATCTCAACATTTATGTTGTTTCTATTTTCAGACCCGGTGCTTGGGAATTTTCTGGTTATACTGTTGTTCTGTTCTGTGTGTTATTAGAAGGCAGAAGGCATTCACACTAGGAATGCTAAAATATTCATGCTGAATCTCTCTAATAGTCACATGCCATGCTCAGTCTGTCATATAAGCCCAAATGAAAGACTGTGTGTTGTTGTTTTTGTTATTATACTTGTAACCCAGTTACAGTGTGGGAAAACACATATGAAGTGAATGATAAATTGAATTTAATAAATGAGGTTAAAATGCACAGATAATCTGGATAAGACTACAGAGTGAATTCAACACCTCCCTTGGGAACACAAAGCACACGCGCACACACACACACACACACACACACACACACACACACACAAGCACGCGCAGGGACAGTTTCCAGTCAACAGATTTAAAAGCAATTTAATTTAACAGCAATTTACAATAATTTTCACAATTCCAGGTACAGAACCCATCAACTAGTTGGTGTGATTGTTTCACTGTGCTATTTCAAACGCATGCATATAAAGAAATTGGAAGTTTTCAGTTTCCTGTGGCATGGAGGGGTAATGTAGACGGTCGGTTACTGTTGAAATTAACTATCTAATGTTTTCTCAGTGCAAACATCCCCAGAGTTTGCCATGCCATTCAGATAATCTTCCCCAGCGCAACTACACTGCACATCCCACCATGCACAGACGGTACGGAAAGGCTGGGCTTCAGCACTGGAGTCTGGATGTTGGTCACTTGAGAATGACACTTTGTAGAAGTTGAAACCTTTGAAAACATGAGCGTCAATTGTTGCATGGCAAGGTATGGCATTTTCCATACCTTTGCCTAAGTGAGTCAGTCCAGATTTGATCTTGTAGTTTTTCTCACTGTACTCAAGAGCAAAGGTCAAGCAAAATTGCCAGAAACATATTTTTAGACGATATCCAATAAAATAATATCAGGGGAGAATCCAGGCCCAATGTTCCCTCTAAGCTGTATGCGCCTGTGCAAGATAGTTTGATGACCTATGTCTATTAATTTATCACATGATAACCAAATGATAATATCTTGCCAAAAAATACATTTTGTAGATATAAATGGGTTTTCAGGTTTTGGTGGCAATTGATATTAGATGCAGGGACTTTGCCAACCCTAAAGATTTAGTGAATTGACTCCACTGACTCTACTGAAACCTAAAAAAAGAAAAAAGTCAAAGATTATTGACTATTACAGAATTATTATTGTTATTATTATTATTATTATTATTATTATTATTATTAGCCTACTATAGCAGTTGGGTCTTTGTGTTATTGTACAGCCATGCCGTCAGGCGTGGCTTCTGTCGAGGACATCTTGGGGAGTCTGTTACGCGAAACGAACGGCGCGGTTCTTTGTTCACCGGGGTTGCTGCAAAAGCCTTGCTTTTACGGGAAATGTGCGAGGGCTTTTCTGATGTTCCCCCGCTGCATAGGGTCTGCAACGCCTGTCTGACAACTCCCTTTCTCTTCTCCTCCTCGTATAGAGCCCCCACCCCCCGATCCCCCCTTCCCTCCTATACATAACATCCCCATGCGCAACGGCGCCGGAGACAACAACGCGGTGACCTGCCGCAAACCACGGCTGGAGAGAGGTGGGCGGACCCCCCAAAAATGTCACTTTAACTCCTTCACTCTCGAATAACATGTTGGATAGTCCACAATGTACCCCCCAGTACACAGGATCTGCTCCTTTCTTCCTCTTTTCATGATAAAGTTGACACCATTTTTTTCAGCAGCACCTCTAGGTGACCACGTGTACACTCTAATTGCATATAGTCTTTGCACCTTTTGATGCGCAATTGTTTTCATCCTGATATCCTTATATAAGTCGCCAAAATGCGGTCTTTACATTGCAGCTCCAGAGCTATGAACGAGTCTGGCTCAAACGAATATGAGTGCGGTACAGGGGGGGAAACGGCGATATATTTTTTCTTATTTTCTATAGGTGAAGGAAGGCAGCTAGATGTGAGATGCCACAGGCTTGGGAACCTGAGACGGAATGGTACAACGGGAGGGCGGCTCGTTTTGTCTCGGCGAGGAGGGGGACTGTGTAAACCAGACTGGGTGGAGCAATACATCGCCTAGCCCCATCTATCGTGCAGACGGCCTTGTGTCCCGTTTGCCTAGAGCTCGGAGAGAGACTACTGTATTGAAAGTCTGGCGGACAGAGAGAGAGGGGGCCGGTCTATGGGAGGGACTAGCGCAAAGGGGGGAATTGGAAGGAGGAGGGGGGCGAGGAGGAGGCGGCACGGGTGCTGTTTCTCCAGTCTCTTTCCCCTGTCTTTGTCTCACACACTCTTTTGTTAGCCATGCCTAGCCTGCTGGTTCTAGCAGGGATCATGGAGAAAAATGGGGGCTACGGCGGGGATCTGGCCGGCTCCGGCTTCGGAAGCGAGGGTCTCCTTGTGCCGCCCGATGAAGAGGAAGACGACTCCCGTGCCCTCAGGGTCGCGCTGGGCCAGTTGTCTCTACTGGGGCTTGGGGAAGGCGAGGACGGCGGCGGAGCCCCAACAACAGGAGTACAGGACCGGAGTAACAATAACAACAACCACCACAACCATACGAACAACGTCGGAGGTGGCGGGGACACGGGGATTCTGCAAGGGAAAAGCAAGTTGTGCGCCCTGTACGAGAGCTCCTCAAGTGAGACGAAAGGACGAGGCTGCAACATAACAGAATGCGTCCCAGTGCCCAGCTCTGAACATGTGGCCGAAATAGTGGGGAGACAAGGTAAACCGCTGGGTTGCAAAATCTTTCCCTCCAAACTTATGCTATTATCCTACTAACTGTGATGCATTATCACCCCCGTGGTTTCCAGTATATTTTGTTTTTTGTTCTGTAAGTGTTACCTGGTGTTATTGACAAAGAAAAGGGAGTGGTGTGTGTGCGTGTGTGTTTTTTTGTTGTACTCCCCAGAGACATCAGCCTCCCACTTTTGCTACAATGTTGCAAGTTCTCGTGCACTCATCATTACACTGCTACGTTGTAACAAGTCGTTCGCTCCTTTGTGCTTATTGTGCTTTAAGTGAATTGCACAAAAGCATGAGTGGATCCGTTCCCTCCTGGGCGCATTATTCTACATCCACGCCATCAATGTCAGCGCACAGACGCACACTGGAGCAGGGAGAGCACTTGCTTCCTTTGTCGTCTGAAACGCGCCAGACTGTTCAAAAAAGGCAACGTGCAGCTGGTGAAAACAGGAATGCGTTTCGCCTTGAATGGTTTACTAAAAAAAATAATATAATTAACCCATTCGGCTGTGATGGTTGAAGATGTTTTGCTTCTCTCCAAATTTATTCAGCTCATTGTTTATGTTGCGCACTGCCCCAGTGACACAATTGGACAATAGAGCGAGCTTGTTTCCCCCCCTTTTTTTGAATGAGTGAGTTGGAAAGTTAAATTCCAGTCAAATTCCAGATTCAATCCATTTTTCTTACGGTAGGATGGGTTTTTTGAACCAGGACTTGAACTTGAATGACAGCAGCTGTCAAACAAAGGTGTGAAAGTGGGGGGGGGTGAGGGGAGGGGCGCCTTATTAGACAGTGTTGCTACTTGGCGGACGGGATGGTCTTGAAGGGTGACTCAGCGAGAAGTTGCACCAAGAAGTGGGAATCTTTTGTTTTTTTTTCTGGGTTAGTCTTTGTCTTTTTTTCCTGACAAAAACAGAATAGCCTATTGTTTGAGCTCATTTCAGTAAAGCTGTTGTCAGGTGATTTTTTGAGTCAATCCAAGTTGTATCTGTCAAGTTTGAACCTCAGTAGATTTTTTTTCTCAGAACCAGAGAAACCAGAAGTTGAATTTTCCCCTTTTCTTTGTGCTTGGTGGTGGTGCTTATGTGGCTGCACCCATTGTTGACTGTTGTGATGAGCCCAATTGTTCGAGAGGGGCAGGAAAAACAAGGATGGACGGATGGATGGGGGGGCAGTAGCATCTAAAAGCTGAATGGGAGTCACGCCTAGGAGCTCAACACAAGGGCTCCTCATGAGCCCCACTTCACTGCACACTCTCAATACCACATGGTTGCCTAAGTCAGGAAGAGAGGGAGAAAGAGGGGGTATAAGGCAGAGAGAGGTAGAGAGACAGTGGAAAGGGTATCATCAGTGAATCCTAATTTATCTTTGTGCCACAAAATAAACAGGTCTCTACAATGTCAAGTGGGTCCAGAAGAGTTGGGATGGCTTCTTTTAGCTGTACTCCCCTTTCTTGCTCCACTGCTGTGGTAATGTGGATTTAGTTTGTGCCGCTAAGTGCCCCTCATCTCCCATTGCGGCTCCTGTTCGTTACTCTGAAGTGTAAGCTTTGAATTTTAATGGGGTAACTGAAGACAGCCGGAGGGTGGATCCAGTGAGCACAAGTGCAGCAAGAGGGCCCTTTTGCCTTGACCGAGAAGAAGTGCTGATTTGGGGGGATTTGAGATGAGCTGCTTTTGATTCAGGGCCTTCGTTAGTTGGCACTACACACCCCTTCTTCTCAGGACCGTGCATCGTAGCCCGCCTGGTGAATCTGGCAAGTGGAGCATCCTGTCATGGAGAAAAGGGATGGATATGATTGTTTTCTCCTCTGTCAAAGTCACAGGCATTGATTCCGGAGGATGCTCTTGTACCTTCCTCTGGAACTCTTTCATTACCACACTAGATCAAGGGTGTGCTTTTTTGAACCACAGGCGCCCCTTACAGCACAGCAATGGAAAACGTGCTCCCCAGTTGAAAAAAATAAAGCATACAGTTTTGAATTGAGCTAGAACGATCTTTGGGTTTTACCTAAGTCACAGGTTTTAGTGGATAACTTCCAGAAATTCTATTTGACTATTCATGTAGTCTTTGTCTCTGATGGCCTTCATTTTTTTTTTTTTGTTAGAATTAATTCATCCTTGCCAATTTTGCTTACAGATGGCTCTTTAATTGTGACATTAACAATTTGTGCCAATTAAAATGTGTGATGCACTCCAAGACAAGGGCTTTGTCAATTGCTCTTTGACCCCAAATGTCATGGAGAAGTCTATTAGCCTAATATCAGGCATTGGCAACAAAGGGTATTTTCTCATTTGAGTATGAGCTACTAAACCCCCAGAATATCACTATCCCCAAGTCAATGCCACTGGTGCTAGTGAAGTAAGTGTTCCAGAAGTAAGTGGGGCTATTTAGCAGGGAGACACTTCGTCTTCAATCTGAGGTGTCTTTAAACCTTTTGATACATGCTGCTGTGATTTTCTGGTAGCTAAAGTAACGGTACGCTGTGTGATCTGAAGCACCTGGAGTCTGGTGAGATGAGCTGAGATCTGTTCATTGAATAGATGCCTGATGATTGTTACCAGGCCAAAGAGACACACTGGTTTCTTTAATACACTGCTGAGACAGGAAAGGCATGGTTGACTTGTCAATAAATGCGGCAGTCTTAATGAGAAAGCTGCCTGGATTTCTGAATGGAAATGGACACACTTAATGGCTTGATGCATTCTTCATGGGGTGTAATATAAACAGAATTGCTGTGTCTTTTCTCATCATGTTCCTCTTGACCTCAAATGTACCTGACAATCCTCAACAATTACTCATTTATGCCCTGTTTTGTCCCATTCCAATGCCGGCGCAGACTCAGGTAATTTGACATGAAATAACATTAACCTGCACTCTCTCACATCAAGACTCTCCCCTAAAAGCACTTAATAGAGTAAGCTATTACACACTGATCAAAAACAGGGCAAATGCGGAACAAGGAATGGCACAAAAATGATTCATGTGTAGGCTGGCTGTATTGTCTTGTAAGTTCAAGGAGAGGTCAGAAGCTGATTGCTCACCAGCATATTGCAAATGTATTGCATCTGCTCTAGCTCTTACACCTCTCCAAAACAATGATCTGTCTGCTGGCCAACAGCTCTGTTCCATCCATGTATATATTAACAAGTGGTGTGTCTGATTTAGTGGACACTGATAGGTACACCTGATAAGTACACTAATGCTTAGGTGTTGGAAATAAATAAATTATGGTAAAATATTCTGTGAATCTCTTGCTAGTGAAATCATACAACATATCAACATATTAAAGCTAAACTGGTCAGAAAAAGTGAAAAAAAGATGAACATGTACTGAACAAAGGAAATTTAAGAATTTCTCTGAGCTCAGCTTGACAACAACAGTTGTGTGTTTTCACACTTGTAATTTCTTTATTTAATGTGTGTATCACAAAATTTGAATCAATGTATCATATTTAGCTTTGTTAAAATATCTGCTGGTGTCTCTGCAGGTTGCAAGATCAAAGCCCTGCGGGCCAAGACCAACACCTACATCAAAACCCCAGTTAGAGGAGAGGAGCCTGTGTTCTTAATTACTGGCCGGAAGGAGGATGTTGCACTGGCCCGCCGTGAAATCATCTCTGCTGCAGAGCACTTCTCCATGCTCCGGGCATCCCGCAACAAGCTGGGCGTGTCCTTTAGCGGGTCCCCGCCCACACCTTTGCCAGGTCAGACCACCATCCAGGTGAGAGTGCCGTACCGTGTTGTTGGGCTGGTGGTGGGGCCTAAAGGTTCCACCATCAAACGCATCCAGCAGCAAACCTGTACCTACATCGTCACTCCCAGTCGAGACCGCGACCCCGTCTTTGAGATCACGGGGTCACCGAGCAACGCCGAGCGGGCCCGCGAGGAGATTGAGGCGCACATCGCCTTCCGAACGGGAGGCCTGCATGACCACAATAACGAGAACGACTGTCTGGGGCCGGATGGCGGAAGCAGCCCAGCGGGCAGCAGCGGTGGTCTGGAGAGCCGGCTACAGCAGGTGTGGGGGCTACAGGGGGGCCAGCGCAAGCCTCTCACCAGCAGCTACCGCCAGAACTTCTCAGATGCCATGGTTGGAGGGGGAGGAGGGGGAGGAGGAGGTGAGGGAGGGGGAATCTACACCAAGGGCAACTTCTCCAGCCCCGGAGAAAAGCCTTGCTCTTATTTTGGATCAGAGGGCACCCAGAGCTGGGGTGACCCTGACTACCCCAAACAGGTGGCCTTCTACGCCCAGCAGCGTTCCAAGAGCTTTGGAGGCCTGCCCCTCCCCCTGACCAGACTCTCCCCAGGTCTGCCGGAGCCCTGCGGGGGAGGAAGCACCACCAACTCTTCAGTCACCAGCATTGTGGCCGTGGCCGGCTCACCCCATGCCCAGGCCCGCCGCGCCCACAGCGAGCCCACTTCGGCCGGGGGGGGTTTCCCTGGCCGTCTGCCGGTGCCGGACTCACCGCCGGCCACTGTGCGGGACTGCATGACCTGCTTCGAGAGCAAAGTGACGGCTGCCTTGGTGCCCTGTGGCCATAACCTCTTCTGCATGGAGTGTGCCATCCGAATCTGTGAGCTCAACCACCCGGAGTGCCCAGTGTGCCACACCCTGGTCACGCAGGCCATCCGAATATTCTCTTAAGGAAAAACCACATCAGTTTTTATCATTAGTTTCATCAGTGTTTGTTCAATAATTATTTACTGTTATTATTATGATTATTATTATAATACGTAAGTACTTTTTTGTTTTTCAGAAAATTTAAAAACAACCAAGCAGATATTTTAGAAGGCACTGCTTGCTTTACTAAAAAGTATAAGAAATATTTTTAAGTTTTTCTTTTATATATATATATGCATATATATTTTATAAAAGTTTTGTTTATAAGAGAAGTATAGTACCTTGCATTTTCAGTTTTTTGACTGCTGCTGTTTTTCATTCATGAATCACAGTGTAGGCAGAAGTAGATAGTAATGTGAACATTTTATTATTCAAATTTTTATTTTACCATGAAGTGGGTTTATATGGAAGGAAGAGGATGATTGTTGAGGTACCCAATCTGCACCTGATTTACCTAGAAAGTCAGTATGTTATTATTAGAAGGAAAAAAGATTGAATTTTCATCGCACCTTACAATCATCTTGGTCTCAAATAGGATTGTCAATCATACCTTGAAATTTAGGGAGCTGATGTGAAGGTGAATTCAGCCTATCATTTTTTATTGTGATTTGATATAATTGGTCCAAAACAGATATTTCTTTTTAACAAATTGAAGAAGAGAATAGATTGATTCTGGTCAAAGCTTTGTAATCTTAATGTAAAAGAAGAAAAAGCAGCCCCCTAGTTCATTCTTATACCTGGTAGTAAACCAGATTAACAATTCATAGGGATAGGACATTCCATCACTTATTTATAGTATTTGGTTATATTTTATTGGTGTCATTATTCACAGAGATAGATGAAAGTTGTACAAAATATATGAGTAAAATTTTCTTTCCAATAGTCATTGATTACACCTTGGTCACTGCAGTTTGTTGAAAAGATTCAGCAATGCTTGCTCCTCGTGGCACTTGAAAAGCATGTGGTTCCTCGGTTGGCGTTAAGCACTGATTTAATTTGTGAGGCCGAAAGCCTTGGAATTCATCCAGTTGGCTAGTTCTCGAGATCTGTCTCCCCGATGGACTCGTTTCAAAGCCACCTTAACCGCGCTTTATTGTCTTGTGTGGTCATTTGGCCACGATCGCTGAACGATATAGGACAAAACGAGAGCTCCAGTCGACAAGCATTTCTCTGAGGTGTACACAGTGTAAATAAGAAAGAGAATTAGTGTGTGGACAGAAGCCGAGTAAAACGTATAGCTGTTTCCCGAATCAGCAACAGACTCTCATTAAAATAGTCAACACTGTAAAATACAGAGGCCCAAATCAGTAATCCTTACTCCACGTCCCCTATGCTAGCAGCTTTGTATGTGAGCTCTGAGGGGCCTGCTGTCTCCCCTGTAATTAGCAGAGCTGTACAGGAGCAGGTGTTTCATGGTACACTGTGGCTGTGACCTCAAGTTGGAGGTCTCGCTTAGCCCCCTCTCTTTCTCTCTTTTCTTTGGGAGTGGCCTTTATTTCTCCCCCCTGCTTACAGTTCGATCGTTGGCTTTCGAAGGCCATAATGACTGCAGCCGTCCCACAATGCATTGCCTCCCTGAGTGGGGCGTATTGTCTGGGCCCAGTAGTGGCGTGGGCTGCCGAGTGCTCGGACACGGCCTGGATCTACTCATTGATAATTAGGCAAATGGGCTGGTCCAGGTGCGGACCGTGTGGGGACTCTAGAGCTGTATAGAGGGTAGGACAGGGTCCCGCAGTGAGCCGCTCACTGCCCCGCCCCACTGTTAAAAGCATAGAGGGGGCTAGTCAGGCTAGTCTGGGTGCAGCTGGGCGAATAGGACCCCCTCCTTCCATTCCTTCCTCGCCCTTTCCTCCCTCCCTTTCCTCTCCTTCTCTGCTGCTCTGAGCTATCCCTACTGGGGAGAGGGGCCTCTTTTGTCCCAACACACACAAAAAAAAAAAACATTTGAAAGAAAAGAGACTAGCCGAATTTGGCAGCGCCTGTGAAATGAGGAGGCTTAGAAGCAAAATAAATTATCTACAGTTATCAGTAGATACACCAATTACCTATTTCAACCATAATGACACACAATGTATAGTATTCCCTTTCAAGATGATGAAAAATGTATGCGTTCACATACTAGAGTATCAGCAAGATTGTGTGATCTTATCACGTGGGGTGCAGCATTACCCCCCCAGCACACCCCCATGAAATTTGGAAGGAGGCCTGTTTGTGTGACAGCGCTAGAGCAGATCGAAGTTTCCACAGAGCCCCCGCCCCTCCTTACCTCCAGGCTCCCCCTGCCATCTCCCTACTGTACGGGACATCCTGCAGCTGCCCCTTCACTATGGACACCCGGGCCTCAGCCAATGGCTGGCCAGCTTTGAGCTTCCAGAATGAAATCAGACAATTGTAATTGACAGGAAAGCAGAGGAAACGCCCCATTTAGCCACCACTCATGCTGAATCAAATTACACACCCTCTGCGTCTGCCTTAGCCCCAGCCTGGGGATTTCAGAGGGCTAGAGGAGAGGGGATGGGGGTAGGGATTAAAGCTGTTGAAGGATAGGGGTGAGGGGAGGAGGGGGGGGGACATTTTGGGGAGAGAAAGAGAGAAGTCTGCTCCAAAAAAAAGAGAGACCTTGCAGATCCGGCAATTTTATGGATCATTCAAGTCTTGCAGAGAGTCTGAGGTGCTGCCACATGTGGGCCAGTAGAGATGACAGGTGAACACCGGTGATTCTGCAGGCCTCTATTGTGTTGTATTGGAGAACAATTCAGTCAGCTTCTGTCTCAAAAAAGGATGAATAATTACAGTAGACTGTTGTCTCCTATACAAGGACACAACAGCCCCCCCGCTCCCTTTTTTTTTCTTTTTTATACTATAAGCAGACCGCTCACTTTGTGTGTGGACTGTGAAGAAAGCACTATACTTGCAAAAAGTACCCTGAATTCTATCAGATGTAGAAATAAATAATAGTGAGCATTTTATGGATGGGGAAATTGCACAGTGGTTTGGCCTAAGCTTTCAATGTCAAATTCAAGGCAGTATGATACTGTTCTTTGAACTTAGTATTTTTGTTGTTTTGTTTTCCGCCTTAATGTTTTATTATTATTAAAATATTGATATTGCCTTCACTTTGGCATGCAAGGTAGCAACTTAGGCCTTTTGATAGTATTGCCCCCTAAAACAACTTTTAAAGTACTTATTTTTGGAGAAAAGAATGTGAATCAACCTGCCTGGGTGGGGATTAGAGGGATTCAGGAAATTAGGCTCTTAAAACACTTTACTTAAAATGTAGAGTAAAGCACCTTATTACAAAACATGCGCATTTGATTAATACCAAACCGACCACTGATGGTGAATATTTCTTCATAGAATTTGAAAGACATGCACATAAGGATTCCCTATCATCTTTTGTATTATGGTGGTTCTTGTTATTCCTAATACTAGTACTAGTGGTAATTTGGGAGACCTCTCATCCATTCAGTCGATGCTGATGACTTGGTTGAGTTTTGCACTGGTTTAATTAAGAGAGGGCTTATTGGAGATTCTCCCTGTTTAGACGCTGTATAAGTTAATGAGTATTGTACTTTATGGGAAAGGACTCTGAGCATCTATGTATATATGTGTATCGGTTATGAACATCCAGACAAAGGCCCACTTAAAGTGAGGTTTTGATTATTTTTACAAACTGAAAATATCATTGTCAATGTTTTAGCATATGAAATTCAAAAATGTTTCTGACTTTTAGGGAGAATTCATTTTTATATGCGCGTCCCCTCATCCTTTTGATTAAAATAGTATATTAGATAGATCCATACATGTAAGAAATATTATTTAAACGGATTAACGTATTTCATCCAAATATATAGATAAGAAATTAACCAGACACTACTATATACTGTAATGATGAATATCCTTTATGAAGCCACTGATGTATAAATCCAAACTCTCAAATAGAAAAATGAATAGTATGTGTAATAATCTATCCCCAAAACAGTTTGAATGAATCAGTTTCTATGTATATTAGGATGAAAAGCAATAATAGGACTATACTGGGACAATAAACAGAGGAGCCTGCTTAGTCAGTTCTTAAAAACCATACGCTATTCAGAATTTGACCTTGATTATTAGGATAATACCATTGCATTTTTGTCTCATATCTGCTTAAAATGCATTATGGATTCATGCCAATGTAGAAAGAGAGATATAATTAATTAGTAACGGTTTCAGGCACAGTAATTGTTTTTGTTGTGTTCATCAGGCTGTTAGTCATTTATGATTGCTTAATTCCCTGTCTTTTTTATGTTGAATATCAATCAGACTCCAACACACAGTGGGCCAACACCAACCTTAAGATTCCCTCTCCCGAGTAGCAGTGAAATTATGAGAACGCAATTTCTGTGACTTAGAAGAAACCTCATTGCGCTGTACAAGTGAACAGTCAAGTTTAAACAAACAATGCATTTCAAGAGCACAGCATGAACACTGAGATGTTTCCTGTTTGTCAAAAAAAGCAGGACTTGGGGACTTAAATTGTGACAGACTGATGTTTATGGAGGCTTTGGTCAGAAACGTAGACACAGTAGTAAGAGCTAGGAGGTAGGACTACATGCTGAGATACACCTCTCACTCTCTTACTGCTATCATTATGTTGTCCATGTGAAATGCATTGAGCCAAATGGTTTCCTAGCAGTTATTTTACACTATCTTCTTTGTATTTACTTACATATAGGGACAAAATTCTCAGTTAGATGAAGCATATCTTGAGACTAGTTGTGTTTACATATTAACAATGTTAAGTTTCCGACTTCATGGCACTATTTGATACTTTTTAGTGTTGTAACTACTTTTCATCTGTATTGCTTTTGAAAGAAAAAAGGTCAAATGTAGCCAAAGAACAAAACACAAGGAGAGTTTCAAGGACATGAGCTAACTTATCGCATCAGTTAACTTTTTTTTTTTTTTTTTTTTTGAAAATCAACATGGATTAGAGTTTATTGAATCGGGGTGATTAAGCTTAATGTGATAAATAATCAGCGTTCATAGAATTCCTTTGACTGTTTACCCATAAGTCATAGAGAGTGCAGTCAATCAATATCTGTGAAATGAAGGCATATCATGTTTCAGTGTTGTATGATTAGTTTAATACTACAGAGGCGCGGTAACTGACTTACTACTCCCCAAAGAGACCACCTTATAGCACATCATAGCATTTATACAGGCGTAAAAGTCCTTTTATGAGTAGTTTTCTATTGTCCAGATTAGGTTTCAAAAAATAATATCCAGGGAATATATTTGTCTCTTTGAATTCCTTGACCCACCTTGAAAAGTTATGATCAAACGGGACTGCCCCAGTAATAAAAAGACTGTGAAGGATATGGAAGTATGTTGACAAGCCAGTCAAAATTCAGGTTGAATTTCTGATTTTTAAAACTCCCAGAGTAAGCAGTAATCCGGTAATTTAAGATGTAAATGAGTTGACAGTGTAATAGTACCACCTTGTTTGAATGAAACAACACTGTGGTTTTAGTTAATATTGTTTAGAGAGCCATTAACTGTATCCTTAAGTTTAATTGCATGTTAGTAAAATAATAGTTCAGTAGGTAAGATTTATTGGAAAAAGTAAGATCCCATAAAGAATTCATCAACCTGATACCTGAAGTGTATAAAAAGCTTTAAGACCTTAAAATGGACGTCAGTTTAAATTCATATATTTACCTTGTAGTTTAACTAATTGATATAGAAAGTTTAATTATGATTCTTATGAATATGCTAAGGTGTAAGTTTCATTTATCCAACTCACCCAGTATGAAACACACTTTGATTCAGTGGAGGAACAAAGGGGTGGGGCGACTCACACGGTGACATTTGATTCGTTGATTTCTTGTTAGTATTATTTACAATATTGTATTAAGCTTACTATAATAGTAATGGTAGAAACTGTTGGTGTTTTTCTTCTCTTTATATGAAAAGGTCTTTATGCATTTATGTAGAATCCCTTTTAAGGAGTGATAGGAAATCCTTATTTCAATCGATGCACTTAAGCAATTGTACCAACCTGTCTAAATCACACGGTGAGCAAGTAATGCATTTGAATGTAAAAAAATGACCACTCAACTTAATGCACTCCTTACGCTTATTGTTTTGTCAATTTACAAGTGAGCTTTAAGTTTTAGTTTGTTTTTTGGAAAGAATTTGCGAGAGGTTTTCAACGTAGACTATATTTGAGTTCTTCCACGTACATTTATAGAAAGTAACTTAAAATGAATTAAAAAAAAACATATTACAGTTTCTCAAATCTATTTTGCTAACATGGGTTATTATTTCATAGAAAGCGGAGGAAAAAGTCAGTATCTGGATGTTATTTATGAAAAGTAAAAAAAAAAATGAAGCAACATATTTATGAGTAACCTCAAGACGTTTTGTTTTTTAATTAAAATTACAAGAAGTTAATATATTTCTAAACACAGGGAAGTCAGTTTCTACTAATAATTAAAATGAGAAAAGTTTAGAAGTTTTATTTATGAAAGCTATGGACGCTCACCTTTTCCACGTACTTCACAGTAAATGAAGTAAATGGGATGTGAGTTCCCCATAGCTTAAATTTTAACTTCAGACATGCACTATTTCAAACATCAGTGCATTCACGATGGAATAATGACAGAAAATAATATAATATTTTTTAGGATTTGGAGATATTTTAGTCACAGAGCATCAATTTTGTGCCTCAATTATATATTTTTCCTGCATCAGCATTCTTTGTGCAGTGCTGCTTGCTGTAACCCTTTTCCCCCTTCGACTAACCCCATGTTACTGACTGAACCCATTACTCATTTCCTCTGTAATCTAAACTCGCTTTTACTTATCAAACGTATAAAACATGTTATGACTGCAATGCTTGGAATGAATGAGGCAGCTGTGCAGCTCTTCCAAGAGGGTCGCACATAACTTGTACACACTTTCATTCATACATTTTGTATATCTACTACTCGGGACAGTTTGCGATCAATAGTGACAGAACGTAATTAGCTTGGAGAAGAGAGAATCAAAGCCTTTATGAGCGAGTTTCCCTAATGTGTTAATAAGACGGAGTGTGCAAATTGAGCGGGGGCATCTAAGAGTGGAGAACAGTGCACCGTGTAGTAGATCTATGTAACTAGCTGCACACACATATACACACAACAGATTCATATCCGTACTAGTTTGCATGTATGTTGTATGGTCACTTAGATAGGAGAAATAGCGCAGGTCCTGTGTTATCCTTTAACATCAGCACTCTTGGGCTGTTTCTCCTCTGTAGATTTTCATAGTTGGAGTCTCTTTGGAAACAAGAAAGTTGACACGAGTTTGAGGCCAGGCAACGAGGCCATTTCAGTCCCCATGTCTACGTTTCCACGCCTGATTTTGTGTTCTCAGTTAACCTGAAAATGATGAAAAGCTTGTTGGCACCTCATTACATGGACTTACTTGAAGTTCTTAGTTGGTATAAGAGTTGATATTTAGTACAGAACAAAACTTGACAAATTACACTACAATGGCACGTTTTCTGCCTCATGTGAAGCATGGGGACTGAAGTGGCACTCACTGTTGAAACTCACAACCTTTTCCAAAGGGGCCGATACAGTCTGACAGTTTGTCTTTGGTAGCGTTTCCGATTCTTCCAGCACAGTAGAGGTGTTTCATACCGGTCTAATAGTGGTCTTAGTGCATTAGTTTTTGGGCCAGCATCACCTGGCATTAGTTTCTGGTTTCTCTGTGAACAGTGAGAGAGGGTTCCCCATGTGGCCCTCCGTGGCTGACCGTCAACTTTGATGGATGGAAAAAAAAAAGTCTTTGAACTCTGTTACAGTGTACCGTGCCCTTACAAGGCATGTGATATTGCAGGTTTATTTCTTATAGCACATGTTTTTTGTGAATTACATTTTTTGGAGACATTTTTATTATTATTGTATCTGCGCCATATTAGTTTTGGTTCTTTGTTATTTTTCCAAGATTCAAGATGTATTGTAAATGTTTCTAATAAAACAAAAATGAAATAATCTCCAATTGAAACTCATTGTGCTATTTTTTTTGTTGTTGTACGAGATACCTGGACTGCATGATTATGGTTAAAATGATAATCCTGATTATTTTGCTGAGTAGTGTGATCATGACAATTAAGTTTTAGTCCCATTGATATGAGGAGCAAAATTATTTTATATTATATTAACATGTTTTGTATTTCAAATACAGTAGACATGCTAAATGAAATTATTCAATGTGGCCAAGTCAATATTCTACGATTATCAATTCTAACAAAAATCATGACAAATAATACAATTATACACAACTAATTGTGCACCTCTACCAGATTCACTAATGAAATGCCATAGAGGAGCCTGCTACTTACAGCTCTTAATTGTTTTAAAAAATCCAATTCCTAATAAAAGAGAAATAAAAAGAGCCAGGCTATTAACAAATGAGATTTATTTATACATATGCAGTCCAAATATACACATATTAGAATAAACGTTTAAAAACCCCTAACCTACACCACCCAGTTGAGAACTCAGTGTTGATGTGGAAACACCTCAGCAGGATAATAGCTGTTTGTGTGCACGCCCCTAACACGACCACACTTTCTCCTTTTCCCTCATCTATTAGACTATTAGATACCAACCAAACCAATCCTGGCCCCACCTCCGCACCCCCTCGCCCTCCCAGGAAATAAAGACAAGTGAGAGTGAGGGCACTCCTCAGGGAGATCCCAGAAGGCATAGTCCTGTTCCAGTTACATACAGTGTAGAGAGAGAGAGAGAGTAGGCGGGCAGGCAGTGGAGGATTTCACTTACAGTAAAACAAGCCATCTTGGGTACATCAGAGACCAGGGAGCAGGGCAGGGCTGAGTGCCCTCACTACCCCATCCCCTGAAACATTATCCATCCATCCATCCATCCCAGCTAGCAGGCAGGCAGCAGCACAGGATTGTCCATGCATTTAAACCAATTCCCTCGTCTCTCCCCCCTCTACCCAAAAGGTTCAGGGGTGAAACGGTCATCAGCAGTGCCAATGCAGTTATCCCATCCAATTGTGAGGTGGTTATCCCATCCAAAAGCGATGCAGTTATCCCATCCCATCTAGAGTTAAGACAACACCCTGAAAAGCTTGCAAGAGCATGGCTCGTCTGTAGAATCCAAAGTGTGCACAGGGCAGGAATGTGTACCAAGCGCAGATCAAAAGCAATCAAAAGAGAAATTACATACATCGAGGTTAGGGACGGAAGTTATTGCTCTGAAATGCCCTGTGGAACACAGCTTGAACGAACCAACTTCAACCAAACTCCAGCAGGTGCATTTTGGGAGATGGCTTAAACTCCTGTAGTTGACCTTAACAGATACTTCATAAAATTTTTTTGATTATGGGCAAAAGCAGAAGCATAAAAAGCAAGAGAACTCCCTTCGCTGGGAAGTAATCAGTGTGGAAAATCTAAACCACCCAGTGTTAATGCGCAAACCCTTTGGCCAAACGAGACCTTAATCTAGTGTTCAATAAATATTATAAAGGGACATAAACTCTAAATACATTTTGGGACAATGGGAATGACAATAGAGACAGAGGGGTTACAGTTCAGAGATGCCAGGTCTCTTCAATGCAGATTTTTATTGCCCATTCTCCTAGTAGTGGGGAACTGAGGGAAGGCGTTTGCAGGCTTCTTAAATAGAGCTTTCAATGGGTGGGCAGTTCACAATGACAGAAAATGTGACAAGACACAAGGGGACCTTATAATGTGCTCAATTTCTCATTTGGTTGTAAATGAATTCAGCTCATGTGCCTCTTTCATATTTAGAAGTTGATCAAGCTCCGAGCGGAACTGCAAAGCTTAATGCATTGGATACGGACAGACCATCTCAGTGGAAAGAATACAATATTATGGAATTATGGAAGCAAAGATGATGGTCACCTGCTTTCTTTCCGTACCAATTCCCCCCCCCCATCTGTTTATCTAAACTTCTTTGTTATCCCTCCTCCCATGTTTCCCCTCTTCATATAAACTTTTCTTTAAAAGTACAATGGACCAAATCAACCCCAGTACGAGTGTCCTCGTGTGAAATGATTCTCTCTACCTGTCTCTCCATCTTCCCTGTCCATCTGTCTGTCTTTGTCTTTCTATCTGGCTGTTTCTCCATTGTGTGGAGGTGAAGGTGGAGGTCAATGGCAAGGTCTCAGTTGTTCTGGCAGCAGGAACCCTGCTTGGCTGAGTTCTGGGTGGGCTGGACCGTGATGGGCACTACATTGGAGCCGGGTGAGAAGTCCGAGTCACTGCGTCCTGACATCTGCCTCTGTGACACAATGTTGTAGATGGCTGAGGGAGAGAGAAAGGTGAGAGGGAAGGAGTTAGGTGTGGATACAGATAAATCAAGGCAACAGTGGGACAGGTTGTGATAAGGACAAAAAGGACGGCATAACTCAACCGGGGTGCTATCCAGGCTCCTGGCTGCAGGAACTGCACAGTGTAAGACTCTTTGCATCTTAAACTGCCATTGTGATATCATCGGGCGGTACCAAGTATATTTATATGCATTCCTTAAACCCGCAATATGCAACTTTTTTCACATTAAAATAACAATAAATAAATAGGATATATTATGCACCAGTATATATTATATATTACCAGTCTGTGGCTTTCTGTGACCCTGTGTGCTCATGCCTTTATCCCCTGTTTGCCTGAAATTGGCTTTTAATTTTTCTTTTTATGTTTGGGGCGTTTTGGGGCATATATAATTTACTGTGGATATATCATATGACCACAGCCAGCAGTGAGCTGGGTTGTGGCTAACAAGGTGAGGGTAGTGGCCACAGCACTGGGAAGTAATAGCAACAACAATGGTAGAAATCAGTAAGAAAAGAAGAAGTATATTGCAGGTAAAGGTGTGGCAGACCAGACCTGTTCAAAAACACAATGGACTTTGGCATTGCTTTTTTATTGCAGACTGCCTGTGTTCACCATCTGCTTCTTCAACACCTGTGGTGGCTTTATGAATGCCAGTTACCGCAACCTCAGGCTGGTTGCCATTTGAAGGTAGACAGCTCATCAAGATGAGAAACAAGTGTTGGGGAAGGAACTTGACCAACTGAGGGGAGGAGGTCGGGACTACTGACTCAGGGCAAAAAGTTGTAGTCTATATTGTAGCTTTAACTTTCAACAAAAACTATAACCAGGTGTAGTACAAAACGGTCCTGAAACCAAAGCTGCATATGGAGCAGGAAGGTTTAAAAGCAAAACTATACTCCTGGCTCAGACTGACATGGCACGTTAGGTGGTGAAACCACTTCTACAGATCCTCAACAGTATCAGATGGCTTATATGGAGAATTGCTCGACAAGATGACCTTTGCTGACCTGGGATCTGCCTGTTGCTGCTGTCCACACCTGGTATGTGTACTCTGCTCCAGCGGGTCTTCAGTTCAGTTCCTACTGGCCTGCTAACGCACTGCTAACTCCCTCTGTTCTCCTCCCTTAATGAGCTAATTAGCACTGTCGTTAGCTCAATGGGGCTCGTTGGTTTGAAGTTTTTATGAATTAGAAATTACTGCTGAAGACGTAGCATGGGCAGAATGGCTAATTGTTCAAATGGAGACAGAGGGGATTTGAACACGGAGGAGAAGCAGAATACAAATGGCAAGTGGCGCATACTCACAGACTGATAGCCCCTGAAGCAATTGAACTGGAAGCACCACTCAACTGCTGGATTGTCCCTTTAGGCACTCCAGGGTTGAGCCAGTCACTGGCAATTGCTTTTCTCTCCATGTTACCAAGTCTCTAACATCAAATGCCTTTGTTAGGGTGGCTAAACATGCCTCTTGGGAAAATTGCCTATACACATGTACCAAATATGACATATCTGTGAACCAATATCAAAATGTCTTCTTGACCACACAGATGCATCTGTTAGGTCGGGACTTGCATTCCAGAGTGGATTTGTGGCCACAAACAAAGACAAGCGCTCACTGGTTTGCTGGGGAATGGCCGTCTTCATACAGGCTCTCACCAGGCCTGATTGGCTGAGTGGCCTTTCAGCGTGCCAATTACCCATGCTTTTGACCTTAAAAAAAAATTCAGGTGGTGTTCATGCCACTGACTACATATTAGTGATGGACATGGCCAATTGATGAGCTGGATTTTGCTGCCATCTAGTGGTGGAGGATAGGCACCATCATGTAAAACATCAAAGCTAACTCTCAGATAGATACAACTTTCTAATGAATCAAAAAATTATGGTTAAAGGGCTTGAGAGCTCCAGGCACTACTGCCCTTCAGGATCAATTGCATTTCCGTTCTATGATCTGAAATAAACACAAACATGGCATTAATTGAGCAAAACTGTTGAAACTGACCTGTGAGAATAGTCTGGAAAGCCAGCTCCACATTTGATGAGTCTAACGCTGATGTCTCCAGGAAAGACAAGCCATGCTTCTCTGTGAAACACACAAGCACACAACACCATAATATATCATGTTGTGTTTATAGGGCTGTATTTTTTTTCTCCATAATTTCAGTACACTCAACTGAAGTCTAATGTACTGATCCTGTATAGCACAATTGGTAAAGCAATAGCATGGCATTAACACTGCAAGGATTAAGGATTTGATTCCTACTCCATGTAAAAATGTGTGCACTCATGGTATTTTAATACACTTTGGTTCACCAAATGCCATTTATGTAAAGTAGGTATCATATCAGTGGTCTATGGCATAGAAAAACAGAACAAATGGGTAGCACTGAATAAAATGAAAAAGTAATGCATGTAGCAAAGAAAATTGCATACTTTCTAACTTTACTCTAATATGGATCAGCTGTACTCATGTATTTGTCTTTCTTCTAGCCAGTCTTATCATGAGTCATTTACAAGGCAAAGCATATGCAACACACTGAATCAGACGCAAGCCACTGAACTCAAGATCAAGAGCAAACACATAGACCCAACCAATCCACAATAATAAAAATGACAAAAGGTTGACAAAGTCATACTTGAGTGGACTGCCAGGCTGCCTGTAAAAAATTAACCCTGTTCTGAAATAATGCCCTGGAATTCTCTTAGGGCCGAGATAAGTGGGAAGTTCAGTGAATTTAAAGCAAGTCCTTTTGACCTGGTGGTGTGCGTTCGTGAGAGCTTAGTACATACACACCTATGTGCTCAAACACAATCAAGCCTACAATATATGCCATTTGGTGGATGCTTTTATGCAAAGTGCCTTCCAGTATCACAAGTGCATTCATTTCTAACATGGGTGTTCCCAGTGGGAATAGAGCCTCTAGCCTTGGCAGTGTTACCAGGAGAGTATAACAAACAGTATAAAGAAAAACTAAAGAAAACTAATCATAATAAGAGCATTAATTATATTCACTGTCAGCAACACACTTGATAAAGTGTTATATAGTAGTTAAGGCAACATGAAGACCTAGTTAAAGCGGGTGGGGGTCAGTCGGTCTATGCTCATTATCACAGGTTTACCCTGGCAGAGTAATAGAACCTCACATCTCCCCAAATCAAAAAGCCTGGCCCATATTCACATGTATGTACACACACATAAATAATGCCATTAATGTGACAGTACCTGCAAAGGCCTTGGCCTCGTCTGTGGGAACCGCCCTTAGGTGGCGTAGATCGCTTTTGTTGCCCACCAGCATGATGACGATGTTGCTGTCGGCATGGTCCTGCAGCTCCTTCAGCCAGCGCTCTGCATTTTCATACGTCAGGTGCTTGGCAATGTCATAAACCAGAAGAGCTCCGACTGCCCCGCGGTAGTACCTGGACAACAGAAGAGGCGATGAACAAAATATAAATAGAAGTAGAAAAAGACAGTCTATTGACCCCCAAGGGTGAAAATTCATATTTATCACCTGCCCTCCTCCACGGGGAGGTCAAAGGTCAGGGTGAGACCCAGAACAGCGTCCGAGCAGCTTGTACGGACTCAGTGTTTTGCTCAAGCACACTTCCACAGGGCAAACACCTTCTGGTTACAGGATGGTCTCACCTCTGACACCTGCTGCCCCACAGTAAAAAGCTACAATATGGGCTATAACTTTTTTTCACATTAAAATAACAATTAACAAATAGGGTATATTACAAATGATCAGTCTGTCACCCTGTGTGTACCTGACAAAATCCCCCATTTGCCTGAAATTGGCTTTTCAATGATGTTGGGGACATTTTTGGGCGCACCATTTGCTGTGGGTGTGTGTCATTATGGGCGCGGCCAACAGTAAGGAGGGTAAGCTGGCAACAAACACAATAACGGTAAGCAGCAATAAATGAAAGAACAGTGAAGCTAGCCATGCTGCAGACAAGACTCGGAAAACAGAAGTGAACATTGGCATGCCAGGTTTTTTTTTAATTGCAGATTGGCTGCGTTCGTTGTCTGCTTCTTCAATGCCTGTGGCGGCTTTATGCATGCCAGTTACCTCAGCCTCAGGCAAGAAGCCGTTTTAAGGTACACAGTTCGTCAAGATGAGTGATAAGTGTCGGGGTGGGAAGCTGACAAACTGAGGGGGAGGAAGGCAGGACTAACAATACACTTCCTGCCTCAAGGCGAAAAGTTGCTTATTGTAGCTTTAATGACTTTAGAGCATCCTTTACCAGCTACTCCAGGAAAGATACAACTGTCAAACAGGTTGGTTGTAGATTCAATTCATAACACAGAGGATGGCCCTCTGTTTCCATTTTCTATTGCTTGCAAGTGTGTAACCCCCAACGCCCCCGCCCCCAATGCTGGTAAACCAGCCAAATTCATCCAGTTGGGACTGTATATGACAGTTTTGACAAACTTACACAGATTAACGCAAATGCATGAAGATGCCTCACACTCACGTTATCTACTTTTATATCATAAGCATTCAATCAAGTTTCAGGGATGTCACAGGACATTTGGTTACAAGCCCTTTAGGTTCCTGTGCTTAGTATGAACCTGTGTTGATAGCATGCTTGTTTCAACCACAGCCTGTGGGTTCCTGCATGTGTGTCTATATGTGTGTTTACCTAATAGCTGACTATAGAGACATTACCGTAATTAAAAAGAGTTGCTATTTTCTTTATGTGTGCATGGGTTTGTATAAAGTGTATAAAGTGTGTGAAAGAGAGAGGAAGGGAGTGTGCATAGCAGCGATGACTCCTGCATTGATGCTTTGTACTCACGCAGAGGTGATGGCTCGGTATCGCTCCTGTCCGGCTGTGTCCCAGATCTGAGCCTTGATGGTCTTGCCTTCTACCTGGATGCTGCGGGTGGCAAACTCCACCCCGATGGTGCTCTTGCTCTCCAGGTTGAACTCGTTCCGGGTGAAGCGGGACAGCAGGTTACTCTTCCTACGCCCGAGTCTCCGATCAGCACCACTACAGGAGAAAAGGTTTTTTGGGCAGAGGGAGAAGTATGTGCAAACCAATTAGAAAGGTGGTCCTTTTATTTTGTAGGCCGTGTGCATTATTTAAAAGAAATAGTTCCCCCGAAATGAAAATTCAGTCATTAACTTCTCACCCCCATGTCTGTTGAAACTCCATTGAAGTTTGTATGAAAACCAAACACAAGGCGAGTCAGGCACCTTGGTTCCATCTCAGCCTTCTTCAAAACTACTGAAGTGAACAGGGCCATCTTTTTACATTTCCAAAAAAACAAAAGCACAAAATATCCATCAAATTTCTTCTAACAGCTCTTGTAAAAAGATGGCTCTGTTAACTTCAATAGTTTGGAAGAATGCTGAGATCAAACGACGGGGCCTAACTCGCTTTTTGCTTGGGTTTTGTACAAATTTCACTGGAGTTTTCACTGATAACGGGGTACGTAGGCTAGTTAACGACTGAATTTTCATTTTAGGGTGGATTATTCCTTTAAAGTCTAGTGTTGACTCATGATGATAATAACGATGGCTTTTGTGCTTTATCTCCTCCTCTACTGGAACCTCCTCTAAATGTACTGAAACAAGCATTATGGGGAAGAGTGTGGAAAGCTATTTCTACAACTGTCAGGTGAGTCAGCCTGTCAAAGGGAACCTACTCTACCAACTCACCAGCACACCACCCTGTTATTAGGAAATAGGAACTAGCTGTGGAATGTTGAAATCACATTAACAAATCAACCACTGTGTCTACATTTGTATTTAAGCAATGCTCATCCTAAAGGCAAACCGTGTGCGTTCAAGTTAGTCACATGCAACTATGGTGTAACAGACACAGGTAGAAACCTGTCCGCAGTGATGTGGCCGCTCAAGCTGAAAAAGTCAAACAATGGTCCACTTGTCCATAAGCCATCTTTCATTAACGCAGCCTTGGTTAGAATTTGTAGTTCAAAGAAGAAAGAGCAGCCTTTTCTTACAACTGGAGGCCTCTGGGGACTACACTACCCAACAATGCGGCTACCCAACATGCCAAATGGGTAACACTGACATTCTCTATTTCGTCTGCCACAAAAGATCTTGGGTGGAGGACAAAAATCATTATGCAACCATTTCCAGGTCCTTTGCCATCAGAAACGTAATATCATGGCCAAGTTACACGCCCTTTCACTAACCTATTGTGTGGCTTTGCATTCCTCAGCTGAAAAGATATGACACCTTTCTATTATAGGATACAACCTGCACAAGTGACGTGGCATAGCCTATGTCTGCCTGAGACTGTAGGAATGAAGATTGAGGGGACAATTCACATCAAAATTTGTCAGATGGATGAAAGAAGCAATCTAATACTGAGAATCTGAGTCCATCTGTTTAGTGAGATTCGCTGATATCCCCTGAATCCCTTAAAATGAAAAGAAAGATTATCATCATATGTCTGAATTCATCCTTTTCCATTCATGTGAAATTGAGGCGTAATGCCGGCTAAGGCTAGCTATCGAAAATAGAATCCTTTCAGTACAGTAGGCTAATTATTTTTGGTACCAGTACTGATTTTGAGGCATCAAATTGGATCAAAAAGCTTGAAAATGATGGTTTGTTACAGTGGGATTTCAGGTTTTTCACTGAATTAATGACATTTTTAAAAGATATCCATTGGGAAAAGCAGATGGCATTAAGATAATTCACTCTTTTGCATAGTGAAATGTGCTTTCAATCAACAAAGAAATGTGTTGAAGGAGGAACCAGTATCTGAAGCATCAGAATTGGTATCATATTCAAAAGTTTCCCACAATCCCCAGCCCTAATGCTCGTACACAATCACTGAAGCGGCCATGAAAAGTAATATGGAAGTGGGTATGGCTCAAAAAAAGAGGAAAACTGGATGACTTCCTGTGTCGAACCGTTTATGACTCACTGACAGCTCACCTGACTTGACTCATGTTAGCCAACGGCGAGGAACAAAAGGAAGTGATAGGAACAAATGAGTCTTAACAATCACACTAGCTATTTACCGGTGAGGTGAAAGATAGACTGGCAGCCAACACCTTATCAGCACTTCTATGGAGTAGCGTGTCCTTGCAGTGTTGCACTAGATTCAGATAAATTTGCTATTTGGCCACCAGAAACCAAGGCATTTTATCTGAGAGTGAGAGAGTAAATCTCATCTTCTCTATTCTCTCTTTTTTTTTTTGTCAGAGAGCTTCTGTGTGGACACACACACACACACACAGGCACACACAAACAGACTCTGACTCCATTGCAGGTATTTCCAGTTTGACTACACATGCTTGTTTAGTGTTCCATATTTGGACAAAGGACCATGAGCACTTCGTTTCCCTTTGCTCTTGACAAGGTGCAAGGGGAACTACTGTTTATATCAGGTAACCACAGGGACTATTGCATAAAGATTTGCCCCTGCTTCAGTATGTTTAGTCAATGCCATAGGATACATTGTGCCATAGTCCTACTACATAATCTATGATAGAAATATCTAGTCACCAGGCAAACCAGGCAGCCTACATAGTATCTTTTAAAAAAGCTGTGTTAGGGAATATTTGCAAATGTCAATTATTATAAGTAGTGTAATTTGCTGGTGTATATGTGTTTGTTACAGACTACAGAAGATAGGACAAATAAAGATGGATGGTTCTGTTCAAGTGCCAAGATCTGTACACAATCTAGCCTGACCACACACAGTCGGGTGATTTCCTGTAGTCAGATACAATACACTATGCGGCCTTATAGCCGACTCTGTTTTCTCCCCCAAAACAATTCGGGATCAGCGCTGTTTTGATGTGTCATCCCGCCACAGCTTATGACCCCTTGTTGGCCAATACTGCATCCCAAGATGATTGCATCATCGGCCTGCAAGATGATGACTCCACAGCAGATGCTACTTAATGCGATACTTAAGAGTCCTTATTAGCTACCTATCCTGTTGCAATCAACGGGCTGGCCGGGCTATAATGCAATGCCATATGTCCCAAACAAAGTTACAGTCCCAGCTGCGTATTTCCTCGGGCCTGATATGTCGCTGGCGACCCATACGCAGTGTTTGACAAGTTGTTGCTAATATTTATATTTAACACATCTGACATCTCGACACCACATGAAACGTACTCATAGGGAAGTGCTGAACGTAGCGTTAAGGTCGAGACGACGACAGGCTGTATGTTACGCGAAATACACAAACTTAATGTGCCAGATATAAACAACGACTCACCTTTAAAGAGATAGTCATATTCGTCTTCTCTGTTGGTCATAGTTTCTCCTCTTCGGCTACTCTCTAGCTACGAATTTACGTTACGTTACTCGGACAAACTTCTTGTGTGTTTACTGCGAGACCGACCGACCACCGTTGACGACTCTTGTCTCGCACGAAAGAAGGTCAATTCTCACTCTGACAACAACAAAACCGACTTAAAAAACGAATAAACACGATACGTTACTGTTGTTGTTTACAGACATTAAATTCCCAATAACAACTACTAACTAGCGTCCAAAAGTTTCGCCTCGTCTCCCTCACCCTCTGTCATTTGCCATTTCCGAACGACGTAACGTCAATTGCTTAGTACCGCCTCTCGCTCGTTTTCCATTGGTCGATAGACGATCGACACCTGCCACTGACGTTGGTGTGATTGGCTCACTCAGCCCTCGTTCATGATTTGACTGCTCGTCGTTACTTGGGTGACGTCTTCAGGGCCCAAGCCTCTACAGGTATGTCGAGCCTCAGGTTAGCAGAGTCCAGCTGGCATACAGTGAGAGCTATCACAATTATCTCACTGCAACATGTGTCACTGCAGCCTGCAGTGCAGCCACAGCATTTCCTGGCAGACTAGAGCTCCCCGGGGAAGCCAAAGGAGCCATATTGAGAAATTTAATCAAATCTCTCCCCTCCCTCCCATGAGGACAGACAATTCAAGGTGACCCACAACTGCTTGTCCGTACACTGAGAATAATTCAGTGGATCCCAAAGTGAGATCCAGGAACCCCCATGGATTCCTGAGGAGGTCGCCATCAAAATGAAGAAATTTCACTGTTGCTTCATTTACTGGGATGTATAGGAATGTACAGAGTTTTTTTGTAGGCCAATACCGATATTTATAGCTTGAAGTCGATAGCCGATATCTTGTGCCAATACTCAATATCTTTAAATCTGACCATTTCGTGCCAAAAATACTATTAGTATTCTGTGTTTCTCTATTCTTGGCAGGGTGTGTTCTCCAACAATGTGCCATTGAGAGACATGTGTACACGGGTATTCATTTCAACACAACCACCGAACCAACTGATTTCAATCATTAGCACGCCTTTAACCAGACAGGAGGAAGTGATCAGTGAAATTACCTGCTGTTGTGTTTGGCTGAAATGATAACATGGGTGCACATGGCTCTTGCACGTGGTTGGAAAAACACTGATGTGACACTAAAACTCTCCACTGCACATTCAATGGTAGGGGGAAACTCTGGGATACATTAGGCCTTTAAATGAAGAACTGACAAAAAAAACAAAAACATAATTGAATAATAAAATGAATACATGAAATGCAGATTTTACAGAGTTTTCATGTATATATTTGTGGCCAGGAGGGAGCCTGCATCATATCAAAGATGAATGACAGTAACTGGTTGATATGCAATATTTAATAACAGTCCAATATGTGTCTAACCCTTGTTTTCACTGTCTCTAACTGCGCTCCAATGGGTCCCCATAAAAATGAAGAGTAGTTTCATTTCACTGTTAGTTTTATTTACTGCAGTATACAGAAAGCTGTTTTTATCATACCTCTCTCCAGTGTTTTACCAGTGAGCTTTAGGAAGGTTTTTACACTCATTCCATGCCTGTATAATTCTGGTATGATATAACCAATATGACCTGGGCCAGTTAATCACCCCAACCCAGTCAGGGGAAAAGTAGATCTCATGCCTAAAAAGGTTGCCCACCCCTGACCTATTCTGTCAGATTGAAAGTCCTAAATCTGATATGTGTTCCCAAATTAAGTCCCTTAGGAAAAAAACTCTCTGCATCTTACAATTTTCAAATCTTTTAAACGTTGGGGGTCTCAAGAATGTTCAGACCTCATTATCGGGTTCGCTGTGAAATAAGGTTGGAAAACTCTGATGCATCTAATCGCAAGTCTTTGATCTGAAACAGTGTGAGAGAGGCCTGGATTAGAAACAGACCCGGGCCAAATAACATTTTCGAATATTTCCATGGTTTGTTTCAGCGTACTCAAGGGCCAGACGACTGGAGTTTGACTCACAAGGCGATGCAGTGTGTGTGCCAGAAAGTTTAGTTAATGACAGGAAAGTATTTGAAAGTCAGTTTAGCGGTGTACCTTTCTGTGATGTACGACTAGCACGACATCTGAATTGAATCGCTTCTGATGTGGTAAATTCCACTCATCTGGTAAGCAGGTTAAAACAAATAAATATAATTATTTGCCAATAACATGTAGGCCAGATTTCCTTTCAATTTGTCTCCATAAATCATTTATTTCACAACAGAGATGCAGTCAGTCTCATCATAGATCATCAGCTGGAGCAAATTCAAAGCAGTGACAGCAAGACTCATTTCCAGCGCATAAAATATTAGCCACCATGTAAATTGTTGAGATGAAGAAAACATAAAAACAGTCACTTGTAATTTACATTGAAAACATCACACATAACATAACATGGGTTTAAGCTTTTCTCCTCTCCTCTGCATTGATTCTAAACATTTATATCATCTTACAGTTCACACAGTTTATTTGACCTTTGACCTAAGTTCAGATAATTAGCAGAAACCCTTAAAAGACGGACCATGGCCTCCAGCTACATTCATTCACCTTCCATCATCTTTTGAAAGCCACCATGTAGCTTGTATAACTTACAAATCAGTCATTTTACAGTGGAGTCACTCAAGCCAGCACCAGCATTGCAGTCCCCAAGGTTTCCCTGTCGCCTGCCTCCGGTCGGGCTGCAGCAGGGGGTTGTGGGAGAAGCAGCTCCCCTGTCGCCCGCCCTGAGGCCCCCCGTCCTGCTGGGAGGGGTGTGAGATCAGATGTTCCTGCAGCAGGGTTTATTCTCCTCTGTGTTGTCCGCTTTGGAGTCGGGGTTGGTCAGCGACAAGGCCTTGATGGAGCCCCGGATCACCTCCTTACTGCTCACCTTCCTCTGAATTTCTATGCACAGATATGGCACACCTACATTTTAGACTAACGCAGAGAGAAGCTGCTGCCTTTGACAGAAATAGTGAGTAGCCTAACCACTGAGTGCCAAAACACAGTTCATTTCATTCTTATTCCAATTTTAGACATGAATAATAGATTTACACAAGGGCCAAAAACCAGCAAGACACTGGTTTAAAAGTATGTAAAATACATGAAAATGAATTACCTGCTAGGACACTGTTGAATGCTGCCTCAACATTTGTTGACTCCAAAGCTGAGGTCTCCAGAAACAACAGACCTTTCTTTTCTGGATAGAACAAACAAGCAAGCAAGAGCAATAACATTGTTACTGTATATTATTCATTAAATACAAATTTTTGCAATGCAAACTGTGGTAGATCCCAGCAGGACCACAGTTTGCATTGACAGCCATTTGAAAATTGACCAGTTTCTATACATTTTCTGTCAGTGTGCGGGCTACTTTCTTCAACCCACTGGTCATTTGCTTGTCCTACACACTTGATTTACATATTTTGTAAGCCTTTTTGTTAAGAGTGCAACCACTTCTACTTGACCAGTTTCCATACAAGAAATGCAGTCTATTACACCATGCTCCCAAACAATCTATTGCTTATCAGATTTAGAGTGACTCTAATCAGCAAGTAGCATAAATGAACAGGAATTTGCCTTGGTGGCCTTGGTGCAGAGACAGATTGACAACTAACACAGTTTTGCAGACTGACACACGGTGCAAGGAAAACAAGAGCTCACATACAGTACAAGACTAGTAGACTTCTCTAACATTAGAGATGGGACGTTATGCTTTCCTCACGATACGATTCAATACAACCACGATATCATGTAATAAATAAAAGTTAAATTACAACAATGTATGACTGTGCAGAATTATGTTAATTTCTAAGACACAAATCTTTCTAGCAATGGCACTGGCTTACTGGAATGTAAACAACAATTTAAAAATGTCATTACAAAGTACAAATATTATAATTTGAATGGAATGGAGAGCTTCTGAAATTGTGATGGGCAAGCTTATTTCATTTTTGATTACTACAGCAGAATAAAATAGAACTAATATGGTGATTCATTTTTCTGCCCCACAATGCGTATTGTCGTATTTTTGTATTGCAATATATTGAATTTGGATATAAATCGTCCCATCCCTTGTAAACACTCAACAAACAGTGTCCATTTTCCATAAAGAAAATGCAATGAACTTGTGATGGTTCAACACAACTGTAATGCTTTGAGACTTGAGAGATTCGTACCTGCAAAGTCTTTGGCCTCCTCAGTGGGCACGGATCGCTCTGAGGCCAAGTCAGTCTTGTTGCCCACCAGCATGACCACTATGTGGGGGTCAGCGTGGTCGTACAGCTCCTTCAGCCAGCGCTCCACGCTCTCATAGGTCAGGTGTTTGGTGATATCATAGACCAGCAGCGCTCCAACAGCCCCTCGATAATACCTGGTTAGAGAAGATTTACTTTACAGTTACCAATTATGTGATATTAATTATGTGTCTGCTTTTTTGTTTTTAATCAGCATCTGTTGAACTTTTTTTTCCCATGATGCTACTTTCATGGCCAGTGGAGCTGGAGGTGAAATAATATAAATAAAAACGGGAAATGTTGAAAGAACATCAGCAATATACATACATAATAGAGGTAACCATTGCCCTATCATTCATAGAGAGAGCAAGTATTTTTTTTCCCTGTCAATTGAAATAATTTTTAATCACTAATAATTGCTCTGAAGTCATGAACCAATCAATATTTCCTTCACAAGTTCCCCTTCTAAGTTCCCCTCTTCCAGCAGTGTGATTAATTCCAGTTTAATAGGTTTTAGCTACTTGTTAGAGCACAAATGGGAAATTCCATGGGAGGGCAAATTAGCATATTGGAATAAGTCAGCAAAGTAATTACTCAAAAAGCCAGGCTGTCAGAAAAGAGCTAATCCTGCGGTGGTGTAGCATATCCTCAGATTTTCCGTGTCGTAAAAATTAAATGGACATGGTTCTATTGTTTTAAAACATGTTTCCATACTGTTAATCCTTCCAGCTTCATTACAAAAAGAACAAATCAGGGATATCCTCAGCTAGAACCGAGAGCTGAGTGTTCAAATAAAAGTCTCTCTTCTAACCAATCGGATTTTTGGACCCAAGTGTGCCAGTTGGAAATTGGCTGGAAACGAGAATCTGCTGGTTGTTTTTCAGGTTATGTGGGAGGAAACTGAAGATCAGTGCCTGTCCTTACGTGTGTTTTGGCAGATAGCCGCACCACCTAAAACACCAACATACAGACTGCCTAACAACTATGGAGAAACAAAACAAGCATAAAATGTGAGTGTTTATGTGTGTGACAGTGTGTGTGCATGCTTAAAAAGAATGTGCAATTTCCAACACATCAGTGTGTCTAGTGTAGGACAACACACATTTGTGTTACATTTCAATGTATGTTAATAACAACACAACACATAACACACAAGTACTTATTGAAGGCTACACTAGGCAAGATGTTTATGTAAAAATACACTAATTTTATTGGGCTAAAACACAAAGTGGGGCTGTAATAGAGAACATAATCCCCACTAATTGAGACCCTGTAGATTCAGTTTATTTGCCCAAATTAATTTCAGTTGGGTGTTGGGTTTGGTCACGTTTGGTCTCTGGAACAAGTTCTCCATCCAGAGAAAGCTGGACTCACCAAGGTGTACGGTCTACTGATGCCACTCACTTAACATCATGTCTGGGTAATGAAGTCCTTCAAATTTTCTAAAATGTTAAGTTACCTCCCACTTCCCCTGGGAGCTATCGGCGATGTACTTTCATTTCTGGGTCCATTTTGTTGTATGGTGGTGTATTTTTCTTATTCAGTGGATAACTGGCCAAACAAAGATGGTGTGACATCATTAATTTGAAGATATTTGTGCTGAGCTACAATGCAGTTTGATATCAGAAAATGTTTAATCTTTGAAACGTCAACTGTAAACGGTTTTGGTGTCAGTCCCTCAGAATCAAAGAGCTTCTGTCTAGACTCACTATTTTGCACTAAAATTCAACAATCATACAGACAGCAATCCATTGTAGAATACCACCTCAATAGGCCATAATGCAATACAGCCACGAAACATATTGAGTTTTGAATAAGGGGCTTTCAAGCTATTTACCCACACACCAAGCAACAAGTTCACCCCTATTCTCTGGGGGTTGCTGAAAGTCCTTCTGAGAAATGTAGGAAATCACAAACTGAAGTAGAAGTAGACAAGGCAGGTTGAGGGAACGTGGGCACACCAAAAACTTAAATTAAAACAAAGCATCACAAAATAACTACTGAAATGCATTGAACATCACAGATTGATGATATCTAGAAGTGTAAGAGCATCCAACGGTGAATGTTTTCTTGCTAACACAAACACAGATGTGCTGAAAATGACACATCCATTTTTAAAGTGTGTGTGTGTGTGTGTGCATATGTGAAGAGGGAGGGAGTACGTGTGTATATGTCAGCGCTGATGCAAAAGCCGTGATGGTTGCTTGGTAACTCACGCAGAGGTGATGGCCCGGTAGCGCTCCAGCCCGGCCGTGTCCCAGATCTGGGCCTTGATGGTGAAGCCTTGGAGCTGCACCGTCCGCGTGCTGAACTCCACCCCGATGGTGGTGCGGCTGTCATGGTTGAACTCGTTCTTGGTGAAGCGGGACAGCAGGTTGCTCTTGCCTACACCTGATTCTCCTATCAGAACCACTGTAGCGGAGAGACAGGACAGAATGGAGGGGCATTGTAAAATGGAAACAAGAATCCATGGCAGGTACAGTACAGATCATGTGGGAAATACCTGCTTGAGACATACCTCTCCCTCTCCCTCTAACATCCTAGTCAGATTTACATGCTCAGCTTAGTTTTAATAGCAAAAGGTATTTTTTTTATATCAGAGCCAGGACAGAGTGATGGGTTACTGTATGGTGTAGCAAGAATATCCGGTGTGCTGACCACTTTGGTTGCAGATCCTCTCTTCTTGCGATTCTGTGTTTGAAGGGGGATGATGGGGTATCGAGTGTAACACTCGAAGGCACAAAGGACGCAGTATTTGTGATGTTTTGCAGCATCTTGTTTTGGCTGTCGAAAGACTAAACCCAATATATCCCCCTGTACCTTGTGGATTAAGAAGACAAAACTCCTGCAACTTCTCTTTTACATTCGCAGAGTTTAATATGAGCCATTGCTCTGACGCCCGCTCCTTCCTGCTCCACTTCACAGCCATTCTTAAGTGAGGCCGTTAGTCTAGGTGTGTCCTTCTCCATTTCCCTCGTCTTAACATAAACCCTTAGTCTTAGCTGTCTGATACTGTGGATCATTATAGCATTAGGGCAATGGTGTCCTATTTTAAAAACAGCACCACGCCCGCATGGTAAATTAGTTAATTATCCTAACTGAGGTATACAGAACAAACAGAGGAGAGGAGGAATGAGAGTAGGGAGAAGACTTTCTAAGTAGGAAAATATGTGAGATGCTTGGCTATAATAAGAAAGGTCAAAATATTGATTGGGAAAGGGATAATTTGACATGATGAAGTCCACTCATCTTTAGTATGTTTTACTTCTTTATTTAGACAGTGGGGAGCAAAGAGGACAGAGTAGAGAAGGCAGGATTTGAATCTATGCCCGTGAGTTAGATGTGGTTTCAGAGGCGAGGGACTTAACATTAGACATTTTGAAGTTTTGTTGTTATTTTTCCTTCACAGAACTTGTCAGACTGGGGTGGGGAGGATCTACATTTGTCCCTCATTCCCCCCCCCCCCCCCCCCAAAAAAAAGAAGTAATTTTAGGACAAATGTTTATGTAAAAGTGGACAAATGTTTATTTTTTTTGCTCCTCATTTATCAAGTCTCTGGAGAGAAAAAGTAAACTAAAGATCAAAGCAACTAAAACTCAAACTGTCCAAACATCCCTTTTAGAGAGTTTGATAAAGTTAAAAGGCATTCTACTGTATTTGTTTATTTGGGATAGACACAGAATGGTCAAGACTTTCAAGAAAAAGGGACTTAGCAGCTGCTTATGCAAAGGAACAAGGGCCCCCATCACATCACCCACACACACCCACACACACACGCACACCCACACACACCTTTCTTCCTGCAGAAAACTGAAAACCTTTGAAAGAAAACCTTTGTTTCCTGTAATGAAATAGTCTCTCTAAGACTGGAAGGTGATTCCAAATCAGGCGTAACAGGTTAAGCCGCTACTTCCTTTTATCTTGGTCAGAGAAACCTATCTACCGTGTAAACAGTGGGACAAGGAACAACAGAGAACCCCCCGCTTTCGGTACTTTTCAGTGACGCATGTTTAGGTTTCAGTAGCTGAGTCAGATAGAGAAGGGCTTGGCGTATATTGACACAGATAAGAAACTATGACCGCACAATGAAGCCACACTGGCACCAGGATCTCTGCACAACTGGATGAGACAGTTTCTGCTTAGACAAAGATAGTAATCCAAGCTCTTGTAACATCTCCTGTCAGGGAAAATCATATGTGATACACCTAATAATTTAAAGAGGAATATCTTGAATTTCAGCATACAAATATGCTTCTCCAACGCCATAGGACAGCATTCACTACTGTCCACTACAGCAGGAAACAAGAGTTAATAGTTAGTTCTGCCCCCTAATGTATGACACACCAATGCACAGCTCTGTTGGAAATAATTTGATAGAAAATGTGACAGTTCCCCCAGATGTTTTTCTGTGCTGCTACATTTGTTGATTCACATTTAGTTAGTTTAGTTAGTATTACTATAAAATTAAACCTATTTGGGTGTAAAAGTGAAACATCATGTGCATAAATCACCACACAAGAAACAAGATTGAGTTGTTTAGATCCACAAACATATTTACTGAGCTATCCTAGGCCACTACAGAGACAGCAGAAATTCAGACTGCTTCAGCGAGAGCAGTGACCTTCTACTGAACTTTACAGTGAAATCACTGAAGCCGAGGTCCAATTTGGAGTCTACAAATCATTATGAACTATGATTAGAAATGCTGACACTGTTTCCCCAACATCTGCTCATTCTCATAAAAGCACACTCTATAAAAGCACAACTTGCACCCAGTTCTGGTCTTATGTTTAACCCGGAGTGTAAAAAAAGTCATCGGCAAGGAATGTTTTACAAGTTGCTCTACTTTGGTTTGTTTTGGGTAATTGTTCACTGCAGCCAAATCATTATACTTCTGTTTTTCTTTGGGTTAGATGAGAATGGCTGTTTTCCCCACTCTCCTCCTCCACTACTGAGTAACTTCTTATGCAAACAATACTCCTGGTTTCTATGGCGATACAGGACAAGAGGCCTTCAGACTCTCCAACGGCCCGGTTTGTCCATTCTGAGGAAGTTGGGAAGAAACTGACGCCTTGCCGAAAGGATTAAATTTTCGTTTTGTTTGTTGTCATGACCTTCAGGACTGCCAATATAGGCAGTTGTACTGTGCTGTACTGTACACAGCACTGCTACTGCTTACAGCTCTGAAATCTGAGTGGAAGCTTAAAATATCAAGGGGGTATATTCAACAGATGAAAAGTTTAATTGACAAAACAACAAAAAAGTAAAGGGTTGGAAATAGCTAATGGCTTCAATAATATGCAACAGTGCAAAGATTCTTTGCAAAATGAAATATCCACCAACTGAAACATGCAATACCTACTTTGACAAAACGATTGCTAGCATGAAATAAATTCACTTTTGCAGCGTTATTCAACCATGAGCCATTGAGGCCCAAAACGTCTGCAGGTTTTCATTGCAACCAAACACTGATTTCACTGATTAGTTCCCCCTCTCTGGTTGAAGGTGTGTTAATCAGTGAATTCATGGTATAGTGTTTGGTTGGAATGAAAACCTGCAGACTCTTCAGCCTCAATGGCGCATGATTGTAGAACACTGCAGTGATGAGTTTATGTCACGCTAGCAATCATTTTGTCAGAGTAGGTATTGCATAGCTCAGCTGGAGGATATCTCACTTTGCAAAGAAACTCTTTAAATGTATCATGCTGTATTACAGAACAACATAACACTTAACAGTAATACTATTTGACTCGTGAACCATATCACCTCTCTTTGCTTCTCTTCTATGTCTGTTTAGAGACATCCAGTACCTGAACCAGCAGCATATCATCAATCACTATGCCTTGTAGTGAAACCTACCATGTGTTTTTTTCTGGGTTGAGAGCAGAAAGAATGGAATGAGTGTTTTGCTTCTCACTGGACCTTACAAAATGATTGGTTGCACAAGTTCGAAGCAGATTGCAATACTTTTTAAAGGATAGTGCATAACCATCCCGATGCAATAACGACACTTTTACAGACTGGATCCTTTATATTTTTAAGAAAATTAAGTGATGTACTTCAGATTATGATTATGGTTGTTGTTTGTTTTGAAACTGGATGTACTGTTTTGAAACCAAACTCCTGAGTATGATGAAATGTTCTTTTGCGTGGAATGCTACTGATAAGCAGGATTACAAGTAGGCTACACATCCTGATTGCAACAATAACATCTCAGATATTATGCACGTGCCTCAGCAGAGACAAGATGCAGGTAATGTGATTGCAATATCACTCTGTCTTGTGGTTGTGCAACTCTTCCACCCAAAGATCTTTAGCACTCAAAAGCATTCTAAGTAATGCCTAAATAAAGTCTTGTATTTACCTACATATCTGACCAACAGATCAATTGAGACAGCTTTGTAAAATGCAAATATCTGCATGAAAGCCTATATCTGCATCCACAGGCAAATTCAGGACATTAACTGACATACAGCCTAATTGTATGAGTATATTATTAATGATATACTGTATTCTGTTGGCACACAGCATCCATTACTGCCTCTGTACACCCCCAACCTCATAAAATCCAGTGGACTATGATCTGAAGAACCAAGGCATGTTATAAAAGACTTAAGAACTGTGCCTATTTGGGTATTAAATCAAGTAAGTGGGAGAAAACAAGTGCTCACCTTTAAAGACAAAGTTGTACGCCTCATCTGACCCCATATTCTGCCCATTTAATGTTGCCACCCCACAGTGTGCTGCCTTGTCTCCGACTCCAGCACTCACAGATTGATCGGAGGATGTAATATGACACTAATAGACACCACTGTGCAAACTGTCTCCCGGATCCTCAGACTTCAGCTAAGAAAATGGCTGCATAAATGTTTTGAGCCATGAATGCCAACCGCCAGCCTGTCCTTCACTACCCTTCCCTATCTGTGTTAGCAGAGAGAGCTGGCTTGTTTGAACAAGACGTGCTGTGCGTAGCCAGGTTGGTCTGCTGCAGTGGGTGGACGTGGGGGTTGGGTTGGGGAGGGGTGGGGCAAGGAGGGAGGTGTGTCTTAGTGATAGTGGCAGAGCAGGGCAGGTTGGACAGGTGGGGCGACTGGCAGGTACGGCTGAGAGGGACGGCCAGGTGCCTCCTGCTGGACCAGTCACATTACTGCCTGCAGGAAGCAGCAGGGGACGACTCTTTACATCATCATTAAACCACTTGTCTGTCATGTCTGATGTCCTTGACTGGAATTTAGATTTAGGTGTCTCTGACCAAGAAGAAAGTAGCCGATTTTACACAGAATCCAAAAAAAACAAGAAAGCAATATTTTAGCAGGAAGCCAAAAATACTATATATGTTTGCATACTTGATTGTAATTAGGGTTTGTTTGTTTGTGTATCCGTCTGACACACAAATACATATATGTTCCCATTTCACTGGAGGGATCAGAGCAGTTATGAGAGGCAGAGGTTCAGTGATGCTCAAGGACACTTCAACAGGGAAGGACACATTTGCAGGGCTTTTGCAGGGATCAAACCTGTACCCTGATTACAGGACCATTTCTCTACCAGGCCAGCTTGCCATTGCAGCACGTCCTGGAAAAGACTGAGTAGATGAAAGTCCTAATGCATGTGTATGTGTTATACCCCCATTTCTCCCTCTGTTGTTTCTTCTCGATTTTCTCATCTCCTGGCCTGTGATTTATGTGATTCTGATTCAAAATGCAGTGGATATCAAAAGTCTACACATGCTTTCAGATTTTCTAGTTTTTACTGCTTTGAGGCCTTTTTCACTTTGACTTGGATATAGTAGCCAGCAAAACCAAGGTAAAAACAAAAGCCTAGTCCTCTTGATTGACACTGGCAGTGTATTAACAATGGAAAACACTTTGGTTGCGCAAGTGTGCACACCCTTCAGGTAATACTTACTACAAGCACCTATTTCCTTTGTCAGTTTTGAGAAATCTCCACGGACCACATCTGGATTAAGGATTTTTTTGTCACATTGTTCTTTGCAGAAGAAATCGAGCTCACTCAAAATGCACATTGACCCCTTGTGCACGCTCCTTTAGATCAGTCTACAGATTTACCATAGAACTGAGGTCTGAGCTCTCAGTGGAACAGTCCAGGATGCTGATACTCTTTTTGTTGCTGCACTTCCTTATTAATTTGGTTGTGTGCTTTGGATTGTGGTCATGTTAAAAGGGGAAATTCTTTTTTAACTTGGGCTTTTTGGGCTCCTAATCTGGACCTTTCAGCATTGAGTTGTCGAACATCTTGTGTTAGGTCTTTGTTGCCCATGTTTGTCTCTGCACCCTGACATACACTGTACACTGTGCCTTCAGTGAGATTAGGTTTTAATTGATCTAGGCTAATTACAATCTCTCCAATTGATTTCAGGGGAAGGAGAATTAACTTTACGCATGCCTTGGACTGTGATTAGTTCTTAATACAATTACAACCCCCCATTACAAGGAGTGAGAACACTTATACATCCACAGTGTTTTAGTTTTTCATTTTTAATAAATCAGTAAAACAAATAAATAATAATAAATAAAATAGTACTGTTGTTTTTACCTTGATTTTGCTGGTTATTATATCCAAATGAAAACTAAAAAAGTTTATTTTATAGGATTTCATTTCAGGCTTTAGGGCAATAAAATTTGGAAAATTTGAAAGGGTGTGTTGACTTTTGATATCCAGTGTATATCTCCTGAATGGGTTATATCCTGTGATTATCTATAAATCTTCATAAACATGATAGTCTGACAAATCGGCTCATTGGTATGTCTTCATGACAGACACTGATACTGGAAAAAAATAGAAGAATACTTGATGTAGAAACTATGATTTTAACGGCATCATGACAAAAAAAAGAGAATGTAAATAAGGTCAAATTAATGAATTTCCCCAACTGTTTTGACTAGCCATGCTGCTTCTGAATGACAGAATTACCTCATCTTTCTCAGTAAGAACAAAATAAAGGCATGAGGAGTTCCTGGCTGACTTTATTTGCATGTAACCAAAGTGGCAACTGGTGACAACACAGGCAAATGAAGTTAGCCTGGGCAAAGTAAACAACTGGATTGATGAGCTGCCTGCTGCCTGGGTTGAGGAATAAGACTTCAACAAATAGAAAAGGCATTCATGTAACTGATACAGTATTTATCTTAACTGGTAAATATAGTTTTGAAAGACAGGCTATCTTCAATGTAGCTACAAGTGTTAATCTTGGTAAACTTGACATTTTGGCTTTGAACTCCAAATCTCAGTGCCCACTCATCTCACTCAATGCTCTCAGTTCACAGCATAAGAAACAAAATCAAATTGTCTAAGTTTTGATCCAAAAACAGTTTATTTTACAGCTTTGAAACAACACATAGCAATTGATCTAAACTGTATCTTACCAATGACAAGATTTTTCAATTGTGTAAGTGTTTGTACACCTTTGTCATAATATACATTTCCCCCCTCATAGGATTCAAAATATTCTATATACTGCTAAACTGTGATCAGCATATCTGAAATAAAGCTGCATTTGAATGAATCAACCATTGCACCAGTTGAGAGTGGAATCATTTCAGCAGCTCTACATACAGACTTCCTGACAACAATTTGCTTGGACTTTTGGAGCAGACAGGTATTTGAATGGAGTCACAGGGGGTCAAAGAGTTAACAATCCATACAGAGGGTTAGTACTGATAGCATGATTATAAATACACTAACCACACCCACACCCACACCCACACCCACACCCACACCCACACCCACCCACACACACACACACACACACACACACACACACACACACACACACACACACACACACACACACACACACACACACCCTCACTCACTCATAAATGCATGTACACAATGTGAACATATAGAATGTCACAGTAGTCCATGTATGAACTGGATCACACCATGCTTTCTTTGCAAAGCAGACAGGACTATGATGCTGCCACTTGGGTTAATGGTTCCTCCAGGTACTGCACCAGGGCCTCCGCCTGCAAATACAACACACACAGTACAGCAATCACAATGCGAAGGCAATGCTGGAATAGTCTTTTTTAAGCCATTGCCTTTATGTATGTCCTTACTCCCTGCTGTAGCCTGCAGACTCTGCCATACAGTCAGGCCTCCTTCAAATTTAACCTTTGAGGAAAATGCTTATAACCAGGTTGAGTGCTGCTACAATGTGACATGACCTTGCTTCCCTCCTAAAATCATTATATTTGGACAGCAGTAAGCCTATTGATTAGACACTTTCTGAGACTATAACCTGCTTGCTCACTGTCAGCTAAATGTCTAAAATGTAAAAAAAATATATATATAAAGTTTGAAATGCAATTATATAATATTATAAAATACCATAATTGCGTAAATACTGTCATATCTAGGTAGCTGAGGTATTTTTGGAGAGTTGTATGCAGTATTTATTTTGGGAATGATCAACACATGGTTTGCTTACATGTTTAGTCAGTCAAGCAGCTCTGTCATGAGTCAGATGCTACTGCAACAATTAGCATGATTGTGATAACTGTGGCTTCACCGTGTTACAGTCAGCACAGACTATTTAGGATTACGCTTGCATACCTTCATCTCAGCCTGACACCAGTACTGGTCGCCATTGCTATCTGTAATGATGTTAATACAAATCTTTTAACACATACACAAACTACGGAATAAATAGCAGATTTCACACCACCAAAGTCCATCATTCCAACTTCCATTAAATAATTGCCTATCTGCAATGTCCAATAAAGAGACTTGAGGATAAAAACTCAAATGCTGGTGGTCCCTAGAGATTACCTGGGTTAGGTTAGGCTAGCTAATTTCAGTGATTAACTGCTCATGAACCCATAAGGAGGTATGTGTATTATAAAAGTGAAAATTTTCTATCAATATTAAGGCTGGGTATTGGCAAGGACCTCACGATACATGGGTCACGATACAAATGTATCACGATACATTGAGATATGATACATATTGCGATACACTGCAATACTCTACATAATTTACTGAAAATTTAAAAATAGAGCTGAAAATACAACTTGCTGTGTACCACCTGGGTAGTCTAATATGTACATCACATTATATTGATAACTCAGTGGACAAATTGAGTCAAAACTATTTAATTCAAAGGGATTTTAGGGAAATTTAAGGACATTTTAAATCTGTTTAAAACATGAATATTTTTTTTTAACGTATCGATACGAGGGGCTGGAAAATCGATACAGTATCATGGAAAAAAATATTGCAATACTCAGCTGTATCGGTTTTTTTGCACAGCCCCAATCGATATTGAAAGTGAAATAGCTTGAAGTTAATTTGTTGTGTTAGGACTCAATAACACTACGATGCAGCACACTTCAGCCTTGACTGCAGCGGTGTTAAAACTCTCACCTTGGCTTTAAGCATCCCAAAGCCCACTGTCTCTTTGGCATACATGCACAGGAGTAGGTTGGCTACCCGTGTGATGGCCACCCTGCCCTCCTGAAAGGGAAAAACAACAGATATTGACAATGAGCTGCATTGCCAATTGTCTGAATTCACTCAGTTATTAAAAAGACAATCTTTATTCAAAACTGGGGCTGAAATGGTCCAAATCCCTCCCCTCTACTGCCACCACACACACCATACATCATATACTTGATACTTGACACACACCAATGCTATGGTGTTGAAAAAAAGCATCTCTTACCATACAGTCCATCAAGATGAATTTGAGTTTGTCTTCGTTGAAGGCTTGATGGCCGTTCTTGTCATAAGCTGCCCAGATGTTGCTGGCGATGGCGGCTGTCACTCGGGCGTCAGTGTCCCCATATCCAGAGTAGGCCAGAAGTGAACCCTCATTATTCAGTAAGCTGGGGAAAAGGTAAAGTTGGGTGTTTAAGTACCCAGCATATTGACACGTGACATGTTTTTACTAAAGCTTTTATTTCCATCAAGCATAGCAACCTAAATTTAAAGGACACTCTCAGTTACCTCCAAGGATATAAGGAGAATGAATCCACCTAAACTCTGTCTACCCACCTGCTCATAATATCCATCATATTAAGATAGTATCAAACTGATGTAAGTTAGCCTATATGAAAGTGGAAAAAAAAAAGCTTCTCTGAAAGTACAATAATCCATTTTTATTCATACTGTTGGTTCTTTGCCTTGTGATGGTCTGAGACTGGAGGACAATTTAGCCCAATTTTTTATTTAGCTTACTAAGTTACTACATAATATTGACAAAAGCTGGTTACCATTTTAATGTTTATACCATTGCTTACTAGTTGTGCAAGAAGATTCTGGAGAGGAGTTGCCGTTTAATCTTCAGGAAAGCCAGCTAAAGCTTCACATTCCCTTTTATGTCAAGAAGTAGTGGCACAACTAGTATTAGCCTGTCTAGCTAGTAGCTAGCATCTAGCTAGCTCTCCTGCTAACTGACGTTACTCACAGTGTGCTTTGGACTCCGCTTGTGTTCGCTTGGCTGAGTACCTGCGTCAACGCCTTTGGTCGTAACATAGCTAACTACTTATTAACGTAAGATAACGTAAAATAAATCTATTTTTGATGGCTGCAAATTGTCTTTAAATCCCCACACAGCCTCTTCATCGACACACAATCAAGTCAGCTGATGTTTTCTTCCCTTTCCGGACGTTCTCGCATTGCATTGTGGGAATAGAAGTACACAAATATCTCTTCTCACAACCTTTTCCTTTCTTTAACTCATTTTCAAGATTGTTACTTGACTAACATCTTACCCTTAAAACTACATCAGAAAAACATATTAGATAAATCACTTCTCACTGCACACCTTTTTCTAATGTTCATTTTTCATCCCCTTTGTAATTTTTGTATGTCTCCTTTTTATTTTTCTTCTCATGTCTGTTTCCATTTTCATCTAGTCTTTTGTAAAGCACTTAGTAACAACTGTTTGTAAAAGAGCTATTTTATTGTAGTGTCTGAAACCGACTCTTTCATTTAACACAGTTGCAGTTGGGATGAGGGTCAGCGACCAACACATCCACCCACAAAATGTGTACATCAGCAGCTGGTTCCTCTCAACCACGGTGTCTATAAACATTTATTTTGATCTCTGAGGAGTGGTAATATACTTGTCAGACCGTACAGATATCACTGGAAGCAGCAAGCAATCTGTCATAGGCAACTCTGTGTTTTACTACCTCAAGGCAATGCACACTGCGGGTCCACACCGATATGCCAAGCAAGGATTAAATTTAGCATAATACACCTTCCCAGTTGCAACTGACAAAATAAATTATTCACACATGCTTCAGGTTTTTTTTTTTTTTTTTTTTTTAAAGGTATTATTAGAATAGATAGAGTGAATGGAGTCCAAGAAAAAGGCAGAGCTGAACAGATTTTCTTTAAGGGCAGGTATTGCAAACAATGACTGAATTAAGGGGGAAACAAATCAGAAAAATCAGATACCATGAGTTACACAGATACCATGAGATTTCATAGATAATTCTGCAATATATTGCTGAACCCAATACATGTTATATTTAGGCACTACACTGCTTGTATGAAAATACACAACATTGTTAATGTAAAAGGATTCATCTTGTCATCTTTAATCAGTTTAAAAACATTTCACTGATATCTTTTCACATTTTCTATTCAGTAATCAAGAGCCTCAACCGCAGGATCATTAGAACAACAGAGTGTTGATAATATATTTATATATATATATATACTTATTGCAGGGTTGATGGACTACCTTGCTAGTCTTCCAACCTGAAAACCTTCACTTTCTCCTCCCCCCAAAAAACATCTTAGGCAGCTGTGATGACTATACAAACAAGCTTCCAACAGCCTTGTGTATTGTCAAGTTTTTGGAAGAAAAAAAACAAACAAAAACAAAAAAATAAACACTGTCAAAAACTTGTCAAAGAAGAGTGTGAGATGAAGAAATGTAAGGGAAGAGACAGTGGATAATTTCTACAGCTTTTGCAATAAATACTAGTCAATCAGGCAGGATTAAGGACAGAGGAGAGAAAAAAAATGATGTAAAAACAAGCAGGTTCTCCAGACAGAAAGCAGAGTGAGAGAGTCTTCCAACCAACGGCAACAACACTCTGGTTCAAAACGTTACTTCTGAAATCTCTAAATCACCACCTACATACAATCTGTTAAAAATATGGGTTAATTCCTTGGTACCCTCATGCAGAAGTCCAGTGAACGAGCGCTCGTCATTTCAGGAAATCATCTGCGGTTGCGTTGGCAGGAGGGACGCGGCGGCGGCGGTGGCGGTGTTAGTTGTGGCGTCATTTCACAGCGATATTGTCATTCCACGGCGTTAGCACAGGACCATTTCTGTTAGCGGCTGAAATCGGCAGCACCCTCCCCCAACCTCTCCCACTGTGATTTCCCAACCTCCCCGTTCATCTTTCCTATGATTCACAGATCAGCTCAAGAGATTAGAAGTAATTGGAATTCCATCGAGTCCATCTGAGGGTCGCGGGCAGACTCGCATGTGACCGAGGGCCGTGTTCATATATTTTTTTTAATCTCCCATCCCGGCCCTCGACCCTACCGGTCTTCCACCTTCACCCCCCCCCCGCCCCCCTCCCCCCTCCCCCCAGAGTCCCTCTTCCCCCTCTGGGCTGGGTGAGTTAGGAGGGCTGGGAGCCCAGCAGTCTCTCGATGGCAGCGTTGATATCTCCTCCTGTAGCGATGAGTGCCTGCAGGTTGGCCTCGCGGTTGATGAAGCCCATGGCGCTGAGCTGGTCTAGCTGCTGCTGGAAACGAACCTCCGGGGTCTGAGGCTGTGACGGAGGAGATGAGGCACAAAGTCAGATACTGGATATTGAAATAGTGCTGGATATCTTTGGAAGTTTTGGAGATTCTGATCCCGGTTGCAATACCACTTGTTAAACTAGACTTTTCTCCATGCCTTTTTTTTAACATTTCACCAAACAAACATTTGACATACATTTGCTTTTCTAAATATAATCAGACAAGACATCATCAATATTGGTGGCCAACGTTTCAGCAGCACATGTTATGTTATGTCAAAATAAATCTATGCATCACATCTTGAGTGTGTGGTGACTTTTCTGTTTGAAAATTTGTTAGCGTACCAACACTTCGCCCGAGCCACCAATACCTATTATATCATCTCTCTATTGAGACGCAGAATTTGAAACTGTCGGTCATTCTGGAGAGGGATTGACATTTTGAATTTTAGTTTTATTTTTCTTTACCGGGCACTTGTTAAAATGTGGGGAAATGTATTGGTGTAATGTCAGATATTGGCAACTAATACATACACCAATCCAACACATTGTCATATTAGTGCAGTTTCCACAACCAGTATTTGTCACTGTCTGTTTGACTTTCAAAGTTTTGAACAGCTGTCCACGGTCTTGTGTTGGCCAACTACTATCCTAATTGGTTATTTGGGTTAGAGATACCGGCAACCAAGGTTTATGACAAACACTTTCTCTATTATTTTTGCTTCACCAGGCAAGTGCCAAAATGCGTGGAAATGCATTTGGATTTCAACTTACTGTAAAATGGCTTGTTAATGCTGTTAACTTTACGCATTCAAAACAATCGGTGTTGCAAGCCACTATCACCTTTCAGCTAGCGTTACCCATTGGTTTCAAAGAAAAACGCTAGCAATGCTAACAAGTTGTTTAAGGAGGTAGCTGAGAGACAAATGCTTTAATTGCCAGACGGAAATGTGACAAATTGCTAGTTAACAACAAGTCAAACCTTGGTTATTGAGAACCTATTGCTATGGTTCTGAGAAATAGGAAAGAAGACAAAGTTAGTGCAGGTAGATGAAACATACTGATGGCCCTCCGCCTGCAAACATCTGTAACATCTGCTGCATGAGCTGTTGCTGTTGCTGAGAGGGACTGGTAGCTGAGGTGGGACTGGATCCTGGTGCTGAGGCAGGAGGGTTTTCTGGAGGAACACTGCCCCCTGTGGTGGGAGGAACAACTGGAAGACCTCCAGGAATCAAGCTAGGGGGACAGGAGAGAAATTTGTCAAAACAAAACACACTCTAGATACATTTCACAGGGTTTCTACAGATTTTTATGAATCACATTGTGTGATTTTCAAATGACTAGTCCATGATAAAATAGTGCAATTTCCATTAGAGATATTTGTCATTATCAACTATCAATTGGAATAAGAATATTTATTATTTGGGTTATTATTTCCAAAAATAACTAGATCTACTTGCATCCAAGCTGGACATCAAAGCTACACTAGGCAAGGTGGCACGTTGACGGCTCCAAGCGGTACAGAGAGGTAAGTAACTGTTCAAAAAAGTTTAACTTCTCTACACAGAAATCATGTAATGTGACCTCAGTAAATGGCACACCGCACACTCCTATTTACCAACCCGGCTGGTCTGTGATTGCTTTATACCAAAGGATAACAAAGGGACGAGAGAAGAAAATATCTGACGTTGGTCAGTCCAGCTTTCTCTGGATGGAGTGCACTGCTGTTTAGGAGACATTTACTTTTCAGGTCTTCAATGACTGTAGGAACCCCGATTAGAGTAATTTCACTTCCAAGCGGGTCCACCCAGACTGAGACAATAATGCAGGCTAACGTATTTGACTTGGAGCAGAGAGGTGAGCAGTGTGGCTGATGTCCGTACCCTGGCATGAGCCCCGGGGCCTCAGTCTGTAAGGTCTGCAGGCCCTGCTGGATCTGGATGAGGGCCTGCATCGCTCTGGGGTTCGTCATAACAGTCAGAGCTTCAGGATTCTGCATCTGCTCAATGACAGACGACACAGGTCAAATCAAATTAAAACTCCGCTTTCATTCAAGAGAAACATATCGACTTACACATCTTAAACAAATTACTTCTGTATAGAAAACAGTTTAACACAGGCTTTTATGTAATTTGTTTTACCCACTATATTCACATAGTTGCCCATTTTATTCTTCTGTAATCCTGCTTTTTATTCAATTTAACTGTCCTGCATTTTCATTGCTTATCTTTTTAGCTTTTTTTAAATTTATCTTATTGTCTGTAAAGCACTTTGGAACTCTTGTGAAAATTGCTATATAACGTTTCTTATTTCTTATCACATTATTATTATCATTAGTAGTAGGAGTAATATCAGTGTCATTAACTTCATTATCCTTACAATTCATCAGTATCAATTGATATCAATATCAATGTCTGTTATTTATGGACAAGCTCATTTTAAATCACTAATATAATTAATGACATTGCACCACTGGAATGAATCAAAGTTCAGTGTGAGAAACCTAACCTGCTGGAGAAAGAAAGGAAGCTGATTTCTCATCTGCTCCTGTAACTGGGGGTTACCAGCGAAGAGAGGGTTGTTCAACAAAGCCTGAGAAAGATTAAGTAACATGTGACCCAAATTCTCAAAACCACAACATTCAAATGAATGAAACCATTGCCCTCCCTAAACCCCACTACCCCACCCAAGAACATATTGCTCTTTATCAGCCCTTAAAAAAACCCCACACGAACGCTGTGCAGACCTGTGACGCCATGTCTGGATTTTGTGCCATCGACTGCATCATGTTGCGCATGTATGGTGCTGACATCATGTTCTGCATCAGCTGTGGATTCTCTGTGAGTTGCTGCATCATGCTCTGCATACCAGGGCTGCTGAAGACACCTGGGCAGAGGACAGTGAGCAGTATGTGAAAAAACAAATAAAAAAAGAAATACAATTTTGTTTCCTTTTTAGTATTATCTAAAGTATATCTTCCATTGGTTTATTATTTAACAGGTGAGCATTCTTAAGCTGACAAGGCTATTTTGACGGCGTCTTGAAATTTAACGTCTTTCCAGTTGAAACCGGATGTTGGGGTGGGACATTACATGGGGGGGGGGGGGGACTCTTCAAATGTGGGCAGGTTTGAGTGTTTAAAACTCTGTGATGGTATTATTGGTTGGAATTATATACACCTACTGGTACACCATGAAGTAAGCACTAAACATATGTTGTTTTCTAGGCAGGAAAAATAATGGGATTGTGATATAGAAATACAAGAATAATGTAATTTTTGGGGGTATTTATTGTTAAACAGATGTATGTTGTGACATGGAGAATAAGCTAATAAGCTGAACAAGTCGTTTTTTATTTCATTGTGACTTAAGACACCAGGGCCAGTCAGGGCCTTTTAAGCACATGTGGTTACCTCTTCAGAGGATCTGTAACTATTTACCGTTGCCAAGGCCCATGGCATTGATGCCCAGGGGGTTGGAGACGCTGGGGGCAGCGCCCCCTGCGGAGGTGGAAGTTGTGGAACTGGCCGTTCCCCGATTCTCCGACGCCGATGTCGCCGGGGGTCCCCAGGGGTTCGGTAGAGGCTCTCTATTCTCCGTTCTGGACGGCTGCACTCCAGAGTTGTCTGCGTTGCTCCCCAAGGCAGAGAAAGGGTTGTTTCCAAACTATGACAGATTGAAATAATCACGATTTATAAGAATAGCCTTGATCAAAAGGCCTTTCTGCTTCAAATTTTGCCTTACGGACTGATTCACTAGAAAGCATTTAAGCCCAGACAAAAATAACAGGCAGTTACAGCCCACCTGCTCCCTAGCAGCACTGAACATAGGCTCCTGGATGTCTGTGTACATCCTCCGTAGAGCATTATAACCTCCAGGGATGCTCTCAAGGTTGCTAAGCGCCCGGTCCTGGTTACGCATCATCTCTTGCATCATTGCTGGGTTCCTTGCCAACTCCATGGTCTGTTGACGCAAAAGTGGATTCAGATAACAACAACAACAACAGTTCTGTGGTAGCCTAGAGGTTAAAGACGCAGGCTTCTGACTGGATGGCCATCAGTTTGAATCCCCACACTTGTAGGGAAATTCTGGGCAGCTCCCACTCCCAGGTGTGAATCTTTACAACTACAGTATATGAACATAAGTAAATCTTCCCTGAATAAATACATGTTTAAAAAAAAAAGAATCTGTAGTCGGGAACTCTGGGTTATCCTTTGCTTACTCTTAATGGGATAGGTACCATGTTTTGAATACTGTATGTCATTGTATGTCTAACATGACTATTGCTCATTTTCCTTTACTTTCCTAAATATTTCTTCAACTGGTCCTTCAAGTTACACCTCGGATCATTATGTGCATGTCTTGTAGGATATACTCTCTAAGAAAATATGACACTAAACAGCACAAGCAGAACAGAATATGTAACCATCATCAAAAATTTACAAGCAGCCAATAGTCAGGAGAACAAGGGTCCAAATCACAGCAGAACAGATGAAACAAATATTCCTGTATCCCTAGACTGGTCATGTGTAATAGAAAAGTGCTAGGTAAAGAAATAAGACTCAGGCAGAAATGGTAAAAGACAGGGGGACTGGGCAGACAAGTACAGGAGGAAAGTACCAGGAAGGACGGAGGTGATTTAGAGAGACGACAAAACAAGCAAAGCGAGGGGGACCTCTCTCTACATCACAGACTCCCTAATAATAATAATCATCATCTCTAACATGAAGCTCTGCTCTCACCTGTCTCATGAGCTCAGGGTTGTTCAGCATGTGGGAAATCTCGGGGTTGCGCTCCATGAGCTGCTGCATCTGAGGATTGCCCACAAACATCTGCCTCATCAGGTCTGGGTTGGACATCATGTTCTGGACCAGCGGGTTCTCCATGATCTGTGACAGCATTTCCGGGTTGGACATCAGCTGCCTCTGCATCTGCTGCTGCAGCTCCATGAAGTTGGACGAACCCATACCAAGGCCTGAAAGGCCGGACAAGCCGGACAGGTCGCTGAGCCCACCTGAGGGGGAGGGGCAACACGGGAGATTAGTTACTGGCAGGTGTGTGTGTACTGAGGAGGGCCTGGCCTAAGGGTTAGGAAATGGCTTTTTGTGGGATTGTGCTATGCCATCTACCTACAGAATAAAAAAAGACACAGTAGGGGAGACGAGGGAGAAAAGGATCTGATGGGATCCAATCCAAAGCTAAAGGGTGTGCATTTGAATTCAGATTTCAGGTTGGGGTTTTAACTACTAAACCATCACAGGCCACAAGTTTTTGTATGTGGCTCGTATTTATGCTGCGTTCATGTTAGGGCTGGGCGATATTGACAAAATCACAATCACAATATTTTAGACAGAAGACCTCGATATCTTTAATGTGACAATATTTTGGGGATGAGTATTTGTGCTTTCATAAGATATTTACACACGAGGAAATTTACGATAATCAAAATCACGGATGATATCTAGTCTCATATAACAATATTGATATTATACTATGTATTGCCCAGTTCACGGTGTATTGGAAGAAAGGTAAAAACAGAATGACATCTCGTTGCCACAACTTGGAAGCTTTCATGCGCTTAATTCATTGGAACACCCACATCCAAAATAATTTTTACTCCGTAAACCGTAAACTAACTGCACTACCGGTATTTGTGTGAAATTAACATAATTTTGATCTTTATTACCTCGGACTGCTGACACCACCAGATTCACTGCCACATTTACCATCTGTGTTGACACACTTATGCAATTCCTGACGCTAACTGGGAGATATTGGAGCCCACAAAAAATTCCCCATGTTCTGCTTGTAATTACCACTTGGAGGCTGATTTTTCACTGTCTGCAGCTCATTTAATGGTAAATCCAATATGACGTGAACGTGGCATTAGTTGAACTTCTTGGGCCACTCACTCAGTACGGATTTGCCATTAGGGATTTCCATTCATCGTTTCCCAATTATTCATTCAAGAATGATATGTTGGGTAACCGGAAAACATATACTCTTGCATAAATCTATGTAATACTGATTGTAATCATGAAGAAATGCCTCATTACAGTGTGAAAAGCAGTAAATTCTTACTCAGCATGTTAACAGGCTGTGCTGGTGTCGGACCTGTGCCACTTCCTGTGCTGGCTGCTGCAGGGGGGTTGGTGTTGGTGTTGGTGTTGGTGTTGGTGTTGGTGTTGGGGTTGGTGGTGGGGTTGGGGTTGGTGTTGGGGTTGGTGTTGGGGTTGGTGTTACTGCTGCTGGCTTGAGGTGTAGCAGAACTGGAGCTTGACGTCTGAGATGAACTGCCACCTGCGGATCTGAAGAGACAAAGCGAAAGCACATCAAACAAAACCGTAACAGGCATGGGCCTTTTTACTTAACCTAAAGATTTATTTTTGTATCATGGTATAGACTTACTTTGGAGCAGTCTTGATAACAAGGTGAACAGTGAGCCCGTCTTTGATGCCATGCTGGTTTAGAGTATCTCCATCCTTCAGGATCTTCCCAGCAAATATCAACACCAGCTGCTCCTGCTTGGCCTTGAACCTCTTGGATATCTCTTGTTTAAACTGGACGAATGGCATAAGGGGGGTTGGTGAAGCAAGTTGCACAGTAGTTAAAGGCAGCAAAAAGGCAACCATATGGTTTAGTGGGTCTCTATCATATTGTTAGCTAATGTTGGTCAAGAACCAGTGGTAATACCCCGCCCCCTCATCGAGATACGTCTAGCAATGGCTGACCTGTTCCTCAGGTTGAACGTTAGACAGGTAGATAACCCGTCGCTATCATTTTTGAACGAACTGAAGATTACAAACATACACTTCAATGTGGCTTTAAGACAGCATTAACCACCAAACAACTTCATTTCAGTGTTATCTTAACTTAGCTAACAAATTTGGATGTCGCAATGTCCCACAGCTATGACGTTAGCTCTGATGTGCTACCTTATCTTTAGTGTTTGCAATCTAACGTTAACCGATCGTTGATAGTGCACAAACCTGACTACCCATCGATAAATACGTCAAGGTAAACGACCACCCTATGTGACAACAAAGTAGCTTTCTGATTTGAAGTTATTTTCCAGACTGCCCGCAGACGTTAGTAGGTTTAGCACTGGCTAACGCGAGCCGAGCTAACCAGCGTTGACTCATAGCATGACTTGCATTGCCAGATGTAAAAACGGTTAGTTCGCATACCTGGGCGACAGAAGAATCCTCCGAAATCGCAATCTCCTCTTTATCTTTCGGGGTTTTGACAGTGACCACGATCATAGTCCCTCCATCAGCAACATTTTTATCTACGTTGGCATCCACAGTAGGGTCTGTACCGCTGTTCTCCGCCATCTTTACTACTCCTTATGCTGCCTTCAACAACTCCTCGTAAACTCCCACTTCCGAGATAGGAAATTGAAATTACGACTTGTCAAGCGTTCAGTGCCTTTAGCTGGTAACAGTAATATAATCGACCTCGTAACTCCAATAGTTTTTCTCGGCTGCTGTTTTATTTTAGAAATCAACCGGCACAGAACTACTAGCTACAAACGTTTATCACATCTTAGAAACTGATGCACCATACAAAACTCAGCGTTTTCCCCGTCTTTTACCACCTCGATAATTTGGGCTCAGCACGTCTTTATATTTCCGACAGCACGTGAAGGCATCATTAGCATCATCCGAACCGACAAGATTTGCAAAGCTGAGATCAAAGCAGCAACTGTTACCGAGAATCACAACAGTGAAGCCTAGTGGCGTTATTACAGAATTACAGTTACTCGATTATAACTACGTGGTAATGATGTATTTTCTGTTTATATGACTATATCATAGCAAATCCGTTACTTTTAGGATTACAGTTGCATTTTTGTAGTAAGTATTTGGCATGCTGTGTTCCCTGTTTATTGCAGTAGGGTACTAGGCTATTTTATAGGCTACTTTTGGTCTTTCAGATGGGAAGACAATGTAGGCTACGCACAAATGTGAGAATCCACAAACTGGGAAAGAGGTTCAAGCATAGACTAGCTACTTTCTGGACACAGTATTGACCTGGAGGGTTTAATAAATCCTATGAATTTTGGGAAGGGTGTATCGTAATATTCCCATCTTTGTTAATGTGTCTGAAGGTAAAGCTTGTTTCAATAGGCTACAGTCTTGGTTTCACTACCAAACCTCAGGGTCGGATCACACCGTTAGACATCACTATTGCTCAACCCTTTACAGCATGAATTATGATTTTTTTTTTTTTAAATGGCTTTACACTTAAAAAGTTCCTGTTCACAAGATAACAAGAACACAGTGTCATGGATGCGACGCAGCCCACACAGCTCAACAGTTTTGCAGAGAGGAGGCGAGTGAATGATGCTGGTTCAGTGTCTGTATAGTGCCATGCCTCCAAACGGCCACTAGGGGTCAGATAGGCTAACAATAGTGAGGGAGGGAGGGAGGGACTGGGTTACTTTACAGGTCCATGAGTTGCTTCGCATCTAAAAAGAAGTTTATTGTCATTACATAACTGTCTTAGAAGTTAATTTATCCTATAAGGTTTAGTTTTGCACAACAATGGTGCCACCCTTATCTGTGTGACGTTTAACAATGTCCTTATCAGCCATCAACTCTTTAAAAACCTTTTACATGAAGAATGCTATGAATAATCAGACTGAGGAATGCGTCAGAATGAGTCTAGCAGAATTCATAAAAGGTTTTCTAATCATAAAGTACTTTAATTGCGCTTAGTATGTAAACAATTCATCAGAGACCTTTTGGTGGCTTGTGTAACGTGATGTCTTCGACCTTTGTGCAGATAGCAAAGAGAGATTTGACAATGTTAAGTTTGTCATTGAGGAATTTAGAAATATTTGTGATGAGGATCTGTGTCTTAAGGAGGTAAAAGCATTAACAGACTCAAAAATAATAAATCTCCGGGTAATGATGTATTGATTAATGCATTCTATAAAATGTTTCAGGTTGAGCTCAGCCTTACTGGCAGTATAAATGAGCCAATAATTAAATGTGAATTACCTCCCTCCCTATGCAATGTATTACACTGATACCTAAACCAAATAAAGATATATTATCATTAGGTATTTGGAGGCCCAACCTTGTTAAACAATGATGTAAATTTGTTTGCATTAATATTTGCAAATAGATTAAAGTGGCTCTTAATAGCATAATTCATCTGTCACATGCTAGTTTTATGAAGGGCTGACATATTTGTAACAACATTAGATTAATTCTTGACCTTAAAGATTACATTGACTTTGTGGATCAGACTTCAAATGACATTGCAATTAATTGAAATGCTTTTTTGACATGTAAAAACAGAATAAAAGTTAACCCTCATTTTCACTAGTAGCAACGAGATTACTGATATCAGTTGCTGAATTAAAGATATGTGTAAATCAATTTTGACTAGTTGAATTGTAACTGCTACATGTCAACATGTCTTAATAACTAGTAAGAATTGTTTTACAGATATCTTAAATTGTCATTCTAACTAGTTGTAAATACATTTTTACTGGCTACAAAATAATTTTAACTAGTTGAAAGTACGTTTTTACTAGTAAGCCTCAGTGATTAAATGTTAAAACAGAGTGCCATAATGAGGGTGGCTTGATCTTATTTTTTGATGGAGCATATTATTATATTCAAGATTTTGAAATATTTTAAATTTGGGTCATAGAGACTTTATACTCTGGATGAAACAGTTAAATTTGCAAACAGCAACTCATCAAGGTTCTTGTCTTGGGAGAGGTTATCAGACAGGGATGCCTGATATCCCCATTTCTATTTGTGCTTGTAACCCAGGTTTTTCTGTACATGTGTATTTGGAAACAATCCTTGATAAAGTCTTGACCTTGTCTAGATTTTGGAGGCAAAGAAAGAAGCTCTAAACATGAAATACAGCATGCTACTTACTTATTTTAAAAAGTAACAGTAATACTTTCAAAAGTAATGTCTCAAAGTTAGAATCCTGATAATATTTCTTACAGGATTGCTATAGCTCTTTTTTGCATGGGATAAGTGCATTTTCCCCTTTAAACATGTTTCTCAATAGCGTATTTTAACAAAATATTTCAGAAAATGTTTATCGTTTCCAGCCAACTTGGATACATGTAATTCATTACTATTGCCCAATCTTTGCCTGTTATCACTCTATCTATGATAAAGTTTTGGTCAGTCAGAACCTATTGGCAAACTTAAAAATGTCACTAAATCTATGGGGAAGCTGATACACTTTGATCCTTCGGCTCTTATTGTACGGTCTAGTGGATTACTGCCAAATGCTGTATTTATCATTTCTTGTTGCACTGGTGTGGCTACATTCAAGATAATTTCTGTTTTCTATCAGCAAAGCAATAAAGAAATCAAATCCAATCTGGCCTAATTTCTTTTCACAAGGACTTTCTCAAGGGATCCACCTTCTCAAATACTCTGGAAGCAAACAGCACAATCTGAAATACAAACACGCTCTACTGACCTGAATTAACCACAAACAAAAAGTCGATATCATATGATTGATATTATTGGTCCACACCTATAATATTGCAGATAACCAAGCAATATAAGTTATGGATTTTGTTGAGTTCACTACTCAGACAGTTCCCCAATCCTGACCGCTGCAGTGTGTGAGCTGTGAAATCTTCCGAACTGTAAGGTATGGTAGCAAATCTGGAACATTTTCGCTGACACTGTTAATTAAAACCTTACAAGTGTAAGCTTACCTTGGATCATAGGCTGTTTCAGATGAAGATACTCAAGGCTTATCTTTGTACATTGAAATTAATGAACAAGCTGTAAAAACATAACTTTCTTCTTACAAACCCTTTGACAGAGTGCTGATTTGTCTGTGAGAATGAAGACCAGTCACAAAAATCTGCTTTTCCCCTATACGGTGCTGTCTCTCATGTAAGTATAATCATCAAATGTGTTTATTTATTAGATTATGGTATATGGGTGTTACAACTTGGTGGTATATGAGTTAGCATCCCTCACAGGATTTTGATTTATCTTTAAATCTCTATCTCTAGGATTCTGTGCCACGGAAAGGACCTTTTCTTCAACGACAATGGAAACCTTGTACTCCCGGGATCCTACAACATTCCCTGGATGGCGGGCATTGAGGACTTCCGTGACCTCTCTCTCCTCACCATCCCTGGCACCCACGACAGCATGGCCCTCCACGGAGGCCCGGAGGCCGAATGCCAGGTGTTGTCCCTGAAGGATCAGCTGAGGGTCGGCATACGTTACCTGGATCTCAAAGTGTTTGCGCTGGGCAACACCATGTACGTCATGCACGGGGTGATGTACCAGCACAGCAGTTTCAAGGAGGTCCTGGACACCGTGCAAGCCTTCCTGTCAGAGTTTAAGACTGAGGCCGTTATCATCCGAGTCAAACCAGAGTCCTTTGAAAAAGACAGTGTCAATCAAATGGTGCAGAGTCTGATTGGCAATGACAAGCATGTTTGGGTGAACTCTGGAATGCCCACCATGGGTCAGGTCAGGGGGAAAATAGTCTTTGTACAGAAAAGCACCTTCACGCTAGGAATCCCTCTCATAGATACAGAGAGTAAAGATGGCAATAAGGTTAACAACATTAAAGATAAAGACAACGCCATAATTAAACACTTGAACCAAGCCGCTGAAGCTTTTGGAGGCGATAATATTGTTCTCACCTACTCTAGCGGTACTGGCTTCGGTACATTCTGGGGCATGTTTCTAACTCCGAAAAGGGTGGCTGAAAAGGTAAACCCGTGGCTTAATCAGTACTTGAGGCAGTTTTACCCTAATCATCCCAGACCATGCTTTGGTGTCATTGCCATGGACTTCCCTGGTATTGACCTCATTCAAACTGTTATCAATTTAAATTGGTGGTAAAGCTTAAGTGTGTATCAAGTGTTTGTGAGGTTGAGGGTTCGAATCTGATGCACGACTTTGCAATCATTCCTCTGTCTTCTCTATTACTCTCCACTCTATACTGTCTAATAAACGAGAAATGCCTTCACGGTAATCCAAAATGTATATTGTCTTTGTCTTTGTCCACAGTTTACTGTATGATGTCGTAGAAACGCTGTAAAAGTAATTTAAAAGTATAGATATCCTCACTCTCCATTGTATGCTGTCTAATAAAGTAACAATGTCTTAAAAAATAATCATGAAAAAGAGATTAAGATGATAATCTTCACTGACAGTAATAAGTCTGACAAAATTAAACTTTGTTTCAATACTTCTACTGTAATATCAATCCTGTGTTTCTCATTGATGGTGACTTTGTATGACATACAATAACGCTGCCTTCAAGTGCGCAGTGTAATCAAGACTTGTCATGCATTGAAGTGCTTTTGGTTGATAATAATAACAAAATAGACCCTGCAACAAACTTATATATATTTTTTGGAAGCATTTGTTCTATTTCAGAAATCAAGAGTCATTGAGCTACTTTATGTTGCAGCAGAAATGTGTATCAGGCAATTTAATTGATGTTTTAATTGATGTACATTGATGTATATTTGTTGTAGACTTGTAGGTCTTGTTGCACTATAAAGACACTTTAGGCTAAACAGTATTTGCAACTGTTGTGTCTTCAACACCAAAATAACAACTTACAATTCTGCACAAAAATGCATGACATGTTAAATTAAACAGAGAGTGAAAATAGAGTATTAAGTACAGAATTTCAATAAATATCATGTAATATTTAAACACATCTCTTTTACCATCAGCTGTTGACATGACTTCCATCCTCTCTGCAGCCTAAACCTCACATCTCGTCAACACAAGATGTTTTCCACTTTGTTGGATCATTCATGTGCATTCAACTTATAATATCAAAATTTTCGACAGCACTTGAAGCCAGCATAATACGTGAACATTTTCATGTACTGCCTTTCACTGCCAAATTCATCACCATCTTCCTTCACTTGTTCTTTAAATGATATGTTAGCAAGACCATTCGCCTCTATTTTTTATGTTTGTAAGAAAGAACAGAAAAATTCCATGCACACTGCCTTGCAATACACAGCGCTTTATTGCTGAGCTTTCACTTTTCTCTGATGATGGCCTAAGACCGAAAGCTCAGCAATAAAGCGCTGTGTATTGCAAGGCAGTGTGCATGGAATTTTTCTGTTCTATTTAGTACTGTCTTTATCCTTTTGCACCTGCCAAGAAGACTTTGAAGGTGTGCAGATAGCTTGACTACTAGATGTTTGTAAGAAAGGAAATAAAAATCAGATACAGTTTAACTTTGTCTTTGTGATTGTTTTGTTGGAAGTGTATAATGGTGCAACCATCTACTGCAGAGACAATTAAAGTTGGTGTATTTATGGAGGTGAATAACCTGGAATTTGCTGTAAATAATGTAATGCTATCAAGCAAATATTGTATCCATAAATGTAGATTTATTAAGACAAAACTTGGAAGAATGAGCTTATGAAAAATCTTTAAAAAAAATATGGACAAAAAAAAGCCCTAAAACTTTTCTCTTAGTTTATGTTAGTTTAAGATGACCATGTCATTTTCAGTTTGTTTGCTTCTGTATTTACTCATTTGCTTTAAACTTTTTTTTGTGTGTGTGAATAAAATGCCTCTGATGCAAAATTTGCCATTGTTGTTTGTACATGACTAATGTTCAATAAAAAAGAAGAAGAAAAAAAACTGTTGGAAGTGAAAGGAATCTTTACGGAAGAGGATTAGGGCCACATGTGAAAAATTTGTAAATGTTTCACATGTGGCCCTAAAAATTAGCAGATGTTTTCACATCTGGCCCTAATCCTCTTCCGTAAATCTAGGTTGATGGGTCAGGAAAGAGTTAAGTTTCCATGCCTCCAGATGGGGGAGGTACTACCGGTAACAGCCTGGCAGTTTCCCCTCTCTTCCTCATAACATCAGGAACTGCGCAACAAACTCAGAGTCAGACTTGGACCAACGTTTAGGCATTACCGTCCACCCAAACAGTTAAAAACAGGTAAGGCCAGTTTCTATTCTCAGTGTTTGGCTTCTTATAAATTTGTGAATTAATGGAATAATGAAATAATGGAGGTTCAGGTAAGGTGTGGACAGTGTTTAAAGGATTTAGGCTGAGTTCAGAATGTGTTTTGAAAATGCTTTATCCGATTATTTCAGATATTTTAGATCAAGTCTGTTTGTTTCAGCCTTATTCTGAATAGGATCAATTCTGAAAAATGTCCGTGGGATCTAGATTGTTTAGGACATAATTAGTAGAGAGGGAGGGGTTGTAATCTCTTTGTTTACCACGTATTGAAATCTGAGCTGGTGTGAGATCTATGTGAGCCATGGCGTTTTGGGCTACTTCACAGTGAATAGCAGCAGTTTATTTGAAGATGTGCTCAGTTTTCCAGAGGACTTTGTTCATTGTTCATCGTGACATTATCAACTCAAACTCTGCTGCTCTCAATGAGACAAGAGGCAACTGTACAGCTCTGCTTCAGTGTTGAAAGGAGTTTCAAAGTCTCAAAGAGTAGGGATCGGACGATGTGCTTATCCCACAACACGATTCGATACGCGACAAGGGGCGTCACGATAAATAATAAAAGTACAAAAGTTCAGTGACAACAAAGTATGACTGTGCAGAATTATGTTTAGCCTATTCTGACCCACAAATCTATCTAGCAATGGCATTGGCTTGCCAGAATGTAAACAACAATTTAAAAATGTCATTACAAATTGAAAATAATATAAGTTGGATGGAGAACTTGTGAAATCAGTAAGGCCTGGATCATATAGTGGCACCATCAGATGCCGAGGCAGCCAAGTATGTAGCCTATATAGCAGGTCCAAGTGGGTTGCCACGGTCATAGTTTTCCCCAGTGAACTCCAGTGCGAAGCCCCTGGCATGCCTATCCATCATCTATTTATCTATATTGGGACCATTTCATGATAAGAGAACACTAACACTAACAAACACTAACAACAATAACACATATTATTATTATTATTATTATTATTGTTATAGCATTACGAATCAAACGTTAGATTTTATTCAAAATGTTTTCATTATTCTTCCTTTACTTTGTTTTTATGTACAAAAAAAGCGTTAAGACATCTCATAAATGACTCTTTAAAATTAATGCAGGCCTTGAAAAATATGTAATTACTAAATAAATAAAACTATGATTTACAACCGACCTGTCCTGAAGACAAACACTTGCATATGCAAATCTGTGTCGGTTCATGCCACTCTCTTGCCCCGCCCCCCTTTCCAAAGTGCCGCTGGCAGCAAAAAGTGCCACCACTGGAATGGCAGATGCCTCAGCAGCTGCCACTAAATGCACTCGCCCTTACTCTGTGAAAACAGTCTCATTTGTGATTACTACAGCAGAATAAAATGCAGCTAATATCGCGATACATTTTTCTGACCCACTACTCCTATTGTCACATTTTTGTATCGCTATATATTGAATTTCGATATATAGTCCCATCTAGAGGCACTTTGTCCCAGTATCACACATCATAACTTAATCTCTTGGGAAGAGAGAGAGGGAGGTGGAAGTGGTTACTTCCGTCTCCTCAGAAGGGATAAACAGTGGGACCTCCTCTCTCACCTGACCTCAGTTCAATGTACTGTGACCTCGCCAAACTTAGTGCATCGTCGTTAACAAAGGGCCTCTTACAGAGGTGCTGAAGTATATAGACAGAAACTTTAGATTCAGACAGGAAAAAGATATGAAACTAAAAACATCCCTGAAAAAGAAGCCCTGTTCTACAATGACTTCACAACATCTAACGTTCTTCTAACCAAATATTCCGCTCTTAACCATCAGCTACCTGCAACACAATTTCTTCAAAGTGACATCTAATGACACTGCTGTTTATTCTCTTTTCAGTCTCCAGGAGCGGGCAGGATGTCAGTGACCATGACCAAGGGTGAGGGGGTGACAGTGTTCACTATGAAGACTAACCCCAAAAGTTATTGGCCTCCAATTTGCCAAATCCTCGGGGGCCTTTGCTACAGTCCAACATGCTGCTCAGTGACGGAGCGTCTGCGGAGGGTCCAGAGTACTTCTCAGTCCGCACTGGGGGTGAGTGGCACAGCTCATACACACCAGTTGTGAGATTGGAATTATATGTTGTCTATGTTCAAACTAGTTTTTTGAAGTTGAGCACAAGTTTTCACATATAAGAGAGCAAGGCAATTTTTGTTTATTATTGCAAGTAAATAGGGCATTTACATAATTCTGTAACGTGACACCTCATGATTTACATGTGACTGCCCGCACGCAAAACTTGATCACAATTAACGAAATGCAATTGAGGTGTATGTTACAGAATCTGGTAAATTGCCTCAACAGTGACATTGCAGTAAGACTGACACAGCTCCTTATCCATCCCCCTGTGTCCTGTTTTATTATGGGCTTCATTGATTAATCATACAAATCCAAGAATAACGTCTTAGCCTCTTCTTCCTATTTTACACCTTTGCTTCCATTTGTACTCTTGTTTGGATTTTGGCTTCTCACCTTCCTGCAGTCTTGTCAGATAGTTGCATTACATTGTAGGTGTCATGACTGGCTGTCACCGTGTTTCCATTTTTGTTTGAGAAGAACAGTCAGGTTTCCCTGTGAAGATGCCCCTCTTGTTCATCTATGCCCACAGAGCATTTTGATTACTTTAGTTTGAAAAGCTAGCTAACTTTACCTTAACGATGTTGTGATCTGTAAGTCAGATCTTAGTTTATTACAGAGGCCAATCAGAAGAGGAAATATGGCCATTTCCCACATTTACAGTAACATATACATGCTCTGACTGGCAACACATTATGTTACTGCGATTATACTTAATCCAACTAAGAGCCTAATCGCACATGATTGCACTAACACAATCGGAGTATGCCTTACTCGCATTACTGTCTTAATCACATTAAATTTTTTGTGTGGATGTTAACATAGTCATTGCGTGAGGGATTTTCCATTACACTATTCCTGTTCTGTAGCTGTACTTGTACTTGTTTGGGTAGGAAAGCAACATGTAGAAACCAGCATGTACTGTAACCCAAACACCTGAGGGTGGACCAGTAAATATCCACTTAAACAGCGACACCCGATGTCAGCAGTGATACAGACCTTTGTCGTTTATTATATTTTATGTTATATACTGTGTTTTCTCCCTCACAGGCTATGCAGATTATGGTTGGGTTGCTCAACATTGGCCTTGGGGCAATCCTAAACACTAGCGGTGGTGGCTCTTGGTATCAAATGGATGAATACGCCTATCCTTATTGGCTTGGAGCTTTGGTAAGCAAGCTAATGTTTGTTACTTTTGTGTTATTTATTTGTAAGCTTTGTGTTTGTCTTATAGCCGAAATCCACAAGAAATCAAAATTTCTATCCGTGTACTTGAATAAGTCTCTCCTAAAGCTAGAGCCGAGGGATACTCTACGGAAAAAATTAATTGGAGCTGCTTTGTTGATTGAGGGTGAAATATGACAGGGGTTATTCTCAGGTGGATATGTGTACATTTCCTGGTTGACATGAACACCTGCCAAGTGCCAAATGCCAGTAACATTAGTCATTGGCAGATGAATTGCTAATGGTCTCCCACCACACTGGGACACGGACACACTAACATTTTAAAAGCATAATGTTTGAATGCTCCGGTTATATACAGCCTTTAACTTTGTTCCTGCTGGGATTCTCTCTGACCATGATCCAATCAAATCAAAGCAAAACAGTGGCTCTGTATCAATCAGGCTCCTTATTGGCTGCATGTTAGACTGGCTCCACACAAAGAGGAAGGAAACATCTAAACTTCTGCAAACTGTCTGGATTGCCAACAAGCCTAACATTAGCTGAGGATTAATATCAAGTTTTAAATTAACACACAGTGCCTGATTCTACACATAATAGCATTGAAGGGTGACATACTATATATTCAAATGTATATATTTTTTAATTTTGGCCAATAAACATAATTCTTGGAAAGTAATATTGTTTTTCCTAGCCCTTGACAGGTGAGGCAAAAAGTTAGTGTTGGGTCATTGGGTTGTAGCTGTGGGAGAGAGTTGTTGGTACTCACAAATATTGTTCAGTCTATCAAAGATAATAGAAATAACATGCATATCAATTCTGATTTAGGGTTTGTTTTCAAGTGTGGAGTTACATTAATATTTTTTGTCTTTTCTCTAGTTCATTGTGTTTGGCATCATGTGCATTTTGTCTGAGAAGTTCCCCAGTCCATGCCTGGTGAGTATTTTGCAGTAGTGCAGAGCCTCTGGTGCAGGTGCAGTGCCTTGCTCTAGGGCACTTTGGCAGAATTGGTGGGCATTGTAAAAGTAACACCAGCCGCCCACCAGTTTCCACAGCTGGAATACAACCAGGCCTCCAACCAGTGTAACAGGGTGAACCAACAACCTTTAAGATACTTTATTAGTCAGCCTCAGTCCTGCTGCCTCTGTAAAACATATGGGAAAAACTGTAATACTGTGAGTGTACTGTATGTTATTTGAATTTGGTTACATCCTAATACTGTAAGTTGCATAAACATGTTATCTGCCAACTCTTCTACTTTAGGTCATTGTCAATGTGCTTTTCAATCTGGCGGGAGTTGGTTTCGCCATTGCGGCCATCGTACTCTACTCCATTAACTTGGCAATGATTGGAATGTATTGGCTGTGCGAACGTGACTATGACTACGGTGGCTGGTACGAGCGGCGTGAAAGGCCAACTCAAGCTCCAACTCCTTCTGATGAGCAGAGGTCCATGATGGAGAAATGCTTGGAGGGCAAAGCGATTATTCTAGTAAGTGTTGAAAATATCTAGACAGGACGCAAAATACAATGCAGTTGTATAACTGACAAGTGGAACATACAGGGCTTCAAATAATTTAGACATAATCTCTTAAAAGTGGATTCACACCACTCATACTTTCCATTGCCATACTTATGGCAATGACTTATGGCTAACATTATGATAATGTACTTTTCAAATCAAGATAATAGAGTGTTTTACTGAGAACAAAACATTAAATAAAATCCAATGAAATAAATATTAAAAATGGCAGTCTTCCATTAAAAAATGTTAAATAAATAAAACTGCCAAATACAAAGGAAACAGATCAAGTATACAAATTTAATTCAATTAAATAAAACCATGCACCAATGTGTTTTAACATTTAAAAGCTGACACTGATGCTTCTGCCCCACCAGATGCTTTTGAGATCCATCAACATTGTGTTGATCGTCGTGTCAGTCCTTCAGCTCTGCCTCGTCATCAGCTCTGCTGTCCTGGGGATCAAGACTCTGAGGAAGAATGGAAAGGAAGTGAGCAAGGTACAGTGTGCAGAATTGTATTTTTTATTAAACCTTTATTTATCCAGGAAAGGTTGACTGAGCATACATGCTCTTTTCACGGTTCCACACACTCACACCTGGGAGCTGCCCAGTACAACGCAGTCTTCTACTGTTGGACCTTGAACAGCTCCATTGAGGATTTAAGTCAAATAAATTTCACTTAACTGTGGGTTTTCAAGGGATTGTTAGCAGTAGTTGCTGAGAGACAGGCGAGTGTTACTCAGTGGTTACTGGTGACCCTCTGGTCATAAAAACACTTTTCTAACTTCTAGGATACCACTGCCCATGCCACTGTTGACCTTATGTATCAATTCGACTTAAAGGATAAGTTTGGCGATTTTGGACCTATATATAATGTTTCTCTTACATACCTGTAGTACTTTGACCCGCAGAGAATATTGACTTCAGAGTCAGCTGTCGGTTGAAATGGCGAGCTCCGTTACCTCTTGCTGCTCCCTTTCTCTTTTAAAGAAATAAGTGTATCCATACCTTTGTTCTAGTATACTTTACTGTTTTTTTTCTCCTTAGAGCATTGATGACCTGGAGCACTACAAACCACTGCTGGAGGAAGTCACCACTAACCCCATAGCCTAAAAGGAATTCTCTGCTTTCTGGTATCACTTGTGTTGAAGTCCTGTGCGTTTATATGAATAGAGCTGGTACGGGGTTAGGGCTCGTTTCCCACAGGGCCTGCTTATACTAAAAATGTATGCACTTATGGTCTTTCAGGGTTAGGGTTCTTGGTAAATGTGTGCACTAAGTGGCATATGGTATTGAACGTTAATACATCTGAATTGTAATGCTTTTTTGTTGTTATTAGCACTATACTTATATCCCATTGATTCTTATGAATTTTAAGTCTTTTTACTCAAGCTATATCTCGTACAGTTGATTTGTTTGTAGATGAACGGGAAGATTTTTAATTTCCGGTGTGAGATTGATGGACTGATGGACTGTTTTTCTTATATATCCATTATCTTGACAAGATCAACCGCTGTGTTAAGAAATAAAGGCATCCAAACTGTTGACAGCTGCACACATTATTGTTGTTTTGAATTTCCTGTCCATGTGATACAAACTGTAACAAAATAATGAAGGAGGTGCCTCAAAGGGTGACTTGGAAATTTAATAGTATGCCCTAGTTATATGCACCTCCTCTCTTAGGTGTTGAGTGAAAATCCAATGTGAGAACAAGTGTCAGGTGAAGCAAAATAACCAACTTGAGTTCAAAATGTCATGGTATCCCTTTATTTCCAATAAATGGTATTGAACATATATGTATTCTGACCAAATGAAAATGAAAATTAAATGATTAGAGTTGCTCCTTGTTCAGTAGTGTCAATCCAGTTTGTGACCTGTATTTCCTGAATGTACTTCAAATTTGTCGATGGTCATGAACTTTGTCTTAATTTAGTGTGCAAAGAATCTGTATGATTGTTGGGGAAAGAGTTTTAACAGTTTGAATGCTGCCCAGGAAAGAGTTAAACATCCATATCTTGTGGAGGAGGTCCAACCAGGAAATTATACAGAGCCGTCCCTCTCTCCAGCAGGAACTGAAACGGTAAAAAAACAAAACAGACATTGACCTGTAGAAGAGATCGAACCAAAGAGTCAGGTACAGGTCAGGCATTTGTGGATTTCTTCTTTTTCTGGTTGTTGTACCATTTCTTTCTCTGATGAGTTTTGTTGTCCTGTAGTTTCTGTTATCTGATTGAATCTTCAATTTTTACTCTGTTTCTTTGCAAGCAATTTATTTGTTTCACCTGCACCAAATATATTTTTTCTCGCTTTGGTCTGAGTTGTGTCATTTCCATGTGCAAATAAACAAATCTAAACCAACTAAGACCATGTATGTGAAATTAGTCATGTTCATCAACAAGGTTTTGAGTAACTAGTGTTCAAACCTTTCGGGCTATCTGTCATAATTTGGGATTAAATTAATACATGGAAAGTGTCGAGATATCTTCACATCAAAACAGCAACAGAATGGGCTTCAACCAATTTATAATTAGATCAGGGATAGGATTCCAAATTGAACATTTGAAAAAGTTTTGCCGCATAGGCCTACATACCCTTATATTAAACCCATCATGAAATCAATGACAGTTCTCTGACATTAGTGAGCATGTTGCAGTGTTGATTTACTTGTAGAATGACTTCATTTTAAGAAGAACTAACCCTAACTTCCTTCAGCAATTCTTAAATGTGTCTGTGTAAAGATTCCTCAATTGTGGTTTGTTTACAATGTGTGTGAGTGGTAAAAGATGGTTGATTGTGTCTTAGTAAAGGCAGGAAATTCCCACATTCTGAAATCTGAGTTGTTTTGAAATCTCCAAACTTAACCAATGTGTGTGATGTTGATAATCTAGGAATTTAAAGTTATTCTACTGTTGCAGTCAGAAGTATCTCTGGATAAGAGGGCCTGCTGAATGCTTAACGTAAATTATCAAAGTATGAAAGATATAATACTGGACTGCAGAGTGATCTTTATGTTCTATAGTTTGGCAGTCAATTATTGGAAGATTTGATAGATAAAAGATAAAATACTGGAAAAACCACCTAACTGCAGTGCTGGTGTTTTTGTTTCTTGATCTGAAAGTTTCTGTTGTCATTCATTTGACCCCTTGGCCATTGAAATCTGTTAATCTGCTGTGGGTTTGGGTCAATTCTTTACTAGTTCAGTGAATTCAAAATGTAAACAGAAATTGCAATTTATTTGTTAATGATAAAGCATTCAGTCTAAAACAAAGTGTTGCCCACTGGTTTTTAATCTGTGAATCTTCAAAATAAAGAAGTTGTCCATATGTCTCTGCACCAAAGTCAACCTGCCAAATTTCTTTCTTTCTGATTAAAATTATTCTTTTCAGAATAATTTCAAGAGAATTTTAAAAGAATCTGAAAAGCCATTTCATGAAGTGTTTTGAAACACATTTCAGAGATTCAAACTCTTTTTTTCAAGGATTAGAGACACCCCTGATTAGAGATTCAAATGACTTCACAGTGTTTCGAGGTCTGTAAAACATGGAACTATAAAACCTAGTAAAGTGTTTCGAGAGTTTATTTTCCTCAACTCCAAACACCAGTTACGTGTTTTGATGCCTTACTTTCATGGACTGAAAACACCACTATGGTGTTTCAATAGCTGTCAGGGAATCCAAACACCACTATGGTGTTTTGATTGCTTACTTTGTGGCACTCCAGACACCACTATGGTATATTTAATCCCTTTTCTCATGTACTCCAAACACCACTATAGTGTTTATCATTGTTTCATATGGTTTCATATCGATACACCCTCATATGGTATATCAACCGACTATTTTACCTATTTGTCAAATATTGTTCAATTAATTAAAATATCTTTACTACAAATGACAGAAAAAGATTTTTCAGGCATTTTTATTTATGCTTCATTTATGCTTCATGCTGTGACAAACAAATCTTAGTTTTATCAATAAACAATCAGCTGCATACAAGATAAGCAATGACATACATGATATGTCCCTAAGTTTTGTAAAAATATGTAAGTAAAGTCAAAGATATTGTGTGACAATTACATTGTATACTGTATAGACAACTACACAATAATGAATCATTATAAACATTGGTTCAGTGGCATCCAAAATGTTGTGCGTGATGGACGGACAGATGGACGGACAGACGGATGAACAGACAGGGACCGATCCATAGTATCTATATATTATCTGTTAGGGTTAGGATTATTCAGTAGTTGTATGTAAGGGCAGTGAGGGCATCAGAGAAGTTATGCACAGCCAATACAGTTTTATTTGTTGCTACTATGTAAAATCTTTGCGCTGTAAGAATGGACCAGTGGTTGAAATATAGGGAGTTACAGGGCTGAATGAAACATCTTGTGGGGTTTATGTTTCCTCCTGGTGGAGCATCATGCTGCTCTGACCTCCTCATTCAACAGTGTCAAGGTCTGTGGCTGAAGGAGGACACATGATGGACACACACACACACACACACACACACACACACACACACACACACACACACACACACACACCAGAGTTAGTTATGATTACACTTATATTCTACTAGAATCTGCAAAGGCACATAGTGGAAGCTGAAACACTGAAGTTCTGACAGTAGCCTATGTATTTAGCTACTGACACTAGCCACTGTCTGTAGTAGGTTACAGCACAGATTCAGCAGAGGCTACATATTAGCAAAGCAGTAATGTGATAACAAAGCTAAGGTTATATAGAGAACTGTTTTAAAATATCAACAACAGTACACAAGCTTAGCTAGCAAATATCAGCTAGCTAGCTTTAGGCTAGCTATAAATAGCTAACTAGCAAACTAAGGTGGCTATCTTAGATACTAGACACATACAAAATGTAATAAAATGGTCTCCAACAACATACTGTACCATTGCAACATGTTTGTCCAATCCAACGTTAGCTGTGGGTAAACTCAGCCTCTGTAGCAGCACAGCAAGAAGCAGAGAACAGAACAGTGCCAGAAAAACAAACACACCTCAAGCTAACTCCGCCCACCTGCGATCCTCCATTTTCCAATTCACACAGACAAAGAAGACAAATGAGGGGTGTCCTAGTGGCTCAGTGGTCTAAAGTGTGTGCCGTGTAAATGCAATGTCCTGGGTTTGAATCTGGTCCAGTACCTTTGTTGCGTGTCCTCCCAGTCTTTTCTGTCTCGCTCTAATTTGATCTGTCCAGTAAAGGCAAAACGTGCACTTAAAAGAAGACAAATGAGTGTCAGAGCTGCAGTGTCCATTGGTGATACTCTGAAAGACAACAGAAAAGCTACACAACTGCTTTCATTCAACAGTTAAAAAAAAAAAAAAAATGATTGGCCACTAGGCACACAGACCAGAACCATGTTTATATGCTTAGTTGAAAAAGGGGACTATTTACAATGGTTGAACTATCTATAGTTAAACGTAGATACCTCATTACCAACTTAAATACTAAACAAATGGATAGCCCCAGCGCCAAAAATGAAAAAAATAGGAATGGGTGTAGGCTATGCTGCCCTCTTTAATTGACTGACAGCTATTGACACATTGATTTGGCAGGCAAGTGTGTGTTTTTAATTGCATTTGCTATATTGTATGTCTCTAACAGTTTTGTTGACATTAGTAATATTTGAAAACAATACAGTAAAACAGGCCCATGTGATAGGCTATACAATGGGTTAGAAGGCCTTGTTCTCCGTCTACAAATTAAACTCTTCAAGAATGTAAGCGAAAATTTCCTAAATTTACATGGCCAAAAAATCCAGATTGGAAATTTCATTGGTAACTGAAACTGGAATATTTGGATCAGTGGTCAAACCTATCTTATGTAAAATAAAATTGGTGTTATTTGAAGAAGATCTCGTATAACCTGACTTTCAAACATTCAAAACACTCTTTGTGTGTCTGCAGACTCACATGTGTATTGAATCACTTCAAACTGGATATAGCTCTGAAACCCTCACTTTAGTATTGATTTACCATGTTTTGTGTTTCAAAACCAAAATATTGTGTTTAAAGTGCTCCCAAACACTGATATTAGTGTTTCAACTCGAGGAACCCCGAAACACCAATTCCAGTGTTTCAATAGTGCTGCTTATGGTGTTTCAGAACCTGATAACTGCTATCTCCGTACTCCCTCTTCTACCCCAGTCTGTGCTTGGTGAGTTCCTTTCTCCATCTTAGAATCTTGTATTACAATTATTTTGTAGGGATGGGACGATCTGCTTATCTCATGATACGATTCGATACACGATGTGGGGTTCACGATGCGATACAACCACGATGCAGTCATAAATAAAAGTTCAATGACAACAGAGTCTGACTGTGCAGAATTATGTTTATTTCTGAGCCACAAATCTTTCTAGCATTGGCACGGGCTTGCTAGAACGTAAACAACAATTTAAAAATGTCATTACAAAGTTCAAATAATACAACTTCAATGAAGAGCTTGTGAAATTGTGATGGGCAAACCAGTTACTACAGCAGAATAAAATATAGCTAATATCACAATTAATTTTTCTGCCACTCGATACATATTGTCGCTTTTTTGCATTGCGATATATTGAATTTTGATATATCGTCCCAACCCTATTGTAGAAGTTTTTGGCAGTTTGGTGCTGGTTGCATGACAAGGTGCTTGTGGCAAAGGTGTTGACATTGAATGAATATAACACTGATATAATGTTATTGCTCCTATTTGAATTCTAGGTGGGCATCAGTGTTTTGCTGAACCTGGCAGGCTGCTGCTGTGCCGTTGCTGGTATCATACTGTATACTACTGAGCTGAGAAAAAAACAACAACCACCCTCAAATATCCCTATTGTTCTGAAATAAAAATTGTCAGATTTTTTAATGATGGATTACATTGAGTGATGACAATGTACTGTATGAGAGCATTTGATTCTCTTGTAATTCTGTTTCTTTAAAATGAATTTGATCAAAATCAGTCTCTGCAGGATAATTACTGCATGCTGTCATAACATCAACCATGTACTTTCCTGTACAATCAGTGGCTGATGAATGTCTTGGAGATTTTCCTAATAGTCCTGGCAGTCCTCCAGCTGTGTGTTACCTCTGCTGTCCTGAGTGTGAAGGCTTTGAAGAAGAACCGAAAGGAAAGGAACAAGGTATGAACAGCAGGATCATTTTGGATCTCCTCTCCCAGTGGACACAGTCAGGATCAGAAGTGGAATCATTTTTTTCGGCATTGGAAATCTGTCAATATGCAGTTTGATTTGTAGTGGTGATTTTGGTCCAGAGACATATTGACAACTGTAACGCAGTTCATACTGACACACATGGGTCAAGAACAAGTCAGACAGTGTAAAGGTACAAAGTAAGACATACTATAGACAGTGGGCAACACATTACTCCTATCCTTTAAGTGATCTAGAGTAATAAAGTAAGTAAAACGTTATTAATATAGCACTTTTTTGTCTTTTTTAAACAGTTACAAAGTGCTAGAGCTTCAGGGATCAGTTAGTTTGATACAATGCACTGTACCATCAAATTAGAATTCATGTTAGCTTCAGCATCCATTAGTCCTTCTCATATGTTTCCATTTTGTTGGAATCTGAAATATTGATTTTGCAGACGGAGGCCAGCTTTGAACACTGCAAGACGCCATCGAAAGAAGTCTTCCTTCAAAATTCATAGGGATGACACACTGGATTTCTCCTAATGAATGAATTTAATGGAACGAACACCAGTGCTACATAACCTCATTAAAACCACATGCTCTACTAGTAGTGTTTTATCCTGATTTTTAGAGTCCAAGTTATTAAGTGCAACGTTAGTTAATCACAGCGTCGGGGAAATAAGATAAGATGAGACTTTATTGATCTCTCAGAGACTCAGCTGGGGAAAAGATGAATAGAGTATAATCACACAAATAGGATATAAAATAAGTAATAAAAGCACCTAATAATAATAAAATAATAGTAATAATTTGACACTACAAATTAATTTTACTAAACTGCTTGATTTGATTTATTTACTTGTGTGTTGTTTTCATGTTTTGATGTTACGTTCCTTAGTTCCTTTATTCTCTTTCATTTAATAGATTTTTCTTATTATCATGCCTAATACAGTTGTATTTCTTCTGTAAAGTATTTTTTTTATTATTAAAATGTGTTTCTTTAAAATGATGATGATTGCAATTATTATTATTAGTAGTATTAGTATTAGCATTATTACGAGGGAGTCAGAAGTGTAGAATTTCAACAGTTACTCATTGAGGTGGGCACTTCAGACCTGAAGGCACAAATTATATAAAACAAATATTGAGTTCTGTTAAATAGTAACAGAACTGAAGGTACAACATATTAGGGACACTTCCTCTTTTCATGAAGTACACTGATAAGGTGAATCCAGGTAAAAGCCATTATCCCCAATTGATTTATCTTATTAAATTTATACCGATCACAAAGGAGGAGATGCAGATAAAGAGAAGCAGACAAGTTAGAGAATGAGTTTTAAGCTTTGAGACAACTGAGACAATTGGATTGTGCCAAAAGGGCTGCAACTCGATATCAGGAAGACATTCTTAATATTTAGTACATTCAGTGTATGAGGGAGGGACTTAACATCATACTGACTGTCCCCTCCTCTCATCCCACATCCTGTTAAATCAGAAGCTGTGAAGCTAACACACAGCGTAGTCTGTCGCTGTTACAATAAGGAAGCTGTAAGCTTGGTGACAAACCAGAAACAGGTGAGCTCTCTGCACAATCCAACTACTTCTAACAATCTGTTATCAGTGCATCTGTAGCACATGAACTTTGTGGACAGAAACAACCTGTTGAGTGAGTCCTAAGCTGGGTGTTTTGGATAGTTTTTAAGAGCAAAATTAACCTAAACTGTATTTTTTGCACTCTTTATGTACAGTAAAATGTGAGTGACGTGATTTATGGAGAATGAGATGATTTATGAGCGTGTGTTCTTTGTGGAAATGTTTGAATATTTGTGTGTGTGCGTGTGTGTGTGCGCGTGCGTGTGTGTATTGGGGTGGTGGGAGGGCGGGGGGGGGCCTATTGGGCGACATTCAGGATCACACCTGAATGACCCTGATTTCTCCTTTGTGCGCATGCTTTTCTACATCCCTTTTTGTGTTAGCTTTTGGATAAGTGACACAAAGAAGTTGAGACAGCAAACAAAGACATGCAAATAGCAAAGAGGGAAGTGAAACTGGGAACCTGAACCTTTCCAAAAAAATCTGCATGAAGTGAAACTCTGAGTCTTCTGGGAACCAAGCTTTCAAAAAAAAAAAAATGATGACAGTAACCCCCCCTCCTTCCAGAAGACGTAACCTGTTTGTCAGCCTCAAACCTGCATACCCCTATGTTTTCTGGAGGAAGAGCCTCAAGACTGATTATAAGTTTGAACTAAAACTGCTGTGTCTCTCCGTCATACTCAGAGCTGTTCTTAAAATACACCTGATCATACATCAGATACTTCAAATAAGTGTTGGTTGATGCAGCCGTGCATTCTGTTGCAGAAATCCTTACATATCTGCCTTTGAAAAAAAATGACACCTACTCAGGGAAAATGTATGATTGCACAAAACTGACTGTAAGCAACTTCAGTCCCTGGAGCATCTATCTTTTATTGAATTATGAAACATGGATACTGACTTTTTTTGAAGGGGCAATAAGTATAATATAGCTGCCGGAGGTTGAAAGGGTTGTTCATCGATACCAATGTGTTTACTTTGCCAGGTGCTGAGATTTCAAGACATTCAAGAATCCCCCCCCCCCCCCACATACACACACACACACACACACACACATAGACATACACACATAACTATTTACATTTTCAACAGCTCAATGATGAAGGATGGTGCTACGACATTCTGCTAAAATGCCCCCCCCCAAAAAGGGGCATAACTTCTGAATTCAGTGTTTTATAAGTCATGTGATTTTTAAAAATGTATTTATTGACTTATTTCTCTCTCTCTTTTTTGTGAAACACTTTGTAACTCTCCTCTTCTTTTTTTTTTATATGTTACTCCAACAATCTCTGATCTGCAAACATTTGCCTCCATTTCATATTACAGGCGTGTCATCAGCAGTGATTAGGATGTCGGTAACTGTGGACAAAGGCAAGGGGGTGACTGTGGTCACCATAGCAGCTAACAGTAAGAGCGCTTGTCCGGCATTGTGCCAGATCCTCGGGACTCTTTGCTACAGCCCAGTATGCTGCTCCGTGTCCCGGGAGCTGCTGCAAGCCAGTGCACCGGTAGCTCTCGGGGTGAGTGGAATTAAAAGAACAAAGTACAAGTACAAAGAACACATACAAAAACATTATTCACTAAATTCTACAGTGGTGGTCATATAAGTTAAGTTGTTTGAGTGTAAGAAAATTGGAGGTTTTTTGTTTCAAATCTTTTTCAGACTATTCAGATCATGGTGGGTCTGTTCAACATTGGACTCGGGCCAGGACGCACAAGCACACATCCTGGGGATTTGACCCATTTGGGTGCCGCTTATTGGCTTGGCGCTGTGGTAAATCAATATTCTTGTGGTAACACGTTTGCCAAGACAGCATAATATTTGATGTTTAAAAGCAGTAGAAACGATAATGGCCAAAGCAGGACAATGTTTTCCCCATTTTCAAATACTAATAAAAGTTTTGTAATGCTTAACTTTACAATAACTGTATTCCACTGCACTATCCTGGGTATTAACAAATGGAAAAGTGTAAGTAAACAATAATACTGTGTTAGTACTTAAAACATGTGTAACAAAACAACACAAGTACAAATTGGACTACATAATGTACTAAAATAAATCAGTTGCAGCATCTGACATAAGTGAGGCTGACTGATTTACAAACATTTGACAACAAATGACTTTTTTTTTGTTTGTGGAAATTATGTTAAGGTGGATTTTTACTGAGCACTAAGATGCGGTTGTATAACATCCAGTATAAATTAATACATATGACACATAGATATGAGTTGTAGTTACAACACTTTTCCATAGGTTAATACACTGGCATAAGTGTTACTAGACATACCGCACAAACTTTCATTTGTAGGGCAAGAGGTGGATTTCATAAACAGATACAGTAGTTGAGCGACATTAGAAAGTAACATAAGAGACAGTTAGTGGCAATATTACTGGTTTTACATTGCTTTGTTAAAGAAAACATTTATAACATTTTAATAATTACTATATTGGATTTTCATTGATTGTCTTCTGACCTCTCTTCAGTACATCATTGCTGGAATCGTGTGCATTTTGGCTGGAAGGTTCCCTTCTCCTTGCTTGGTAAGTGAGACCCTCTTTACTTATCAACCAGCGACTAAAATCAAAGGAAATTTATAAAGCATATACTGTGGCGGACCGTTCTCAGTAGAATACCAAATACCAAATAGTGTTTGATATTAGAATTGGAATAAAACTTTTAAATTAAGTAATTTTTCCTTTCAGGTGGGCTTCACTGTATTCATGAACATTGTTGGAGCTCTCTTTGCCATCACTGGCATTGCGCTGTATGCCATTGACCTGGGAGATGCCTCTCTGTTTTGGATGTGTAACTGGGGCAACTACTATGATTATGGGTATGGTGGATACTACGACAGTTATGGAGACAACAGGAAAGCTTCAAGTGATGAGAAGATAATGCGAGAGAGACTCAAGCAGCATTACGATGACAAATGCAGAAATGTGGCGTTCTTTGCCCAGGTGAGCATGCTTCTAAAACAAGCCATGATAGTCTGACTGACTTTAACAGCCAGCCATTACTCTTGTTAACGTGACAATCTGATGAGTTTGAAAATTGCAACATCTATTCTTACAAGACAGTTGAAAGTCAAATCATGGTACTTTTTTAAAGAATAGTTGGTAACTTGTCCTTGGTTGACAAAACAATAACATTTTTACAAAATGAATCACCTATATTTTAAACATATTAAATAATGAACTTCAGTTTTTTCCCTCCTAAATTGATATATTGAGTTTGGATAGAACTGTTTTTCATTTCTCCTCCATCAGAGGTTGCTGACATCCATGGACATCACACTGATTGTCCTGGCCATTCTTCAGCTGTGTGTCAACATTAGCGTTGCTGTTCTGGGCATCAGGGCTTTGGTCAATCGAAAGGAGAAGAAAGAGGTATGAACCAACAGAACGCACACAAATTCACTAACCACACAACCAGAGGCAGCAACTGTAATCGCAATGTTGCAGCAACGTTGTTCCAACGTCATAAATGAAAAGTCATACTCACAACGTTGCAGGGACATAGTGTGTTTGTAGGGTAGTAGTAGTGGTAGCAGCAGCAGTAGCAGTATTTGTGGTGTTATTATTTTTAGTGATAGCGATGAGTGGGGGAGAGAGCGGGGTAAGTTGTCATGTAGGTAAGTTGTCTGAGTGGATTTATTTCTGTTGAATATAACAGTATATGTCAAAACGCTCAAATCAAACATTCAATCAAGCACTTTGTATACCTGAAAGTAAATAATGAAAATCTTAGTGTTTTTCTTCTCATTTTTTTTCTTATAAAGGAATCAAAATAATTATACACTGTGACACATAAAAGCAAGGGTCAGCTATAACCTGATCATCAATTTGAATGGTTTAGTGAAGCTCTGTGCTCAGGAAAGGGACCTTTGTCAGGAATGCCTGGTTGGGGCATGTTGTCACATTGATTTTGGAACATGTTGTATATAACTATCCAAATCCATTTTATGATTAGAAATATTTTTACATTCATTCTTTTCTGAATAAATATGATTTTGGTACACCCACAAACCTTTGGCTTGTGTAGCTAGTGATCTCACTGCTGGTCAAGCCTCACATACAGTCACAGAGGGTAGACTGCATAGGCAGATTACTATTATTACTATTTCTTTAAGTGACTCCCATTTTACATAATAAATAATCAAATTAAATATGTATATACTACATGTACATTAATATATCATACTGATAAATTGTATGAGAACGTATGTTTGTCTGAGCATCCCAGGATAGGTGAGGGAGGGGATATTTTACCTGGTGTGTGGTGTTGATTTCTGAGATTAAGTATTTTGTTTTCAATACAAGAGTATGTTATTATAGTATATATACATCAGAGGAAATGGAATTGTGTGCACAAACACAGTACACTTGTCTATGTGACAACATGCCCCGTCATGTGTGACAACATGCCCTGACATGGGGTAAGTTGTCACAACTTGTCAAGTGGATTTTCATCAATAATAATTTTTTCTTCCAGTGAATTATTCAAAATGTAAAAATGCATTTTTTTTTTTAGAGAAACCTTAATCTAGCTAGAAAAATATATATTGTATCTAGTAGTAAGGCACTAAGAAATACACCAATGAGTAAAAAGTGTGACAACATGCCCTGCTCTCCCCTAACACTATCATACAATTTAAACTGTTGAAAATTGATTAAAAAAAGGAGGATTATGACATTAGGAATTATGTTAGATTCTCAACTTTGTCCTGTTTTTTTTCTGTGCCATCAGGATGTTCAGGATATTGAGTATTACAAGCCACTGCTGAAGGAAGTCAACATCACAAGTCCTGGTGCTTAAATCACACTGCTGTGCTGGGTTTTAGTTCAAGGCATGTAGGAAATGTTTTACATTACTGAAATATCAATATCTTCTTTCCACCAATATTCAAAATGAAAAAAACAACAACAAAAACACATTGACACATACAGTCATGAAATGATTAGAGGCATGAAAGTAAAACACATCATGGGTTACTGGTATTCAAATTATGTGTCATCTTAAGAATTAATACAAAGTTTTGAGGGATAAAATCATCTGTATTTTTGGAATATAGATTGACACCTATGGTAGCTTTTATTTTTCTTTCCCAAACTGGATATATTCTAGCATTTTGAAATGAAGGCTTTATTTTCTTCATGGTATATAAAAACTATTTCTTGCTGCATGACATTAGTGAAATACGCATTTCTTGTTTCCAGCTTCTCATATTTTCATATCAGGTCATTTTAATGAATATGAATGGGTGTTCATTATGATGCATGTGATGATCTTATAACACTTGCAATAAGAAATCAAATCTAATTTATATAAGACAAGATTAACATTTTTAAAGGGGAACATTCTGTGCATGGGTTGTATAGCTGCAGCTTTGTGCAGAAAATTCTTACTCTGAATCAATAATTGTGGTGATTTAAAATGTTAAAATGTTGTTAAATGTTGAAATGTTTTCTGTCAGTTGGCAAATGATGTTTTAAAGGAAACGTGCTTCAATAAAGTGAGATATTCCAATGATTGTGGATATTTTCAATTTTCTCTTCAGATGGCTCAGAAGATTTGAATTTTTATTTCAGGGTATCCAGCAAGTGTTAATGCTACTGTTGTGGTTTTGGGACAGTCTCACAAAATTTGTAAAATGACCATGAACTCTGAAAAGCTGTGAAAATTATGTTCCTCCACCACCAATGGATTATGTGACTATAGCACCAATTGGACACAACATTTTCAAATGTTCATCACGTGAAAAGGTTAGTTAACAGTTAGGTTTAGGCTAGTAAAACAACTTTGGTTAAGGTTAGGGTTATTTAAATTTTAAGAGTTTGCGCCAAACTGATTTTAGCTGCAGCATCCTTTTGACAATTTATTCTTATGACAGTGAAATGTTTTTTTGAATTTTCATCTGTCCAGAAAAAATGGGGATATGTGGGAGAAATACATTTTTGTGTGGGCTATCAGTTTTTTTCCCTTTCCTGCCAGCGATGTAATAATTGTATGGCATAATACTAGTTGAACATTGCATTACTGTCTAGCTTAAAACTACTTGCGTACGTCAAAAGGACTTTTTTTTTTTGGGGGGGGGGGGGGGGGGTTGCCATTGCAGTAAGTTTCACTGTGTCATTATCTTTCTGTTCTCTTTTTTTGGCTACACCAGAAATCAGAGTTCTGAACCAAACTTCTGGACTTTTGTTGCCTTCTTCCTCAGCTCCACACTGCCCAGAACCGCTTGCCTAGATCCTCTTGGGGTTTTACACCTTAACCCTACAAGCAGTTCTCAGAGTGCTCATTAATTGTGTAGGTAACACTTTATAATAAGGTTGTATTAACTAACATGATGTTGATTCTATGTTAATGTTAATGTTAATGTTAATGTTAGCCATTAGTTGTGAAAACTGGATGCATCATTTCCAGGGAACCCTTAAAGTAATGTTTCACACAGACTTGTATAAGCCATTGGTAAGGCATGAAGAGCTGTCACTTTACAATAGGTAATGTGAAATGGATTATTTAAAAGTTAACAAACATGAATTGATCTCTACTAATAAGCAGGAGAGCATTAATGAAGGATGAAGATCTTCAAAAGGGGGTTGTGATGAGTATAATGTTGGACATGCTTTGTTAATGTTAGTAATGGTTTAGTAATGGAAAAGGAAGTTCCAAAACTGAGACAGATCGTTCATAAAAAAAGGAACTATGGAACAGAACAGTAAAACATGAAAACATCACATGATAAAAGAATAGAACAGAACAGTTCCTTTATTTTCTATCATTTAATTGATTTTTCTTCTTATCATGCCTAATATGGTTCTATTTCTTCTCCAAAGTACAATTGTTATTAAAATGTATTTCTTTAAAATTATGACAATGATTGTTATTATTAATAGTAGTCTTATTATTAACATTATTATGAGGGGATCAGCAATGGGGAATTTCAACAGAACAGTAGCATAATTACACAATTAAAATATAAAATAAGCAAAAAAAGCAGCTACTAATAATAATAGTAATAATCTGAGACTAAATAAATATATTATATATATATTTGTGTGTGTGTGTGTGTGTGTGTGTGCCTGTGCGCGTGTGTGTGTGCATGTGTGTGTGTGTGTGGCTGGGTGACATTTGATATATCCATGACCCTGATTTGTGTGCATCCCTTTTTGTGTTACCTTTTGGATAACTGATACAAAGAAGTTGAGACAGAAAATTCTACTACTCTGAATAAATGTCCTGTTCTTCTCAGAGCTATTCTTAAAATACACCTGATCATACATCATGCAAATACTTCAGATAAATGCTGGTTATTGTAGCTGTACATGCTAAAGAAGGAAACCATATCTTCTACTTGTTCCTTTGACTCCAGTTTTGAGGTTTTTTCATTTCCATGTTCCACTGAAACAAATGATGGTACTTTTTTGAAAGACTGTAGGCAGGCTTGGTGCTAAACTGCTGGAGGCCCTAGGCAAAATTTTCTGTGGAGGCCCCATTTTGAGACGAATCCTACCCACCATCAAGCAATAAAGACTGAGTAAAAATTACAGGTTAGGGTTAGCCAAACAGCCTTCTTCAAGGCTGTTTGTGCCGCTACGCGTGGGTTGTAGCCCAGTTCTATTTTAACATACACAAGCATTGTCTATGTTTTTAAGAATTTCACCATGAAATAGCCATCTGAATAAAGGCTTTTAAACTTGTTGCCAGAAGAGTGCCTTGGACCTTTCTTCATTTTTGAATGTGAAGATTATGTTCCTCCACAACCAATAGATTATGTGACTACAGCACCAATTTGACGCAACATTTTCAACTCATCACATGAAAAGGTTAGCATTGAAAACATGAAAAGATGCACAGCTGCAGTTTACGTATCTTTTACTCCATGGACCAGATACCACTCCTCGGCACCAGTAATTCAAAGAAATAATAATTAGAACAATGAAACAAACTGAAACAAAGTAACAATATAAACCATATGTCAACTAAAATGTGCACGCTACAAATCATAAAACATGTAGTGTCTATTGGTAATAAAGTTATGAGTATGCTATATGAAACAAAAAGCCATGTGTCGAGTCCTTATTTGTTTGCTTGTGTGTGTATGCATTGTGACTAAACGTGCAAAATGTAATTACTAAATGAAACAAAGTAAATTAACCAAGAGGTGAGTGGAGTGTAGGCGGAGTGTTCACTGACATTCAGTGTGTGGCTGTAGATGTGGCCATCACACTAGTAAAACAACTTTGGTTGAGGTTAAAGTTACAGTTACTTGCATTTTAAATGTGCGCATTTCTTGAACTTTCATGGGACCAAACTGATTTTAGCTGCAGCGTCCTTTTGACAATTTATTTTTATGACAGTTGATAGAAAAAAAGTTTTTAAACTATTGTATTTAAAGCTGTGGCTTGTTTTACTCTGTGTCTGTGCCTGAGTGTGGGCTGGGGGGAATAACACCAACTTGGCGTTCCATTTGCTGTGACCACAGAATGGAAAAGATAAGTGTGGTGGTTCAAAAGTAAGAGGGGATTTACCTGCAGCAGTGGTGAGAGGGTATGTGATTAAGGGATTTCCCATGACTTTGAAGGTAAATGAGTAAAAGAGGTGAGCAATGTGTTAACATTTGCTTTACTTGATCACCCAGATTATAGTACCCACTCTAATGTTATTCACCCAATGCCTGGCAGTGAACTGATCAAGGCCTATCAACCTAGCTTGTGCTCTCGAGCCGATGTAAGGGAGTCATCCCTGATTCCAACTTGGTTCTTGTCCTGTAGTTGATGATGATGATGATAATACTTTAATGTCAGATCAAGTCTGAAATTTTTCTTGCATCACAGCAGCTTCATTTGCAACATCACAGAAAAGACAAAAATTAAGACAGGACACAAAAATACATACATTCAACATATCAATAACAATCACAGAAGTCAATATTCAAGGCCCTTCAACGTACATTTGATCTGGGATTAAGTTCCATATTTAATTTTAGGATTGACTGGTGTACAAAAGAGTGCTTCAGTCTAACCCTATTAAATCATGGAACCGTATATCTCCGATTTGATGGTAACAATTTGTAGTCACTGTTCAGAACGTGGTTGGGGTCAGAGACGATGTTGTTGGCCAGCCTTAATATATTATTATGGTAGGCTGATTCATAGAGTTTCTCAAGTGGTTGGGGCTACAATCTTTGAGCAGATTTTTATTTGGTGGAGCAGTTTTGACTTTAAAGTAGTGGACAAACACGTGTACCATGTATTATTACAATACTGTAGAACACTCATAATCACAGAAGTAAAAAACAGTTAGGCTAGGCCCCTAAGAACGATAGTTACATATTGTAACTAGCTCTATGATCACATGCAGAGCCCTCTAACAGGGCTCTATTGGCTCTATTGACTTAGCCACTCATCTAGTTGCCAATCAGAATGAGCCTATACACCCTCTGTGGGGCCTCGCGCTGTAAATGGCGAGCGGTCCCTCATTCAGCATCTACTAAGTCTTCAGCGAGTCGTGGAGCGGCAGGGCGAGCTGTTAGAGGGCTCCGCCTGTGATCATAGAGCTAGAGTTACAAGACGTAACTATCGTTCTATTTCACATAGGCTTCGACACACACAAGTTACAAGAGGAGTGTGACATTTTTTCTTTTTTCCACGTGCTCACTAAGTTCATGTGTATCACCAGTTCAGTTCAACCGTGTGGTCTTCTGTTCTTGCTTTTCGTCGATTGTGATGAGGGGGAAGCAGAGGTAGAAGCAGCTTGTACAGGCAACACTTTAGGTCACATAGAGGGCTTTGCACAGGGCCTTGCAGCAGTCCCGTAAGATGAAAAGGAGGCAAGGGGAAAGATGGGGAGAGGCCGTTTAGCTGGGAATCTGTTGGATGTGGCTGGAGGCCTACACCTGGTCAGCCCCAGAGGTGTCAGGCGATGCTGGTCAGGAGAAGTCAGAGGGGTAGTAGGGGATGATGGGAGGCGATGACCCCCCAGAAGTTGCCGAGAGATGGGGAGATTCATCCTGGCATGCTCTCTCCGCTCCACCAACTCTCCTCCCTTTCCCTCTCCACATGTGCAATCCTCTCTCTCATTGCTCTGATGGCTAGCTTCTGCCTCCTCACATTGTTTCTTTCCCAGTTTGGTCCCCTCTGAAGTCCCTTGCCGGCTCCTCTCCTTATGGAGGCAGTACGCGGTCCCGACCGGACCCATGCTCCATCTGTCCCACTTTCTCCAACACATTAAACAAAAGAGGAGAAGTGACTTGACTGACTTGCCAAATGTAGTAGGTGCTGATAAGTACACTTTAGGCTATAACATGTAGCCCAAATAACTAAGGCTTTAAAAAATATAACATGTTTTCTTAGGATTATAAACAGTCCATTCCCTGTAGAACCAGAATGGCCCAGCCATTATAGGCACACCTAGTCTTGTTATTCAAGACATTGTTCTGAAAGGAGCGTTTGTTCATGATCAAATGCATAAGGCTCTTAAATTTCTGAATGTGCCTTTTAATTGTCACGTCCGATATATGATCCGTGGCCCTGTTACAACACACACACACCCACACACACATATCATGTAAAACAAACCAGTCCTGTTATGCCTGCCAAGAGGGCAATGTCTGCCTGGAAATGATAAACGTCTGAGGTACTTCCTCATAGGTAAAACAAATATTTGTTGCAGTGGCAAGCTAACTACCCCTTGTAACACCAGGTGAGCTCGGTTTTTTATTGTTTTTATTAAGTATTGTGGCAATACAATTTTAATACAATTTTGTCAAATAAGATTATAAACATTGTATAATTTGTTCTTCTGCAATAACCACAGACAGAAGTTATTCAAACATACGCATATAATTTGTACCAATACCTTTTTTTGTTCTGTAACACTGTTTTTAGTTCATCTGATATTTTTATTGGTCATCATACTGGATTTTACTTGTGATAGCTTTATTTTAGGTAAGGCACTCTGTAACTGATTTAAGTGTGATTGTAATGAAAGAGTTCATCATAATGTAACATTAAGAGTGTATAACAAATTGAACCTGACAAAATGTTTTGTTACAAATGTTTTTCAACTTTTAAAAAATGAATGAAATCTCTCAAGTAGAGTACATTTAACCTACATTTATTTGAAACATGTAAAATAAAACAATCAAGATATCTTTTTGACAGTGCGGATTTCAAGTTTTTTGGTTCTTGAACTGCCTATTTGAAATCGATGCTCCAGAGAAGCCTTATTTTAATGTCTTTTTTCTTACCCAGCATAGTATATTGACTTTCTCAGTAATCAACATCAATATGAGAAACAGTAAAAATCACTCTGTTAATCCACTTTTGCCAGTAGACAGTAAGACTGAAAAATCCTTTTACTTATAAGAAATACAAATACATTTTAATTGATACTGAAACTGAAAATAAAATGACACACATTATTAAATAAAACATTACCCTGCTTGGCTGTCAGGACAAAAGCCAGCTGTAACATAACTGCGCCGTGACTTGTAATTAACTTTACAACTTTTCTTTTCATTGTTAAAAGATAAACATTGCTTTCATATACAGGAACCTGATAGTCAGGTAAACTCCCATAACGACCTAAAAGCAGCCTGGGTTAAGAGTTAAAAGTTATTGGTGCACAATACAGTACTCCTTTCATTAAGTCTGTGACAAAGTGGGTACGGCCGCACCATTTGTCACTCATATATTATCTCGCACATAACTACCCCGGGTCTGTTTGTGTTAGCATTATGTTTTTTTTGAGATTTCCATCTCCCATATTTTCAGGTTAACACAGTAATGACAGACAAACATTGTTGCTATTTCAGTTACCTTTATTGCTGTTTTCATTACACATTTACCTGCCGCAGGAAATGACTGTTTGGGAGCGGGCTGCCCTGCACTTTTGCACTATTTTGTTAACATGTGTATTGTGTTTATGCTAAGGGAGAGTATTTATGTATTTTGTGATGCATTCAGGTACGGTAGGAAAATGGGAGATCCTGTGTAACAGAACTCTGTGGTTAATAATATCTGTGTAAAAGCTGTTAATATTGCTCACCCCTCAATTGGTGAATGCCTGGGAGATTTGTCCTGGTTGCACTGTAAATAAATGTCCACCTGTGGGACCTTCAACCAGGCTTCTGAGTCAGCCTCCTACTTCACTAAAGACCCTCAGGCTACTGCTATCTTACAAAGTCTTTGTTCTCTTCTACTTTTATATGACAGTTTTGCTGAAGGTGGTCAGGATGTCGCTGACTGTGACCACGGAGGAGGGGCTGGTCAAGGTCACGGTGACCTCTGACCCCGGGAGTTGTTGGCCACCGCTATGTCAAATATTTTGGAACATGCTCTACAACCCAGTGAAAAGCGACGTGTCTGAGGATCAGAGCCGCTCTCTCCGAGTCCGATATCACAGAGCTCTAGGAGTAAGTGACACCGCCACTCCTCCATACACAATCAGAAACTCTAGAGAGAAACACTTTGCTGAACCCCAAAATGCACTGAAAATCAAATGGCTTCACATTAAAGAGTTAAAGAAACTGTCAGCACTCTCACATACTGTATTTATTTATCTTGCCACATCTGAACACAACGTTTTCTTCATCAGATAGATCAGTCACAACCACCACCTGTGGTCAATTTATAATTTTGATTCCTGATCACATGATTCCATAGTATTAAAAACAGTTCACCTGGTAGAAAAATACTAAACATTAGATGAATATCATTGAATCAATGAATAAATACATATATACGTATATATATGGCTGATGCAACTATATTGAATCAGTTACGACACAGATATCGGGCATGGGTGCAGTAAAAATCAGCTTATAAGAAACTGAGAGAGAGTTCAGAGATGATCACTAACGTACCAACCAGTTTGACAAGCACTCATTGCATGCTCTGTTTCTGTCACACATGCACACACACACACACACACACACACACACACACACACTGTTTTAGATAACGTCATGATCATCTGTTCTCTCCATATAGGTTGTGCAAATGCTGATTGGCCTAGTAGGAATGTTTCTGGTTGTCTCGCTCAGACATTCTAGTAACGGTGCAGCTTCTAACATGACATGGCTCGGCTTTGTGGTGAGATGTTTTTTTTTTTTTTATCCTTTTATTCAACCAGATATTTCCGGTGGGGTTTTATGGAAATCTCTTGGTCAAGAAACGTGGCCTTGAAACCAGCATTACTGACAAACATAAAAGTTGCAAACAAACAATATGTAGTAAAATACGCACATGGAGGCATAACTAGAATCAAAGTCACATGAAAGGCAGTAGTCCCATAGCGGACAAGCAGGATGAGGGGCCAAATAGGGGCCTAAATAGATCTGGGCTTTTCCCTATGGGGATCATATTATAGTTTACATATTGTTTCCATGTATACAGGGACGCTGGAGGTCAGTCAGAGTTGGGGATGCTGAGAGAAAGTCTATATAATGACGTCATATTAAATGCTGCGCAACATTCATGATTTTTGTATTAATTTGAATGGCCAACGTTTTACACCAGTTTTAGAACATTTTACACTACAACAGACAGCAAACTTGAACACCAAAGCAGCATAGTACCATATTCAGCTATGGACAGTTCACACACAGAATGCAGGTTTATTCCTAATCAGAAGACAGTAGTTAGGTAGTGATACCTAACCCACCATTACCGGTCACTAATATCCACGATTCTTCGCGCCTAGCTACGTCCTCTGTGTTTGTGCATCAGATACACAGAAAATATCATTAAAAAAATAACAAAGGGTGCATTTCAACCATTTAACGAACAACCATGCTTTATAGACTGCTTACACTAAATTCTACTCTCAAAAAATAAAACGTTTTTATTGATTTGTTTAGTAAACTTTTTATCCTTCCAGTTAAAGCCCCCCACCAGTAGAGGGGGTGCTGCAGCCCCCTCAGCACCCCTACTTCCAGCGTCCCTGCATGTATAGTTTTATCGTGATACAACTCATTCACCTATAAATAATTTTCTTGTCTTAAAGAGATCAAGCTTGCTACGCAGCCTAGACTTTGTGATATCTGATTTTTTGAATTTTGTCCCAATGTAGTTCATTACATCTGGCATGGTGAGTATTCTTGCAGAAGAACACCCCTTCATACGCTTGGTGAGCACAAAGAGTTCAGAGCTTGGTCCTTCTTCTCACTGTACCCACAACATTATTTACAACATTTATTAACACTGAAGGTTTGCATCTGGACTAAGTCGCACACCTATTTTCAGACTGAACCAGTAAAGCGAGGTTGGTTGTGCACAGCAGCAATCTCTTGAAGCAGATCACACTGGCATGGTGATCTATCATTAAACAAAGGGATTCATGCGAAAGTAAAAAAAAAAAAAATAAAATATCCATTAAGACCACACAATCAAACTGAATATAATATAAAAATCAAGAGAAGCTTTTATTGGAAAATGAAATGAAGGAAAAATGCATTGGTGAGAGCAGAATCAATGAAATATCAATTAGAAAATTACTATTAATTTGAGAATGTATTAGAATCACTGTTGTCATCATAGGATTCAGGCAAAAATCTTCCCATGTATGGATCCTTGGGAAAAAAAATCTTAAGTGGGGGTTCTGTGACATGAAAATGTTTGAGAACCCCTGGACTGATTTATCATCTACGGAGCCCGGGAGTGGCCATTGGGAGAAAAATTATTTATGTCGTGGCCACGATTTACTGTAATGTGCACAGGATATGCAATTCAAGCTCTCGTTTTCTCTTTTTCATGCGCACGAGATACAATTTGTTCCCTCGAATGAGCCCTCGTTTTGGTTTATTTGTGCGCACAAGATACAATTCGCTCCCTCGATTTCCTATTTACGTGAGCACAAATTGCCAAAACATGCCCTCGAAATAGTGATATCGTGCTCTCGATATATATAAAACATGCACTCTTCACGATTTTATAAAGAGTAAGTGCACATATTGGTGATTATGTTTAAAAATGGTGCTGTCCTGGGTGTGTTCCTGATTGTGTTTACGTGGCCTGAAGGTTAAGTGGCTAAATATGTTGCAATATTTGGGGGATATGCCTATTCAGTGTAAACAGACAATGCATATTAACACACCAAATCCTTACTAGGCCTATTAGCAATCCCTAAAAGGTTCCTTTTAAGTTGCATTTTTTCCTAAACTGCACAGTTTAACGAAATCGAGGGAACAAATTGTATCTCGTGCACACGAATGGACTAAAACGTGCGCACGTTACAGTAAATCGTGGACTCAATATAACTTTTTCTCTCTCTCAATGGCCACTCCCAGGCTCTGTAATCATCCTTAAATTCCTTCACAAAAAAATAATCTTGCTGTAAAATCACCTTCAGCAAATCATAGGTTTATGCACTGTGGAAAATAAAGAGCAAATACAACACTAAGGTCATTGTGAAATGTGTGACACTCGATATCAAATAACACAATTGCTGTTGCTGCTGCTTGCTGCCTTGTTGCTCACTGCTGCTGCTGCTGCCTTTTTCACCACCAACTCAGCCTCCACCTGCTTTGGATTTGCTCAGTATGAGGAATTTATTATGGTGCACTCTGTGTGATTATTTTGTGTGTCTGTTTTGATTTGTTCCTTAGCCAAGTGCATATTAAATCAAACATTAGCTCCAAATCTGACCTGATTACTATTTCATTGAACAAATATTGAGTTTTGTTCCAAATTTACATATGCATCATTTGAAAAAAAAGTGACACCTACAATTACAAAATGAGTGATAGTGCAAAAAAAACGAAACAAAATGGTGGTACTTTTGGATAGTAGGTAGTTTAAAGGAAAAATCCACTTTAAAACACTGTAAGACTGTTGAAAAACTGCTTTTGGCAATGTACCTTGCATTTCTGGGCCATTTTGTTGTTTGGTGTTGTAGTTTTCCTATTCCCACGGATAACTGGCCAAACGTAGACAATGTGACGTCAAGCTGAGATATTTCCAGTGCAGCTGCAATGGAGTTTAATAGCAGATATTTTTTTTCAGATATCTAAAACATCAATGGTAAAAGGCAGGTTCTAGACTCAACATTTTGCACCAACGTCATACAGGGAGAAATCCAATAGTAGAGGAGGCAGAAATACCAGTTTATCTACAGTACTGACAGTGTCCTTACCAGAATGCGATGCAGCCACAGCTTGCATCTTTCTGGATCTGTCATTGGTGGTGTGTGAAATACAAAGCCGTCTTCAGTGTTTTAATTTTTTGTAATTTGAACAACCGGGCATGTCATACCATGGCATTGTTCTCTCTCCACTCTCGCATGTTCTCGACGGGAAAAACTTACTACACTATTGACCTCGCTGTTGTTTTCTCCACCTCCACATATAACCCATAGCTGAATGCAACAAGATTAGACCCTATCTATGGGGGTTGTCAAAAGTCATTCTGGGAAATGTAGGAAATCACTAACTGAAGTGGAAGGAGACGAGGGAGGTTGAGGGAAAGTGGGTGCACCAAAAAAGAAAACTACAACACTTCATCACAAAATAACTCCTGAAATGCTTTGAAAATCACAGACTGATTATACTATCTAACAGTGTAAGAGTATCTGAGGGTGGATTTTTTCCTTAAAGATCTTGGTTGACAGAATGATAACAATTTTCGAGACAATCATTTGATTCACAAATGTTTGGAACACAATAGCAAACGTTTTGTAGCACAGCTGTTCAAATGGTTAGAGTTTGCCATGAATGCCTCCTGACTGAACTGTGCCTGTCGTTCAGGTTATCCTCAGTATGGTGATCAACCTGGTCGCAGCTGCGCTCGCCCTTACAGGCATCGGGCTCTATGTCGCCGACCTGCGAGGCATCTTGGAGGTCGTGTTGATCATCCTCGCTGTACTCCAGCTTGTGGTCAACACCAGCACTTCTGTGTTTGCTATGGAGGCGATGAGCCACAACAGAAACATGGAAAATGAGGTGTGATTAAACATCTGGCAATAATACTAATAGTAATACTTATACCAATACTAATACTAGTTAGCCTCGTGATAGTATTACTCTAACTTCTATTACTAGACCTACTATTATTATTACTACTAGATGTTCTTCAACTACTAGTACTGCTGCTGCTACTACTACTATTACTAACTATTACTTACGATAATAACTCCACTACTACCACTACAACTACTACGACTACTATTAATAATAATACTAATAATAATACAGTTTATTTATAGCATTTAAAAACAAGATTCAATGCTTTACATAGATATGCATAAAGTATAAAGTACTAAAAAACGCAATAAATGGGAAATATTTAGCTTTTTTTAATATTTTGTTTTTTATTGTTATTTTATTGGGTAATTTGTGATGTTTTTATCTTTTTTCTGACTATTCAGGAGGATGAGCCTCTGGTGAAAGAAGTCCTCATTGGCTCAGCAGAGAAGGGACTGTGTAAAATTCCCCTTCTGACAAGCCCATAGACAGATTATATCGCCTTGCCTAAACACAATGGAAAGGAAGATATTCTAAACATTATATTGATCCCCGAGGGGAAATTGTGTCATTGCTTCATCACAGAATAGATGTGTAGATTGTGATTGTATTTATGATGCTTATGAAAAGGTTTCTTCGGGAAAAAAACATCTCATTGACAGTTTAACAGTTTTACAGATGTCTGCAGTTTACAGATTATTGAATTTACAGTTCAGTGCAAAGATCATATATTATGCAGGGTGTTCAAATGTGCGTTGCTGCCTGTTCACATGATCAGATTTACAAATGGTTACTGGTCTTAGTATGTACAAGTGCCTGATCAATTTTGTGGAAGTAGCATATGTGTAGGAATATACACGTACAAGTCATGTGCATAAATACAACTACCCTAATTTAATGACATTATTTCATCATTGCTGACTCTGAACATTAAAACATGTCACCACAAATTTTAATCTGGTTCGATTACAAAATAAAAGTTTTGGTATTTGGATACTTGTTGCTCTGATTTAATTTAAACGTATTCACTCTCATTACAGTGCAGCAGTGCACTTCTTTTAAAATTGATTTTATGCATTCTATGTACTCTATTTTTTTTAAAAAACTTTTTATTATTATTCAGTGAGTTTTATTTTCCATCTTATGTTATGCATTCCTCATTTTATCTTATTTTTACTATTATTATCAAGTGGGTTTTATTCTCCATCTTATTTGACATTAATTATGGCATTCTATCCCTGTTTTTATGCTCATTCTTTGTCTTTTTTCATGTGAAGATGCATTCTATGTATTCTATTCTCATCTTTATCTTATTTTCACTACTATTATCAAGTTTTATGTGAAGCACTTGGTGCATGTAATTTCTTTGTTGTAAAGCACTTTGAGTTGCATTTCTTGTATGAAAGATACTATACAAGTTTATTATTATTCCCAATTTGTGTGTCCTGTGAGCTTAATCTCTGTTTCTAAAGCATTCCTCCTGAAGTGCTGAGCACATTTTTCTATTTCCCTTTTTCTTTTTGTTCTTTAGTTTATACTCAGTTTCTATGATCCAATTCAGTTATATATTTGTCATGTCATATTTTGTTGTTTGTTATCTTGCCTTATTTATTATTATTATTATTATTATTATTATTTTATCTTGCATAGTTTTTCTCTCTGCTGCTATCATTTATATGTGAATAAAGGTGAACTTGAACTTGACAGCAAACATCACCACACAACCAATACAAACTAAGGCGGAGGGGGCATGACACTTAATAATGATAGTGATTAGTAGTGATTAAACTACTGATAACAATAAAGGGATGAGTGAGTAATGTAGATGAGGGGTTCAGATGCTCTCATCAGAATAGGCCTTCCCCAGTCTGAGGTGTTGTATGTCACCTGCCAGCCAGATGCAGTACTTCCTTCAGAATTGAATTACCAGCACACTGCAATAAAAAATATCTTTTGTGTTTTCCTTCCTGATGTCCAAGTGAGCTTACTTCTCTTTTAACTGCTGATATAGCTGTTTTATGGAATAAATTATTTGTTTAAACTGATAATATTTAAATCTGCCAGATGCTAATTTTTTATTTTTTATTTTGATGACACCTGGTGGTGGAGACAGCAGAGCTTGCTTGTCAGTCAAACAGTGCATCCAGTAGTGTTTCCTTGGATTTTCTGTGGATGAAGTTTGAGTTTCTGTAGGTGGCGCTCTTTTCTTTGTCTGTTCAGCCAGGGTGGCTGTCGCTGCTCATGCTAACTACCCAGTTCTTGTTCTGTTTATTCCAAATTTTTCCATACATTTTTTCCATTAAAGACCTACCAGACACCGGGTGTTTCGAACAGCAAATGTAAAAGCTCTACTGATACAGAGCAGTAAAACAGACATTTATTTATATGTACAAAAATGTTGCAGATTCTTACTTTAATTGATGTATCCACGATTTCATTCATGATTGTTATGAAGAAAAATTAATAATGAGATGCATTTAGATAGTGAGATTCCACTGTAGCATAGGATATACAAATGTTATTCGTATAATCTTGGAAATAGGTGATAATCTGAATGTTTAAGAGTGTTCACTATCTCTCGCTCGCTCTCTCTCCCTGTGTGGGTGTGTGTGTTTAGCTCAGGGTTTTACTTTTTAGGTTAGTACATTGGAGACCTGTTATGTGTAGATGGGTTAGTTTGGGTACACAGGCAGAAGTCCAAGCTTTGTAAAGTGAGTAAGAAAAAAAAAATCCTCCTCATCCCTCATGCTGTCTAGATCAAGTAATACAAGCTGACACACTACATTGTTTGTGATGAAGAGAAAAGGAGTGCGCTTCCTTGTAACAGTAAACCCGATTACTGTAAATGACACGAATAGACTCCAATGTCGCATCACACACTTTAAATGAAACCAACCAGGACAGCAACGGGTATTCATCCAAACAGGTAAGTAAATTGAAAACCTAAAGTAACCAAGCTAAGTTCATGCAGTATCCTTATGTGTGAATTGTGACATATTGAAATGAAAGAAAACATACAGTACAATGCATTTTCAAGGTTTTGGAGCCTTTTTTCAAACCAAAGCAGACTGTTAACACTCTGGCTCAACAAGTTATGGCTGAATGTTAACCTGCTGTACACACAAGCTTTTTTTTTTTAATTAAACTTTTCCAAAGTCTGGATCAGTTGTTTTTTTTAAGTACATTGCAACGGTAAGAATAGTGATTTAATGGTGTGTGTGAGTGTGTGTGTGCGTGTGTCTGTGTGTGCGTGTGTCTGTGTGTGTGCGTGCGTTAAGCTCACTGTGAAAGCATTTTAACCTTTGTGACAGAATCCCTGCCAGTGGTTTTAGTCTAAAGTAGAAGCCATAGTGGTGAGTACACTTAACTGTAAAATATGGATGTTATAATTTAAATGTGGTACGCTGTTGATGATCAAGCACTGGTGACTAAAAGTACTGTAATGGACAAAATGGTGAACCATTAAAGGAGAAATCCACCCTCGGATACTCTTACACGGTTTTATATCAACAGTTTGTGATATTCAGTGCATATTTTATGATGTTTTAATTTGACTTTTTGCTGTACCCACTTTCCGTGCCTCATCTACTTTTACTTCAGGTAGTGGTTTCCTACATTTCCCACGTGTCTGAACTTTCTGCATTCAGCTCTGGGTTATATGTGCAGGTGGAGAGAGGAAAAGTAAGAGCAAGAGAACAGGAGTTTTTCCAGTCGAGAAAACGTGACCGTCGCGCCCTTTACTTAAAATACATGTCTTGTAGCTGCATTGCACTCTGGTCTATTGATGCTGCTGTAGGCGGAGAAATTGTTAAACCTGCGTCTTTTATGATGGATTTGTCCCTGTGTAATTGTTGGAACGCTGATGCAAAATGGAGAGTCTAGAAAGAAGCCCTTGCTCTTTGACACCAAAACCGTGATGTTTACTGTTGAGGTTTTAACTAAAATGTTCTGCTATTAAACTACATTGTTGCTGCACTGGTAATATCAGCATGTTAAAAAAATAAGTAAAAGATCATAATAATAATAAATAAATAATAATAAAAAAAAAACCCACCATCAAACAAAAAACATGGGCCCAGAATTGTAAAGTACACCACAAACAGTTGTTTTTTGAAAGATTGTTAAAGTGTTGTAGGCTGGATTTTTCTGGTTGTGTTATGTTGAGGTACAGTATAAATTTATAATATTTTTATTATAAGTTTGTCTTTTTTGTCCTCTTTAGCCTGACAGCTGTGTCTCTGTCAAACTATTTTATAAAATGGTTTGTTCTAGCCTGCCAGGGGGCCAGATGGGTGGGATTTGCAACATACGATAATACATGTCAGAAAGTTTAGACAGTCACAGGAAACTATTTAATACTATTTAATACTTTTAGTATTTAATACTTTTCTATGACTGAACATGTACATACACACACTAACACACTCTCTGGTTCCACTGTCGATCAAGTTACTGAACAACAGGTATGCTAACAGGAGTTGACTCTCGGTCACAATGGTAGGCTAAATTGTATTGTTTAACTGAATAATATGTACCACTGTGACTTTCTTTCTGGTATTGGGAATTGTATAATATGTGGCAGGTCCTGCTTGTTATGAGGGTTAGGATGCACTTTAATGTGGTGTATGTGTTACATGTGTCTATGTGTAAGTAATATGTCAGTTAATGTAGTGTGCAATGAAAACAGCAGCTTTCTTTACGGTCCAAGATAAATTTCTCTACGGAGACCAATAAATTGAGAATATTGAATCTTGAAAACACACACACACATACACAGAGTAATGGTTGGTGGCAAGATGAGGCGTAACATTCTTTCTTTCTCTCTTCTCTGACAGACCATACAGATTATGGTCGGACTGCTCAATATTGGTCTTGGAAAAATCGTCATCAGCAATAATTCATGGTTCTTACGCTGGCTGAGGGCTCCATACTGGCTTGGCGCTGTGGTAATTCAACATCTTTTTTGTCATATGCAAACATATTGTGCTATCTGTGGTATATAGTCAGAACAAGATGTACCATACATGGTATACACAGAGTTTAGATTCATACATTTATTGTTAAACCTGCACTAGGCAATTTCACCCACTGATAGCCCCAAAAGGGAGAAAGATGTAGCCTAACTGTTACAATTTTGAAGACCAGTACCCAGTCATGTAATGTGATGTCAGATGTAATCAAATTGAAAAACTGAACTTTCGCTTCAGCACTTTATTTCCTCTGAGCACACTCCTCAGGAAAGTTCAGAAAAATCTACTACAGAATGTTAAATCCAAATTTCAATGGCTTGATCCTTGAAATTTGTTTACATTGACTGTTTATATCTGTCCCTTTTCCCAGTTTATTGCAGTTGGCATTGTATGTATCTTGGCTGAGAAATTTCCCAGTCTATGCTTGGTAAGTTTCTGATTGATTCTCTCAGTATTGACTGCAACATTGACTTTCAAATACTCTCCTGTGATTGACTAACGTTCTTGATAGTTAGCTATAGTATTGTCCTGTATGACAAACCCCACCCAGCTGACCCACCTAGACAGGCTAAAACAATTTACAATTAATATCTGACACATGTCTTTACATAAAATTGGTAGGAATTAGCTGAATTACTATATCACTGTGTTTAAGATAGAAAACTACTCAGGTTCGAATAATCTCAGTAGAATCAACCAATGACCAGCAGAAACTCGATGCATCCTCCTATGTATTGGTGTGTTTTAGGTACGCATCAGTGCATCGATGAACCTGCTGAGCGCTGCCCTGTCCATCACTGGCATCGTGCTGTATGCCATCGACCTGGGAGATGACAAACTCGGCTTCTGGTATAACCATGACATGCTGAGAGGGACATTGAAGGAAGAAAGAACATATCATGAAATCAAGTATATTATAATGGTGAGGGTTTTTTTTGTTTCATAACACAAAAATATTAACTCGAGCACAGCAACAGACAGAGCCATTGACACTCCAATCCAGGATGCATGAGCTCAGCATCACATAGATACCTGATTGGTTGAACTTGCAGATGAAATAAAATGAGATTTTTGCAACTTTTTCTATCATATATGACTCATCCTATCATACTTCAAAATGCTATTTCATGATATATTTCACTCAACACTTATAAACAACACAAACATATACAAACCATAAATATCTTCAAGTATTTTTGAAACTCATGCTTAACATCAGAATTTGAGAATGATAAACATATCTCATCTGTGGGACTATGCTTTTGTTAATATTTGAATATTATAACCCTGTTTTTAATTCAGGGATTTAATGTTTATCGTATTTAATTTATTGCAATATTTTTTGCAGAGTACTTTGTAACTCTGTTTTGAAACAATAAAAGTCAAGTTTACTTTTATTATTGTTGTTTGTATAATGTTTGTTCTTTCTTTTAATCTGTTTTCAGGTGCTGCTTGGAGGCCTGGATGCTTTGTTAATCATCTTAGCCGTCCTCCAGCTATGTGTTTCCATCAGCTCTGCTGTGCTGAGCATCGAGGCTTTGTCCAAATACCAGCAGGAACAGAATGAGGTATGAATCAATCTTTACTGAGTAAAACACATAAGTATAAAAAGATGTATGCTATGTAAAAAATGGATCATCCAAATGAACAACAGGATTCAAATATGATTTTAGACATATTTACATCTCTGCCCTAAAACAAGGGAAAAGTCTTGATAATCTCAACAAAAGACAAACTCTGTAGATGCTTTACTGACAGTGAATGGAAGACTGAATTTGAGAAGACAGAGACAGTATTCAGGGTGATTATATGAGCCAGGGTTTTATTTGGACACGTCTTTGGTTCATATCATTTTGGAGCTCATTTGGATATAAAGGCTCAAACAAATATTCTGTGACTCCACAGATTAAGGGAGTAACTTGAGTTTTACCTCTTGGCAACACTGCACATTAGGGCCTTGGTTTTCTGACTTCAGGCTTTTGGAGTGCTGTTCTCATATTCCAAAATCTTGAATGAACTGTCCAGGATCACAGGAATAACATACAGTATGTGCATTGAATTCATGGTGGATTTTCCCTGTAAATGAGGAATGACAGTCTGTCCACTTGATCCATGACCAAGTATTTCAGAGGAATATGTTATATTAAGCCAGATGTATGGCAATTGGATAACCTTATGCACTGACAAGCCCCCATTATTGTGTCTCCTATATGAACCATTTAAAAATCCTGTTCTTCTGCATATCACTAATGTTGTTCTTCATTGCCAGATCACAGAGGAAGTAAAATATTACAAGCCACTTCTGGACATCACCACCACCACTAGCCCTGTGGTTTAAAGGAAGCACTCTGCTAGTCTGAGCTTGGTGTAGTGATTAGAGACATCACTATCACAATCATTTTTTTCACTTAATAGAGTAGATGTACTATACAGGAATTTGTCTTTGTCTAACAGTGGCAATTTATAGAGTTTCACAGCACACTGACACACACAAGACATCAAATACAGTGCAATGTGACAGACATACAACAGACTAAGTATTAAGCCACTTCAACTTAAAAACATAAATTTCCTTGCTGCCTTAAAATTGTGAGTAGACTGAAAGGTACTGAAAAGTTAGGTCAAAGATCATTAGTTGTAGAAAATCTGAGTCAACTTAAGACAATAAGTTCAATCAACAAATGTCTAGTCATGCTGATAAGTGTTTACAAGTTGAATGCATTAATTGATGAACTGCATTCCAGTATTACTTATTCTTTCACTAGTGGGGAGGTTTTAGTGTGAGTTGCTCATGTATCACATGATTATTACATTGTTTGGCATAAAGTATGCAGCTGCAATACATGTGCTTTAAGTGGATAGTGCTTGCCATGTGTAACAGAGAATGTCTGCTTCACCTTACAGAATTTCCAAAATCTAAATTGGAACTAAATCTAAATCCTGTTTTTCTTTTAAATCAGAAATTGACCTATGATTCATATAAGATACATACATAACAAGTCTCCATCCTGTAACTTAATTCAAACCAGAAGAAGGAAGTGTGTCTGGAGTGTTAAACCAAATGCAATGCATACTGGGAAGTCTGCTAATAGCTACCAGTGTTTCTTAATAAACTATATAATGATCAGTATAGTGAATGCGTAGGAAGAAGGTGTTCTTTCAACTCATAATTTTAAGTCACAAGACAGGAACACATGATTATACGTCATGAAGCTCATAACTGGCACTTACAAGTTGAAATTGACAAACACATCTATATACATTGTGTTAATGGATGAAGATGAGTTGATTTTACTAAATTGCACTTTGAGTTTTTACTTTTCTTTTTACTGTTTATGTCCACTTCCCCATTTATCTAGTTACGTATATAAAAAGTATGTATAGCACAAGACTATTACAATGTATGTAATGTCTGACTTTTATATCAGGCAACCAATGTGTAACAATATATTTGTGGCGTTCTTTCATGGTAGGAGGTACTCCACTTGTAATACTTAGTAATACAGTTCTCTATACAGTAACAACTGATACTGTGCAAGTTCACAAACTGAATCACCTGTCTATAAATGTTTGCCTAATAATATTTTCTATCACTGTGTAGAATAAACATTAAGGTCATATTTTGGATAATTCTTTAACTTTTATGAACGTAATTTTTTTTGTTTTACCTGGGCTGAAATAATCTCATGCAGACCATTTATAGAACCGTGAAATTTGTCTCAAAAAGGTAATCCCTAATGACATATTTAAAGTCATATTTCACTTTCATGGAACATTTGAATCTTTTTTAAATAGGAATTCATGAAGAGTGATTTGTATTGATTACTCTGCAGATAAAATAGTTTTTATAACTTGTTGTGACTGTGGCATCATTACACATATCAGGTGTCTCTGCCAGTAGGTGGCAGTCACACACAAAAACACACACCTGTAACTGCATCCTCTTTCCAACATTACAAAGCCACAGAGCAAGTTTCTACCCTGATGGTGTCTAGAAAAAGCCCTCTGTGAAAACTTAACAGCAGATACTCTTAGACAGTCTGTTGCTGCAAAACCAGGGTACATTCATTCAAAATGAGAGACTATCAATTATTTTACTAATGTTCAATTTATGTCAGAACTATTTTAACAAACACCAAAGAAAATGATCATGTCTGGTTCATATAAAATCCAATCTGTTAGTATGATTACAATATTCCCCCTATAGATTTCCTCCCAGCTAGGACTACTTTAGATTACGGCACATACATGTACATTAAGTAACACATACATTTGGTCAATAGTTTAGATATCATACTCTCATACTAATAAGATGGTAACCTGTCTTTTCCAGGGGAATTCTCCCACAGGATTCCCAATGGTCATGGAAGTTCATGGAGTTTCGAGAAGTGTATTGCAAGCAGGGAAAGTCAGGAATTTGATCAATTATCTGGGGGAGTCAGAGAATATCAGGGAATTTTACAAATGTATCACTTTACAGGAATATAGTTTATAGTATAGTTTCTTTTACAACTTGTTGGTGACTTTCAGCTGTTTCCATACAGCAAACACAAGTTACACAACTGTAGTGGAGAGCAGAGTTTGTTGCAGCAATCATCTTATTTATTTTGTAATTAAATGGGGATTCAGTAATCTGTAAACTTTATTACCTGTATCAACCTCTACCAGTAGGAACTGACACCAACTCTGACAGAATTTATCTCCTCTTACACAAATCCCTGAAGGACTAGGGTTAGGCCTAAACATTGCCACTAGATGGCAGTCATTCCCTTCAACCTTCAAATAGCCAATACCAACTTTCTACCTGCTGAACAAATCCTGATAAGTGAATTGATCAGGGCAAGAGAAGGCCTTTTTGGAAAGAAACTAAACGATATGAGAACATTTTCAGAATATGGCAACTCACAGTGTGTCTATGGTAGTAGAGCTTAAAGTGACTGTATCATACTGTGTTTATTTATTTATTTTTTTTACCTTCTATGGTATCACTATAATGTACTAGAATAATATTCTTGTAGGCCTACCGTTTCAATGTGATATTTATCCCTCTAAAATGTGTTATTGGATTGCTACAGTTGCTTTTTTGTAAGGGTAAATATCCTATAATTAAAAAATGAATAATTTAAAAAATAGTATGCATCTATCACCTTAAAGGGTGAGGTCATTAAGAAGACTGATTTATCATGAAGCTTGAGTCCTTTCAGTCCATTGTAACATTTCAGGTTTGGTTTTTGAGATATCAGAAGCAGAGGTTAAAGGAATAGGGGGTTCTGCTTCTAAAAGGGCAATAAATGTCCATAAAATGACTCCATAAAGCTTGTGTAGTATAATCAAAGTCTTCTGAAGCCTGACGATCACTCTGAGTCGAAAAAAACAAAATTTGATTCATTATTTCATGCAAATCCGAGTCGATCGCCATTGCATGTACTTCCGTATTACCAAACCTCACGAGATGGAGGTCGCGCACTGTCGCACACACAAACCCTGCGTGGCCACGGTGGCCTTGCATGCCAGTACAACTCCCATGCCGAGTTTGTACTGGCATGAGAATGAGTAGATAGTGACCGAATTTTAATTTTTGGGTGAACTATTCCTTTAATCGTATTTGTCAGTGCAAGTCAACACAGCTGTCGAACCATAAGGGCCTACAGGGATGTGCAGCATATCGGATTTTACAAAGAAATGTTTTGACTTACACCGACGTTAACAACAAACACTGTAACAGGATGCTGAGTCGAGGATAAATAATACTGATGCCTTTCAGCACATTATTCCATACATGTTCAGGACTTGTCTAAAACGGGTGAACTAAGAGTTGCTGTTAAAACTAAAATAACAGGTAATAAATCACTGTCTATTATTCAATTGGCTCTGAAACTCCAGCTTTTCCCCCCTTGAGGGTCTACTGAGTTCAGCAAGTGGCTGTTCATTAATAAAGACCACACCACTATGAGATGTATTTAGACAGTTTATTGAGAGAAAGAGGGGTTGAGAATGGAGGGATGAAACAAGGGTTGAGGATGGAGGGATGAATCAGGGGTCGAGACGAGGTGATGTCGGATGAGTTGGGCTCAAAGGTCAGCTCGAGGAAACACAAGGTTATACAGTTATCTGAGACAGACCGAGACCAAAACAAGTTAGCCCAAGTACAAAATGTGACTTGAGATGGTGGGCTTTCCCCAATTTTACCCTTTGGATTATTTGATTATTTGTAGTAGTTACTATGTATTTTGAACGTATATATGCATACTCATTAGACAATGGTGGTGAACTAGAGTTGACTTGCTCAGTACTCTACCCAAACCTGAATGGATCTGAGAACTATGGCAACCACTAATGGTCAAACTCAAAAACAAATTAGCTATACATGCAATCACCACTAGTTGGCCACACTGTACACTAACAATGGGCAGCACATAACAGCTATCGCTCCTTGAGCATGACAGACTTCCATTCAGCACTTTCTATGTGTTTCTATGAAGGGAACTCATAGCTCCCGAGCAGCAGCGATAGTAGCACTAGTGGGCTAAATGTGAAAGGCATGTTGAGACCAGTGTTGGGGGTAACGAGGTATAACGCGTTATGTAATGGAGCTTTAGCGAAGGTTCAGTCAGGAAGACTATATTTTGCATGCTTATGCTGTAGTTTCACTTCTCATTCCATACTGCCATTCACTTCTCTCACGCATGCTCACTCATTATTTCCTTGCTGTCTTTCCCGGGCTGTCAATTGAGATATCAGCTGGTCACATCTATCCAATAGCACAGCGACACACCTCTATTGTTAGCCTATCATTTTGCTGCTGTCTTTTTAAATATGTCTCTCTCTCCGCTGTAGTCCATCCATGCTGCTGTTATGTCCTAATTCTCACCAAATCATCTGTTATAATAAACTATTATCTTTACTTCATTCACTTGTCTCTCCTGATTCAAATATCATTAGGCTGCTTATCTGCGTAACGGAGTGGTGTAACGAGTTACTGTTTTAAATTAAGTAATATTATTACAGTTACTTTTGTAAGTAACTAATAATATTACTGGTCACGATGATTCAAAGAGCAACTAAAATAAAATATGTATATCCTCGTCTTTTTTCTCAGCTACTGTAGGTCTGATGTAACTTCTTGTTTACTGTCCCCACGGACGCTCCGTCGCCTGTCACTCATGCGTCGCAGCAGTACAGTACAACAATGGCGGATTCAGAGGCGGCTTGGTTAACATTTTCGGGGTGGAAATATTCACATTATTTCAGCTTAATCAAAGAGGCAGGTAAAAACATTAAAGTCAGATGCAAGTTGTGCCCTTATAAGGTACTATCTACCACCAGAACCAGCACTCCAAACCTGAAAAAACCCCTTGAGTTTTTTCAAAGCAGCAATGAAAATAATTTTGCCTACACACAATGTTGTTTTATTTTTCAAGAACTCACTGAGCTTGTAGGCATTATGCTACTTAATCCCCATTTAGGCACTTTATTTTATTTGAAGAGGTTGTTTTATCTCTAAGACATAATTTTGTGCCTGTGTCTGATTTTCAGTACCCTACCACCGGTTGGACTTATCTGCATAATTGCCTTGAATGAAAGTACTGAAGTAATATAACTAGTAATATAACTAGTTACCATATACAGAAAGTAATAAAGTAACTTAATCACACTACTTTTAATAAGGAGTAATAAGTAATAAATAATATATTACATTTTGAAAGTAACTTCCCCAACACTGGTTGAGACAGAAGAGAAGTTAAATTCATGAGAGATGCTAGCAGCAACTACTGGGCGGGACACAAACTTTTCTCTGTAGCTCAGTGGTGAAAGAAACATGGGTGACAGTTGAACGAGCTGGAACGTTGCTTACTAAATAACAGAAAGTAGCCTACTATCAAGGAAGTTTCAAGGTAATGTAGAGGAGGGATTTAGATGCTAAATTTAAAAGTGTATGAGCTTACCGACTGCTATTGCTCCCTGCACATTTCCTTGTAAAGGTACTTGGCAAGTACATCACAGGCAATCAAAGTCAAAGAATGTGTTAGGTCAACAAAACAAAATTTTAAAAGAGGGAATTGAGATGGAGGAGATTAAAGCCATTTTTAAATGGGAAGAGGAACTGAAAATCACTTATGAGGCATGGAAAGATAAGATAAAATAAGATAAGACTGCACTTTATTGATCTCCTGGGGGAAATTCAGGATGTAAAGAAAACAGTAATTTGTGGTACTGGAAAAATATGCCTGGAAAGTCCACATGAGATTGTTTAAAATGCTTTTGATACAAGCTATATAAAATGGTGAAAATGTAGAGAGAGTTATGCACACCACTATCACATTTTGTATGTCCTGTTTTAAAGTGTATTTAGGATGAAGTAGTTAAAACAATGGAATCAATTAATGAGCTTCACTTGTCAATATAGCCAGAGAAGTTGAAGTCCTTCTTACTTTATCTAGTGAAACAGATCAATATCTTTTCAGAAAACTTGAATGAGTGCTCCAGTGTCTCAGGTAGTAAAAGAGCTTTGTTTACACATGGTGAATTGGTTCACATTGCCACCCTTAGTGTTCTTCGCACTCCTTGACAATTCACTTTCATCATGGTTAAGAAGGATGTGATAAATTGAAGACAATAACATATCGCCTCCTATCTTTGGCTTTGAACCTTCGGCAGGGGGTGGACTTAAAATCCGCTCTATTTAGCATTTTATGGCAGTTTCACGGAATAATCTAACCTGATTAGCATTTTATGGTAGTTTTGTGAAATCAGCTTGGAGGTAGATTGAGACATCAAATGTGGACCAATGATGGATATTGATGTGCAAATGCTGTTCAAGAAATATTTACCCAATCAGTCTGATGGGGGCACTAGGACCAAAAAGTTGTTAAAATATTTTTAAGATCTACTTTCATTTTGCTCATATTAACTGCTAAATTTGGGGAGGCATGGCTTGTAAACTAAATTGTTATAACTTTGTGACCACTTGTCCAATCATCATGAAACTTGGTGAACAGAAAACTGTATCTCCTAGTTGGTGAAATTGAATGACATTTGGTACATATGCTCTAGGACCACATCTGAAGTTTTGTCATCATTGGTGAAAGTGGGCTTAGTCTATGGCATAATAACCATGTAATAGCTTGTAGATCTAAGTACATTTGTAAAATCAGTATCAAACTTGGCAGCCTGTGTGTGTTGGGACAAACTCACTTTGGGTCAATGTTTGACATGCATCAGGTGGGAGAGAAACAGTGTTGATGTCCTCTTATTGAGAACACTGATGTGTTTTTGGTAGCTATCTCTCTCTCTCTGTCTGACTTAACCCCAAAAGCAGATTGAGCATTGGCTAGCAGCGTCTTCAATCTCTGAGACACAGAGCAGCATAAAGGGCTGTAGCAAAGGGCCTGGAGGATTTGACACAGTGGAGGCCAAGTACGTTGACCCCAACGTACTTACTTGGACTACGCTGTTTCAAATCCTCTGGGCTCCATGCTACAGACTAGAAGAGGCTTCTAGTCAATGCTCAATCTGCTTTTGGGGTTAAGTGAAACACTAATCTTGCATAGCCACACAAGCTCAAACAGCACAAACAATGGAGGTCTGGACAAATTTAAAGTCATAATGAAATTAAAAATGACTTTTTCACCTTGTTAGCTAATTTTCCATGCCATAATATTCACCTATTTAAAAAAAAAAAAAAGATGCATTTATTTTTTTTTATATCAAAATCACATTTCTTTTACTGGAAAACCATTTACCTTTAGCAGCTACCTCATCATGTACTAGTAGGTGTAAATAAAAATTCCAACCAATAAAACAATAACCAAAATACATAAGCTCTTTCTCACTCTCAGTGCATTGCATAAATAAGTTAAAAGTTAAAGTGTCTCTGAGTCTGAGGATGGAGGGGTTAGATGTTCAGAAAGCAGATGGAGGCAGGCACAAAGCCGCACAAGGAATTTTTTTTTTTTTAAAAGCCAGGCATAGACTGTTATCTTATCCTAAATGGCAGGAGGGTATAATGGTTGTGGAGGATGTGTGGGGACTGAGGCAATGTGTGTGCCTTTCTTTTTTTCCTTTCTTAAATAAAAGTATGTTGTTTTGTTTAAAATTTAAAGTAACTTGTGATTTTACTCACATAAATTCAGCCTGTGGTACTTTGTAGTAAAGATTATGCTTTCTAAACATTGCCACTAGGTGGCAGTCATTACCTTAAGTACACACAATACCAACTTTATATCTGCTGAACACCTAATTAGTTGGGCTTGCTTCAGCAAGCTCAACTATTGTTCTCCTGCTTACTTATTATTTTTCTTCCGGACGCTTTTTTAAACTTTAATGCGGCTCGAACCGTTTGAGCTATCGACGCGGTTCAAACTCTCATACGTTCAGCATGTTCGGGAATAGCGTGCTATTACTTTTCTAAGTGTTGGGATTTATAGTTTTTTCACAATTTATGTTTAAACATGATATTTTTCCCCATAGAAATGAATGGAGAATCTTCAGCATGCTAGAGTGGTGATGTCATCACACACTCTAGGAACTCTAGAGGCTGTGATTTTTACAACATTTTCCAAGTTTTGAAACTGTGGTAGCTCCCACATTTTTCACCCTACATACACATTTTACACATCAAGCTGTTCTGCTACTTCTTGTGCCACTCACAATGTCAATATCTAAGTCATAGCATTTATACTTTTTGAGTTATGAACGTGTGTTTAACACTAGGTTAAAACTGCTTTTTACAGCCCTCATCTCTCATTCAGCAGGTCTGTTCTGAAGATACTTTGTAAACTGCCACTATTCCCACAATTTTCACAGCACATACATATATTTTATTTACATCAGACTGTTCATAACTTCTCTCTCACAATGTTTCTGCCGATTTTTCATTCTACAAATACAATATTTGATCTGTAATAGTTCCCCCAATTTTCAGACTACATGGACATATTAAACATCAAAATGTTGACATACCTTTTCTCTCTCCCAATATATAAATATCTAAGTGATGGGATATGTATTTTGTGAGCTATGATGGTTTGTTCAACACTAGGGAATAGTATTTGTGTCGATTTTCAACAGATTGTTTCCTTTTAACTGTAGTCATTTCCACAATTTTAACAGCAGACATACATGTTACATATCAAATTGTTCTGCTACTCCTCTCTCTGACAATGTAAATATCTAAGTGATAGCATGTGTAGTTTTTGAGTTATGGATGTTTGTTTCAGAGTTTCCCCTTTTTTTTCCTTCAGTAGAAAGTGTGTGATTAAAGGATTCAAAACACCTGGTGACATGTGGGGGGGGGGGGGGGGGAGAGAGAGAAAGAGACAGCGAGAGCGAGAGCGAGAGACTACCTAGTGGACTCAGTAGCCTAGTGATCAGTGTAAAAGTTTACAATGCAGAAGCTTGTGGGTTCAAATTCAAGTCAAGTCAATTTATTTGTAAAGCACATTTAAAAACAACCAGAGTTGACCAGCACCAAAGTGCTGTACAGCATGTGAGTAAAAACAGCATAAAAATATATAACAGACAGACAATAATATAGAGAACAGAAGATAAAGACGTGCATGATACGCAGAACATTATAAAAGAATTCAAAGCATGTGCGGTAACAGCATATGAGTTAAAACAGCCAAAAAAATAAAAAATAAAAATAAATGAAAATGACAGACAGAAGATAGAAAAGGTGCGCATGATACACAAAGTGATTTTAATAAGATTCAAAGGCCAGGGAGAAAAGGTAAGTCTTTAGTCTCGCCTTAAAAGTGTCCAAGGAAGGGGCGGACCTAACAATGAAGGGCAGGCTATTCCATAGTTTTGGGGCAGCAGCCGAAAAAGCACGGTCACCCTTTTGCTTCAACCGGGTTCGCGGGACAGTGAGAAGCATCTGGTCAGAGGATCTAAGTGATCTAGAAGTGGAATGGGGGCACAGGAGGTCAGAGATGTAGGGTGGTGCCAGTCCATTCAGGGCTTTAAAAACAAATAATGAAACTTTAAAATCAATTCTGAATTTGACTGGAAGCCAATGAAGGGAGGCCAGTATAGGTGTGATGTGGTCCCGCTTACAGGTACCAGTCAGGAATCGAGCGGCGGCATTCTGGACTAGCTGCAGCCGGGAGAGGGAGGAGCTAGCAGCTCCTGTATACAGTGAGTTGCAGTAGTCCAGCCGTGAAGAAATGAGAGCATGAATGACTTTCTCCAGATCATGGGCAGAGAGAAAGGACTTGATTTTTGCTAGCTGTCTGAGTTGGAAGAAGCTTCCCTTTACAACAGAGTTGATCTGCCTGTCAAATTTGAGGGCAGAGTCGAACACACCAAGGTTTTTTACGTGTGGTTTAGTGAAGGAAGATAGTGGTCCAAGGGATGTACAGATGTCATTGCTGTTTTCGGGGGGGCAGAATAGAACTCAGTTTTATTGTCATTTAACCAGAATGCCAGAAAATACCCGGATGCCCTACTACATCGGTCGAATTTTGCAGTATGCAGGCCAGCATGCTTTTTTGGCTATTCTGACCCACAATCCTCTGCGCAGCGGAAGACACGTCACTTCGACTGAGCCGCATGCTGAGCCGCCAGAGAGAAAAAAACAAAACAAACTGCAACCGTATTACTGTGACGGATATATAAGCAAGAGGGTCAAAGTTCAAGACTCAATATGAGGACGAAATAGTATGTCCCAATTGTCTGCCTACTACATGCACAGTACATACTTTCTAAGGGCAGATGTAGTACGTAGTGTAGTAAAAAGAAAAACTATGCGATTTGGAATGCAGGGATTGTAATTTCCCCACGGCAGACCCACGTCATTAACATCCGCCGTCGCATAATTACGTAGTCTAGTGTCAGTGCAGTCGGATTCTCTTAGCACCGCGGTTGTCTTTCCCTAAGTCCTTATGAATTCTCCTTCCCATCTCTCCTTGACCTCATGACGTTTTCCAATGAGGTCAAGGAAAAGTGGTTAGGAATAGGACGTATTTTTTTGACTATTCGACCGCAGCCCAGATCTCTGTATACTAAACTCTACAATATGATAGAGGCACCTGTCATATATTGTGCAATCTAAAAACATTCTATACACGGCAGCAGGTGCCTGAATTGGACTTGATGATGCATGCTGAATTCCTGTTGCACAATACAATAACAAAGACAGTGAGAGAGCAGCTTAAGGTAGAGCCACAAGTATGTCTGTGTTTCTCATGTACTATCAATCCTGAAAGGTGAGACATAGGATTTTAACATTTATTTACCCAGGGAAGTGTTACTGAGCACACATGCTGTTTTTCAGCAATGTCCTGCTTCACAGTCACAACTGGGAGCTGCCCAGTACAACCGCAGTCTTCCGCTGTTCACTGCAGATGTGCTGCTTCAGAATAGCTGGGGCTAAGAACCTTGCTCAAGGGCACATCGCCAGCAGTTGAGGGAGAGGAAAACATTACTCCATTACTTTTCCTGCACTGCTTTTCCCAGCTGCTTCAAAAATCTGGACCCACCACCTTCAAGTCACTTCAAGTCCATTTTGCTAACCTTTGGGTTGCTGCTATCAACCTCTGGCTCTATGTTTAGTTGTTCACAGGCTGTACTTTGTCAGAGCGTGTTCAGGGTGTTCACCATGCCTTAAAGTTTAGACAATTGTTCCCTTGGGAGAGAAACCCATCAGCAGTTATTTGTAAGTGTCGAATGAATGGAGACTTAAAAACTTTACTTTGTGCTGGTATTATTGTTTGTAGGAGGTACAGCTCTGGAGGACGGGCAGGAGGTCAACCAGAGTGGCTATGTGGAACAGACCGCTCAGGAGGCCGGCAATGTAGGCTGGGCCACTCAGGAGGCCGGCGACGAAGGTGGGGCCGCTCGGGAGGCCGGCGACGAAGGCGGGACCGCTCGGGAGGCCGGCGACGAAGCTGGAGGTCAGGGAATGCAGCCGACACCAGAAGATTAGGCTGCGGGTCGGGGCAGGCTGCGAGATCAGAGTACAGGCTGGAGTGCAAGACCGGAGTCCGGCAACGGCTGTCTGAGACGGCCGACGGGGAATGGCAGGGCGTCGGCAGATGCGGCCGACGACTGGGGATCTGGCTGCAGAGCAGGCTGTGTCAACTGGGAGCCTGGCAGGCAAGCTGGTGAAGGCAGGGAAACAGGGAGCTTTTGCGGCGCAGAAACAGGAAACCGCCGTGGCTCGGGAACAGGAACTGACTGGACCTCAGTAGTGGCGCTGGGCAGCGGAGACTCTGACACTGGACTGCTGAGAGAGCCAGTGGCGTCGGGAGCCACGGGGACCTCGCCACCTCTTGGTGCCTCCACGGTTCCCCGTGAAAAAGGCAAGGCGAGTCCCCTCAAAGGGTGACAGCTGGGCGTCAGGGCAGCTCCCCAGATGATCCGAGGTAGAAACCAGGGGTTCCGGGAATGCCGGGTCAGGCAGGTGACAGGCAGGTTTTAGGCTCAAAAACCTGAGCCTAACCGACTGGAGTGCAGGCTGGTGGCTAGCAGGCTGGAGGCTAGCAAACCGGGAGACAGGCTGGTGGCTAGCAGGCCCAAAGCTAGCAGACTGGGACTTGGGCTGGTAGCTCGGCTGCTGCTGGAGCTTGGGTTGGTAGCTAGGCTGCTGCTGCGGCCTAGGCTTGGGCTGGTGGCTAGCTGGCCCAAAACCAAACTGGAAAGCAGGCTGGGAGTTAGCTGACAAGGCCGCTTGACGGGCAAAATATGCAAAAAGGGTCATAGTCTCTAACCCAGTTGCGGGGGGAGGGGACCTGTCTGCTGGGTCCATCTTGGCCAGTTCATACTGTTACGTGTGAGGAGGGGGGCTGGACCCAAACGCAAGACCGGCTCAGAATAGGGGTAACGAAAAAGGCTTTAATGATAAAACTAGGCAACATACAAAACTAAGGCGAAATCCAAGGACAAAAGGCAAAAGGCAAAACTGAACCAAAGGCTAACCAAAAACAACCACAGCCAGGCTGGCAGAACAAAAGGCTAAAAAGAACCAAACCTGGATGGTGATGCAGCAAGGCAGAAACACAGGGAACGAGGCAGGTAACAGGCGACAGAACAGAACACATAACAGAAAACAACGAACTGGCAAGGAGCACAAGGAACAAAGACAAGATATACACACAGACTGATTACACATGAGGGACAGCTGGCTGGCAGGGGGAGAGTCCGGGAGGTGATTGGCTGGGGTGAGCAGGAGGCAGGAGAAGCGGGAACAAGGCAGCAGGGCTAATGGGTGACGGAATACAGGTGTGTGGGAGCAGGAGGGGGGAACAGGTGAAGAGGGGAAGTCCGAGGACATCTGGAGGTTGGCAGGAGGATGGCAGGACTGGGGAGTGAAGGGAGAGAGACCAGGAGGTGGAGACACAAGGGCAGACAGGAAACACAGAAACAAGGAAAATACACAAACACAAGGGCAGGCCATGGCAGAACCATGACAGATGGTGGGTTTAATGTCTTTGCTTCTGCCCTCCATGGACCCCCCTGAGGACTTGGGCTCTCTGAATGAATACAGCAAAAACACTGTTTGAATTGGCTCAGTTGTACTAGGGGAGGTCCTATAATGTAAATTTAATGCGCTCTGTGTGTAATTTGAGAGGAGCATTTATATGAGATCAAAAACCTCTGTGATTTCCTTCAATTACTGCTTTTAAGTCCAGATGTAAGACGTCACCGGCTTCCCCTCCGGCTATCTACCGGCTGCCAAAAGCGGAACACATTATTACGTTACAGAGATATCTATTCACACTGGATTGCTATTATCAGATGACCTCTGTGTTTGCTGAAAAATAGTCCGTAATTTGCTCTAGATTCTTTTGTAAGTAAGTATGTAAACATGGCAGGACATGGCAGAGTTGTACTGGATTAAAGTCACAGATATTAATAATTACAGTTACAGGACCTTCCGCAGTAAAACTCATCCACCTCAAATAGGTATGATGAGACTGGATTATTCTCACCTTGTCTCAGTGTCTCCACTGTGTAAAAAAGGAGGCCTATCTTTGCTCTTTGCAGGTGCAAAAGGAGCAAAAGGCTGACTCAGCGAAAAACTATTTAGTACTATATAGTAAGTAGTACTATTTTAGTACTACTTACTATGCTATCGCTATCTCTCGTTCCACCTACATTTATAACCCAGAGCTGAATGCAACAAGTTTCCCCCCGTTAATTACAACACTTCATCATAAAATGGAAAGCATTGAACATCATAGATTGATGATATATAACAGTGTAAGCGTTCCTTTAGTCCCTTAATTTGGTCAGAAGCAAAGTGGACATATCATATCATGTTTCAATTTCTCCCTATATTTTCCTTATGTTTAGTATATTTCATGCCACCCAAGTCTGGGTAGCATACTTGAAGTTAGCACAAATTATTCACTTCTTCCCCGTGTTACTTATATATTTCAGTGCAGTTGACAATTTCCCTGCAATTGTTTCCTCTCATTACATTTGAACAAATCATCCTCTTTGCGTTCCTTTTCCCATCAGGCTCGTCTGATGGTCTTATCACTTTTCCTCCACATACCTGCACAGAGTCACACAGCAGACCCTGTCCACCCCTCTCGTTCCTCACATGCTTTTGATTCCTCGTAGGCCTGCGCTGTAACAATAGTATACAATGTTGAATTTTGAAGCTTAGCGAGGCCACAGATTGATTGTCTACTGGTATGTTAATCTTAAGTGGTTACGCTCTCAAGAGGATAAAGCTTTCTTTTACAACCCATGATTTGATGCTATTTGCTGAGATTCTGTTAGGTAAATGGCATTTATTAACAATTATATAATGAATGCAAATCAGCATGTGTAAGATTTACTGGCTTCAGCACCATTGAGCTCCACTATACTGCTGACAGAACTGGGACAAGGGGGCTTTGACTCCCCATAGAGTGGGGTTACTGACATTTTAGCTAGCATGCACAGGAACCACTCTCGCATAGCCTAGAGTATAGCCTAGAGTTCATTGAAATTCTGCATTTTTCCCCTTCAGAATATAAAGAGTGCTCTGCATGTATCCTAGTCATTGTAACTATAATTTAAAAACGAACCATCATGCTGTAAAATACCTGCTAAATACACACCTGTGACCTCATAACAGTTTAAATATTAATGTCACCAACCAAAAATCACCACTCATGCCACTACTTATGTGTCACATAGCAACCACTTTGTTTAACTGCTGTTCAAGAACTATATTGCTTGGTGGAAAAATGACACAAGTCAGAATTATAATTTTTATTGTTTAATACTAAAAGGTTTGGTGAAAATTTGCTTCTTCTCTTCTTCTTATGCTTTTTATTGCAATAGTGAGTTACTGCTGTTTTGTGTGCTTTACTGCACTAAACCATTTGAGTCACTTACACTTAAACCTGTAAGTTGCACTGTGGCTGTAATCCAAAATGATTCACAGACTCGGACATCGGTAATGATATCATGCAGTGCAGTGATGTCGCTTTTTAACTGCACGGATTTCTGCAAAGTACCACACTGCCACAATAAACAGATCCCCCGCTATTCAGCTCTTTAGAGAGCAGCAGTGAGGCGATCTTCAGCAAGGAGCGCTCGCTTTCTCACACCAGATGCTTCGCTTACATCTCCCCTCCTCCTCTTCAGCACTAGGAAGACACAGACAAGTCACACACACACACATGAACCTACACATTTAGACGTGTCATCCTCACATGCTAGCTAATGACATAGGTTAAGGATATGAATATGTGTTAAAGCAGTACAGTAAGGAGTGCTGCAAACACAGGGAAAGAGGGGCAGAAAGTTTTCCTATCTTAAAAAGCTAATGACTAATCTTTTTTTCTAGTCTTCATCATTGGTGACTGAAGTGTTCAAAGTGTGTTTGTGTGTATGCCACTGTGTGCGTGTGTGTGTGTATCGGTGTTTGTACACGGGCCCTTGTGCTCTAGCTGTGGTTATAAAATCTTTATTACGGTTACAGCAGCAACACTCGTAGTAAATAATATTGTTAACTGTCTTGATAACCGCCAGCACTGTGTCGCACTTTTCATCGACCTTTCAAAGTTGGTTTGGCCCTCCCTTACCATTCGAAGAGAGCAACATTGTCTTTTGTTTGTTTACAAAGCTTTGTCTGGCAAGCTTCCACTGTATTTGTCCTCGCTCTTGAGTTTCAGTGCTACAGGGTATCATACTCGCTCACAGACACACATTAGATTAGACACACCAGTGAGGCAGGAAAGACCGCTTTCAGTTTTTACGCTCCTGATAGATGGAATATGCTGCAGGACTCTCTTAAACTGGACCGATTTGTTTCTATGGAAAATTTCAGGGCGCTTTTAGAAGATGCATTATGTGGGGATTGCACGTGCTTCTCATGGTCTTGTTGTTATTTGAACCTGGGAATTTCATGTGATTTTATATTGTTTTATATGTTTTTTTGTTTTTTTGTATTTTTTGTTTTTGTACTGCAATGTTTGTAATGTGTTTTTTATCTTGTGCTGTAATCAGGGCGTCCTTGAAAAAGAGAGGTTGCTCTCAATGGCCCTCCCTGTATAAGTAAAGGTTTACATACACATACATAAGGCTGAGGATAATGTCAGAGTTATTAATCACAGTCATACTACTTCCCCCTTGGCCAGAACGCCCATTTCTCTTCTTCTCTGTTCTGCTGGGTCATTCCTCAACTCGCACAGTACTTGGTATAGCCTACATTTATTTGAATTCTTGGGGGGATCTGGGGGAGATTTAAGAAGGGATATAGGGATGTCATCTCCCATATTTGCAGTAAATCTGATACTCAGTTCAATTCATACATAGACACAAGTAAATATGAACCATATACACAGGTTTAGAGTAAGGTACAATGCATAGGTTTTTAGGGAAGATAGGATATAGTGTATGTTATATATTTTAGAGCAGGTGACTCCCATCCACCATGTTAGATTTGGACAAAACCCCCACTGTTTGTGATCCTTCAGAGGCTCTTGACGTGTCGGTTCAAGTCAGTCGCACAGTTTAAATACATGAAGCCTTATTCTTTTAGCACATACTTTTGTTTCACTTCAATTTGTCTCAAAATCTTACTTTTAAAACGTATGTGTATTAAAGAAAGGTGGCTGAGAAAATGAAAGTTTCTCAGCGCTTTCTCGTCTTTTTTTTCAGAATCAGAATCAGAATCAGAAATACTTTATTGATCCCCGAGGGCAAATTGGGTTACATTGCAGTTGCTCACATTGTAGAAGAGAATATATATAAGCATAAAGAAATTATAAGAAATTATAAGAAAAATAGAAATAAGAAAGTAAGAAATATGTAAAATATCTGCATTATACTACAATATAATAATAATATAGAAATAAGAGAAATAAGAATTATGTACAATATGTGCATCATACGCAATATATACACCAGTGTAAATAATTCAATAATTAAATAAATTGCACAGTTGAAATCTGTATTGCACAGTTTCAATATAAGTTATAAATTATAAATTATGAGGTTATAAACTGCTGACAGGGGTGAAATGAAATAAGTCCAAGAGCCAGTCTATTGACTCAGAGTGTCTGACACTCTGAGGGAGGAGTTGAAAAGTTTGATGGCCACAGGCAGGAATGAGTTCCTGTGACGCTCTGTGGTGCATCTCGGTGGAATGAGTCTTGCACTGAATGTGCTCCTGTGCTTGACCAGCATGTCATGGAGCGGGTGGGAGACATTGTCCAAGATGCCATGTAACTTGGACAGCATCCTCCTCTGTGACACTGCCACCAGAGAGTCCAGCTCCACCCCCACAACGTCACTGGCCTTGCGGATCAGTTTGTTGAGTCTGTTTGCGTCTGCTGCCCTCAACCTGCTGCCCCAGCACACAACAGCAAACAGGAGAGCACTGGCCACCACAGACTCATAAAACATCCTCAGCATTGTCCGGTAGATGTTGAAGGACCTCAGCCTCCTCAGAAAGTAGAGACGGCTCTGGCCCTTCTTGTAGAGGGCTTCAGTGTTCTTAGCCCAGTTCAGTTTATTATCAATGTACACTCCCAGGTACTTGTAGTCCTCCACAATGTCCACACTGACCCCCTCGATGGAAACAGGGGTCACCGGTGCCTTGGCCCTCCTCAGATCCACAACCAGCTCCTTTGTCTTTGCCACGTTGAGCTGCAGATGGTTCTGCTCACACCATGCGACAAAGTTTCCCACCACAGCCCTATACTCAGCCTCCTCACCCTTGCTGATACATCCAACTATAGCAGAGTCATCAGAGAACTTCTGAAGATGGCAGGACTCTGTGTGGTAGTTGAAGTCTGTGGTGTAGAGGGTGAAGAGGAATGGAGACAGGACTGTCCCCTGCAGGGCCCCAGTGTTGCTGACCACCCTGTCTGACACACAGTGTTGCAAGCGCACATACTGTGGTCTGCCAGTCAGGTAGTTGACAATCCAGGACACGAGGGGGGCATCCACCTGCATCGCTGTCAGCTTCTCACCCAGTAGAGCCGGCCGGATGGTGTTGAAAGCACTGGAGAAGTCAAAAAACATGACCCTCACAGTGCTCGCCGGTTTGTCCAGGTGGGCGTAGACGCGGTGTAGCAGGTAAATGATGGCGTCCTCAACTCCAAGTCGGGGCTGGTAGGCGAACTGGAGGGGGTCCAAGAGTGGCATGACCATGGGTCGGAGCTGCTCCAGGACAAGTCTCTCCAGGGTCTTCATGATGTGGGAGGTCAATGCCACCGGTCTGTAGTCCTTGGAGCCAGCGGGACGCGGCGTCTTTGGCACAGGAACGAGGCAGGATGTCTTCCACAGCACGGGGACCCTTTGAAGACTCAGGCTTATGTTGAAGACATGGTGAAGCACTCCACATAGCTGGGGGGCACAAGCTTTGAGCACCCTGGGGCTGACACCATCAGGGCCTGCAGCCTTGCTTGAGTGGAGTCTCATCAGCTGTCTTCTTACATGGTCAGCTGTGAAGCACACTGTAGAGGTTACAGGTAGGGGAGGGGGAGGGGTGGAGTCGTCAGGTTGGAGAGGGCAGTCAGTCTGGGAGCCAGAGGGGGGGGGGGGAGTAGGACCCTCACTGGAGGATGGGGGGCTGTAGGAAGGGGGAGGGGGGGACGGTGGAGTAGATGGTGGTTGGAGGCAGACAACAGATGAGTCAAGGGGGGGCTGGGCAGGGGTCACCGTGTCAAATCTATTGAAGAACAGATTAAGTTTGTTGGCTCTGTCCAAGCTGCCCTCAGCACCTCTGCTGCCAGTCGGCCTGAAACCAGTGATGGTCTTCATGCCACTCCAGACCTCTCTCATGTTGTTCTGCTGGAGTTTCCGCTCCAGCTTCCTCCTGTACTTCTCTTTAGCCTCCCGGATCTTCACTTTCAGGTCCCCTTGGATTGTTCTCACCTCCTCCCTATTGCCAGCTCTAAAAGCCCTCTTCTTTGTATTGAGGATGGCTTTAATTTCCTTTGTTACCCATGGCTTGTTATTTGAATAACAATGGACAGTCTTTGCTGGGACAGTGCAATCCACACAGAAGTTAATGTAGTCTGTGATGCACTCTGTGAGCCCATCAATGTCCTCTCCATGCGTCTCACAGAGTGCCTGCCAGTCTGTCACCTCAAAACAGCCCTGAAGTGTCTCATAGGCCTCCTCCGACCATCTCCTCACTGTCCTTGTGGTCGCAGGCTGTCTTTTCACCAGAGGCACATAGCAGGGGTTGAGGTGCACAAGGTTGTGGTCTGACCTACCCAGGGGGGGGAGGGGAGAAGAGCTGTATGCATCCTTCACGTTAGCATACAACAAGTCCAGCGTCCTCTCCTCTCTGGTTAGACAGCTCACATACTGGGTGAAGTTGGGCAGGGTTGTTGCCATGGTGACATGGTTGAAGTCACCCGAGATTGCTATGAGGGCACTCGGGTGTTGAGTCTGGAGTCGAGCTATGGCGGTGTGAATGACGTTACACGCCGACGTCAGGTTGGCAGAGGGGGGGATGTAAACAGCCACCACAATGACATGTGACATTTCCCTGGGCAAATAATATGGCCGGAGTCCCACGGCTAACAGTTCAATGTCCGAGCAACAAATACGTTCCTTGATCGTAATGTGACCAGGATTGCACCATCTGTTGTTAACTAGAACAGCAAGCCCCCCGCCTTTACGCTTACCGCCCTCGGTGCAATCCCTGTCGGCCCGAACAGTCTGAAAGCCGTTGATGGAAATGTTGTGGTCGGGGATATCCTGGTGCAGCCATGTTTCAGTGAAGCACATAATACTACACTCCCGGAACTCCCTCTGACTCCTGGCTAACGCTGTTAGTTCATCCATCTTATTCGCCAGTGATCTTACGTTACCCATGATGAGAGAGGAGAGATGCGGCTTGTATCTCCTTCTCTCCCTCCGTGCCTTTGCCTTCCGCTGTCTTGACCTCCTTCCTTTACCCCGTCGTCCTCGAAACTTTCTCCTAAACTCCTCGGGGATTTGGTGAGTTATGCCAGCCATGCCGGCCGGTCGGAGCACCATCAGCTGATCCCGGCTGTAGACAGTAACAGTGGAGCCGCTGAGTTGTTGTCTGAGTTGTTTGGCTTTAAATTTAAGTCTTCAAATCTAGAGTTATACATTGTGGGCATAAATGGAAATAAACACTTTCTGTTTATCAAAGCAGAAATCACTCAATCTGCACTAATGCTCATTCTGTGAAAATGTGTGTGTGTGTGTGTGTGGAAGTGGTGTGAGGATGAGGTTGGGTTGTATTAGTGCAGCTCGGAGTAAGTGCTAAGCTTTTGCAGAAGTGTGACTGATTTGTGTGTGTATGTGTGTGTGTGTGTGTGTGTGTGTGTGTGTGTGTTTGAATACACCTGTGCTGCACCGAAAGCTTGATAATCAGGGGATACAGAGTGATCAAGCACGGTTCGCTACACAGCTTCTATCATTAGTGAAATCTGGTGAATAAACCTCAATTGATGCTGAAACACACACACACACACACACAGGTTGTGCAACTCTCTTGTGTCGCGATTACCACCAGTTAATGTACCTAACAGCGAGAATATCCACTAAGGACTCTGTGATTCAGTACCTGATTTCCAAAGCCCTAATTCGTTTTAGCATATCAGAGTCCTGCTGAAATATTGTATCTGGCATTGTCACCCATGTGTAGAAATGTTTCATGACAGTGGGACCAAACCAAACAAATGAAAAAGCATTGTGTCCAAAATGCATGAGCGTGAATGGGAAAACCAATCAGTTGACTTCATTTGACTTTTAACAAGGTTTTTGTGTGTCACTAATGATTTCTGAATATTGTAGTGCACTTTCTTGAATGAATCTCATAAATGCTTCATCCTAATTCAAATTCTCATCTGTAGTTTTATTAGAAACAATAGTATGTTATTGTAAACATAATTGGTCCTTGTACAGTTTCAAAGTATACTTAAAACAGCTGACATACAAATCTGCTGGTTGTCAGTTTAACAAGATCACTGTCAGTTATTTTGAAAACTCCAATTCGTTCTGTCTTTCTGCAGTGAATCTAGACCTTTTTGTTTACACAGAGATTAAGGATTAGGGCTTTGACAGGGTTGTCAAGGAGATTCTGTCTGTCTCTCAGCACCGGTGCTCAGCTTTGTCTTCAGTTTGAATGGATTTCTCTTTAGGCTTCACACTACATTTACTCTCTGATCTCACCTCTTGTTTGTGATTTTACAACCCTGCCACTTCCTGGTTTGACCTTGGTTAATGGACCAACCAGCAGAAAGATCAATGGCCCCATAACTGTCATTCTAGTCATTCTAGTCATTTAGAGTCAATCTTGTTGATGCAAGAGAACAGCATGGTTGTTAAAGCTGCACCAGGTAAGAATTGTATGTAAAAATATATCTGTCTTATCAGCCTAAATCACAAAGTGGGGCTGCAAAAGAGAAGAGCATCCACTCCCCTCTATTTTAGACGCTGTAGATTCGCCCTATTTGCCCAAATTAATTCCTGGTAGCAGGTATGGCCACTGGCAGGAAATCTTCTCTGTGCACAAGAAGCGCTGAATCAAAACTTAAGAGTAAAATACAAAACTTGGACCTGAGCAGCAGCAAGTGAGTGTCCCATCCAGAGAAAGCTGGATTCCCCAACAATGGCTGAACCTGCTGCGAAAAGATTTTCACCACCTCCACCCCCACCAGCCACTATGAGGAAGAAATGTAGGTCCAAGGTCAAGGAGTGTGCAGTTTCCTGATGCCACATTACATTATTTCTGGGTATTGAGTCTTCAAAATTAAAAGTGACCTCTCACTGCCATTTTGGGCCACCAACATGCAAAGTTGCCGAGCACAGCTTTAAATATGTTGCGATTGTGGAAATCCTACCCTACTTTTTTACTTGCTTACTGCAGTGACGCTACACTATTGCTCCACTTAGAAAGATAAATTATTTTGAAAATCCTGTAGCACTGGATAGATGCAGGACAAGGGGTTTCCTTCAATGCCTAGTAAACCACGCAGACACCAACACTCACACACTAGGAAAGGTGAATTTCCCCGTATTTTTCTCAATGGGGTAAATATTTGAATAATTTACGGTGAGAGCATCTTGTGAGTGAGGATATGACATATGATATGACAACCATAAACTTGACAGCACCAAATATGCTAAGCAACGATGTCAGCTAGTAAGTTCTTGGGGAAGGAATCATTGCAGGTTTTTATTTTGCACACACTGTTTTAACAAGCTTCACGACTTCACACACACTCTTCACCTTGGTGATGTGCCAGAGAAGCCTGGGTAGGCACTTTTATCAGAAGCTAAGAAGTGTTTTATCTTTGCTTGGCTCTCAAAAACTCTCCCCACTGAGCAAAAGACGTGATTTCAACGTTGCGTCTATGCTTTAGCTCTCATATAGCCCAGGATCATTACGGCTATGTATAGACCTATTTTAGACCAAGTAGTAAATACATTATTACAATGAATAAACATCTGTAAATACCAAAAATATGCACCAGAGAAGTCCTGTAGACTAGCCTACAAGATAATTATCTGAGCACAAGAAGTAATTTCAACATTGCGTCTATCCGTAGCTCTCATATAGTCCAGGATAATTTTGTCTATGTATAGACATCTAATAAACTTTCACTTTTCAACCCCATTTAAACTTAATTTAGCCTAGACAGCTATGGCCATTTAGACGTGTTTTAAACATCTAATCAACGTAAAATTGCTCAGTGGATCCATCTGAAACATCATTATAAGATGGTCTCACCAGGCAGCCTCATACCATCTTTCATCAATCAGCACCAGTGGACTATTTTTACCTGTATTCCCTCTGATGAGCCAAGGAAGTGAGACTGTGTGGTGTGATCAAATATAAGCATCAAAAGGGAATGTGTGTGTGTGTGTGTGTGTGTGTGTGTGCATATGTGTGTATGTGTGTGTCAGGGATGTTTCTTGTTAGCAGTTAAACAGTGTGGCTGTAATGTCCCACTTATCCAATGTTGAGGTGTAGAATACTACAACTGGACATATGATAGAGAGCGCTACATGACAGAAGGCATTGTAAGGGGCAGTTTTGTTAGATCTAATCACAGTAAACAGAAAAACTCTGGGGGCGACGGCCAATATTTCAGGGTTTCCGGTGTCGCCAGCGGACAGCTGGGCCACGATTCCTCTTCCGTGCGCCGGTCATTGTTTACAGTCCGATTAGCAACTTGAGACAAGCGAGAATGGAGTTGGAGTTGAGAGACGACATCTATGACCGGATTGTTTCACAAGTTTTAAGTTTTTGGTAAACTGATACTTGCATTGGATCCATTACCATGAGGCCTGGGTTTCCTCATACTGCAATTTGTTACCTGGGAACACATTATATGCTGCCTGGGATGGCCTTAGGGAGAAGGGACTGGGAAAGCCTAATTTTCCCCTTAATGCATGTATGCTCTTTACCCCCTGCTACCGAATGGTTCTCGACCCTTTACACTGCAGGAGTCGAATACACACACACACACAGACCTTTGGCTGACGTGGCTCACGGAACGACTGTTGTGGGTGGATTTGGGCGTTCGACTCCTGTTTTGGCTAAATTATCTAAAATAAACCAACATCTTTACTTTTTCTTAACATAGATCATCTAGATGCAGTGTAATTACTAGTTCGGCTGTACTGGATATTTGATATATTCAGTAGATATATTGTTTTGCAAACTTACTTTGGAAACCGGAAGAACTACAACTTTAGTGGCGATTTGTATCAAGCATGGTGCGGCTCGAGTACGCTGGGCTTTGGAGAGAAAGCCGGCTAAAATCATTTATCTTTAAATTAGCCTAGTGAATTACTGAAGTGCACTATTAAGGTGACGAATCTTCATCAGGGTTTGTGTAGGCTAAATGACACTTTACATAAACTCATAAACTCGTGAACAAGCAAACTGTGCAACATTATGCAGAGAATGTGCAACATTCTAAACATTAATTTACCTCATCACAGCGTCCCGTTCCTATCACAGGAACCAAGAACCAATCATTTCGGGGGTTGTTAAGAATATTGTGTTCATATTTACTAAAGGAAATATGTGTGCATGTCACAGAAAATTAAATTATGGCCATACGCCATAAACAATATGAGAACTGGGGGGCTGGGGATTCCGAACAAAAACGTATCTTATTGTTCCACATGCTCGAAATATGTGGTGTGTAATAAAATATACAATTTATGTAATTTCATAACCAGAAAATGGTTATTATAGCCTACTCATTCTATTCCCTCAAAACGCCAAAAGCACCACCAGCGGTTAAAACACTATAACGTTGATATACACGTATCTAGAAATGTTGATATGAAATGTATTTTTGGTTCAGAAACGTTGAGATTCTACGTATCCGTGGTTTGCAGAAACATAAAATGCCAACATTTTATTCTGGCGACTGGGTTGTCACAACCAGAGGCATAGACCATAGTGTCATCAGAATAGAAATGGACTTTATAACTTTGAATGGTAGAGTCTAAATTATTTATATATATGAAGTAAACAAAAGGGGACCAAAGATAGACCCTTGTGGGACGCCTTTCTTAACTTCAGTGAAATTAGACGTGACACCATCTAATACAATATCTGGTGCTGCTGAGTGGCATAAGTGTGGGAGAGAAAGAGAGTGAGAGATAAAGAGAAAGAGAGAGAGAGACAGATGGTTAGAGAGAGGCTAGGTAGAGGAGTCACATGGAGACAGAAAAAGAGAGGCAGAAATAAGTGGCAGCAGACAGAGAGGGGTAAAACTAAGGGTGTGAGAGAGTTCACAATGGGAAAGAGCGGGAATAAGAGAATAGGTTATGGCTTTAGAGGTCTTACGGCTCACTCAGCTTGCACTGTTAGGCTGAGTGTCCATATAGTGTTTTTTTCTGAGCACCAGCGTCTTTTTTCAGTTGTTCCCAATGAGGAGAGAACGTATGCAGCCGCATGCGGCCGCCTAGAGAAAAAGCGCTGCACCCAGCATCTTTTTTCAGAGCGCTCCAATTTATTTGAGTGGCCGCTCCGAGCGCTTCCAGTTGAAAATCTCTGAACTTTTCAGAAAGGTGCTGGTGTCGTCACCAGCACTCCTTTTCAGGCAACCAATCATATATTAGATGGGGCGGGACTCGTCACCCTGGTAACCAAGAAAATGGAGGATAAGCTTGTTCTGGCCGTGTCTGTGTATCCCGAGCTGTATGATATGTGTCACAGAAACTATCACAACAGAGACAGAAAAGCCCATTTGTGGCAGCAGATCGGCCGGACACTGAATGTTGCTGGTGAGTGTTGTGCTTTTATCACCGTACGCTTGTTGCTAGCTGTGTAGTCAACCCTCTGTTAACGTAGCGTTAAGTTACTATCATACTATCATTCTATCATACAACGGCGGTTAGAGTGGTGATATGTTGTCAAGATATTGTTGTCATAGTAACAAAACCCATGCGCAGCGCCTCATCAAAAAAGCGCTGGGAATGCTTTTTTGATGAGGCGCTGGGATGAAGCGCTCCTCAGCGCCCTGCCAGCGCTTTTCCGCCAGAGAAAAACGCTATATGGACACACGCCCTTACCCATGGAGCAGCTAAGAAGGCAGGAGCAGGACTGAACAAGCCGGAACCGGAGCTGCAGAGTGGCTGCAGTAGCCCACACAACATCTCTACACTTAATAGGAACAAGAGTCAGTTTCTTTTTTGCCTCCTTTTGTCTTGTGTTTCTCTCTCAGACTAGTATTTCAGGTTTCTATCTCTGTCTATTTGCCTTTGTCTATCTTACTCTTGCACTTACTCTACCTGTCTCTGTCTTTTTTAAACATTTCAAGCTATATTTAGACAAGACAAGCTTGGTTGCTGTAAAATGTAAGCACTTGCTTAGCTGTCAGAAAAATCTGCTTAGCTGGGGGTGCCCCGGTGGCTCACCGAGTAGAGCGCGTACCATAAGGCACGGCCATTTGCTGCCTGTCCTCCCCTCTGTCTCTCCCATACCTTCCTGTCTCTCTCTCACACTGTCAATCTATCAATAAAGCATAAAATGCCTAAAAAAAAAAAAGGAAAAAAAATCTGCTTAGCTGTCCACCTATATTGTAGAAGTTCCATTTTTTGTGCATTCACTAAATGAACAGTGAACTGCTGCTCAACTACCAAGCAATTGTTTGGTAAATCCAAAATTTGTATTATGTTTAGATCTCAGAAGGTGCAGAGAATGGCAACCAATCAGGTTTTGAGTTCCAATTTGCCTATTCACTTCTTCTTTATTACATTTGGGAGAAAAAGGCAATTGCTGCAGTAGATATAATATAAGTATGACGTCTGTTGCCTTCAATTGATTCTGTATGACCTTTCATTTTTTTTGTCCTGATGCAGAATGCATACTCTGTATTCATTCCATAAAAAAATATTGTGTGCGTCTGCTCTGACAAACAGAGTGTGCGTTACATTTAAATTGAAACTTTTCTCTGGAAGTGGATTCAGATATGGTTGTATGTTCTTGTTCTAATGGAGAAATTTGATCCAGTTCCAGGTGAAATTGTATTGACTGCCTCCTGGATTACTTCTTTGCTGCAGTTTGCACCTGAGAGGTTACAAGTGTTTTCCCTCCAACTGGTGCCAGCTGTTCTTCCCTGTATCATGTCTGTACAAGGTGCCCCTATTGAGACTGTGACCCCCTGCAAATATTTAGGCATCACAATTGATGAAAGCCTTTCTTTTAAATCACATATTGATCATCTTTTAAGGAAAGTGAAATTAAGATTGGGCTTCTATTTTAGCAACAAATCCTGTTTCTCCTTTAATGCTCGGAAACGGCTTGTTGCTGCTACTTCCTTGCCTCTCCTGGACTATGGGGATGTTTTGTATATGAATGCCTCAGCTCACTCTCTTCATCGACGCTGTCTATCACGGAGCTCTCAGATTCATAACCAATTGTAAGCCCCCCACCCACCATTGTACTCTGTATTCTTTAGTCTACTCTTCATTATCCCTGTGCAGAGCTTTGCATTGGTATAACTTCATTTATAAATCCATTCTTGGACTGCCGACCATTTATTTATCCACTTATATGTCACGTAAACAGTGCTGCTATAGCCTACGCTCCCAGGGCTTCATCACTCTCTCCATCCCCTCAGTCCGTACAGAACTTGGTAAAAAGGCCTTCTCCTACTCTGCCCCTTCAGCCTGGAACACGCTACAGCAGGAACTGAAGCTGTCCAGCTTGATTCCCCTAGGGGATTTTAAACTACTTCTAAGAAATATGGAGAGATCATCTGTGGGGGTTTGCTCTTGTACGTAGTGCCTAAAATCTGGCTACCACTTTGGCACTTTTGCACTTATCACTTTTATGATTGTGTTCTATCTTGTCTCTGTATTGAATGTCCTGTCTGTCTGTAACTTTGTGTTGTACTGCTGCTGTTGCCCGACCAGGTGAGACTACCTGTCTAAATAAAGGTTTAATAATAAAAAAAAATCTGTCTGTATCCCCCAAGCAGCAGGCAACATTCATGACCATGTCTGGACATCATGCATACACACACACACACACACACACACTCTTGAGACAGCAGACTAATTTGCACTCAATTTACAGACAATTATTGGCCACCTCTCTGTCACACAGCCAAGGCTCCTTACAACAGGATTATGACATAGAGCTCCTGTGTGTGTGTGTGTGTGTGTGTGTGTGTGTGTGTGTGTGTGTGTGTGTGTGTGTGTGTGTGTGTGTGTGTGTGTGTGTGTGTGCACACAGAACACAATATAAAAGACAATCACAACCTAAGATATTTTAATGGAATGGAATAAAACAGAAAAAGAACAGAATAGCATAGAATTTCAAATTTCAGATATGTTTCACAACAGTGACTCGGGGTGTTTTACTGAATGAATGCCCCGCAGAAATACTGTCATGCTACAGCAGTTAGTCAGACACTAAGTGGATCATATGGGTGTTCTGCAATAGAAGTCAGAGATATAGTATGAATGGATTGTCAAATTCTGCCAAAGCATTTCAGACACACAGCTTCCTACTTTTTCTTTTCCCTTGTGCTTTGTCATTGTCTATTCAGTTCCTTATAATGTCTTACATGTTACCCATCATTCAACAATTATTCTTAATATTGGATTGCTCCATATTTCGATGAGGAGAATAAACTAGTTGATTCTTGTTGATTATAAGTTAAGACATCACATTACATCTGTCTTATCCTCAGATTATTACCTCTTTTCCTCAGTGTGTGTTAATTATAGTTACAGCGCTGAACAGTGTTTCCCTCATGTATTCATCTTTACGGTTCTGAATCAGCAGTCATTCATTCATGTGGCACAAAAATCTCCATTGAAACCAATTCTCATGACATTCTTTTAGAAGTTGGCGAGGCAGCCCACCCTGACTATTCAATGGAAGGGAAAAACCCTGATACTGAGGTTTCAGTCCAGAACTCGCCATAAGATATGAAGGCCCTGTGATATTTTATTCCTTAAGGACCCAGTAATGTAGAGTGAAACCTCTGATACCACTCATTTCAAATTAATTCACTGAGGTCTCACAGTGGCAGACAGTATTGTAGCTACTGTGGAGTACAGGGGCTGCATACTTATATATTACTTATATATATTTTTATTAAATAATGCAGGAGATTGGACCTGTATTTCTGAATTATTGTGATATCTGAACTATTTTCAAGTATAAACACATAGGCTCAGTTTCTGGGCTCAGTTTCTCCACATGCAGAAAATGAATCCTTTGCATTCCTCACTTGAGTTCTGTCTGAATCAGCAGCTCCTGAAGGTCAGAGAGACTCCAACATATTGAATCCATGGCACTAACAATAGGGCCAGTCTTAATCCCTGTCTCTATCACATTTCACTGCCCCTCGTGCATTATGGCCATGATGAACAGTTTAAGACAAAACCCGTGTTTCATTATTGTTTGCTAATAAATTGTCCATTAAAAAGTTAGGTGCAGTCTGTATATGATTCTTTTTTGTGTATTGTCCTGAGGTGTGGATAAACATTTGCTACAGAACATTTTTTGGCCTGTGAAAAAGCAGTTAAACCTTCTGTTGAAACCAGTCGAAATGGTAAATTATTTTGTGCTGCCTGTTCATTTTAAAAGGACTTTTTTTATTCAGAGTATAACTTAACTGCCAATAGCAAGGGAATGTTGTTGGTAAGAGATTGACTTTTGTGTGTGTGTGTGTGTGTGTGTGTGTGTGTGTGTGTGTGTGTGTGTGTGTGTATGAGAAGCCGCCTAGGCCAAAATTGAATGCTTCACTTGTATGCTTAAATGCTTGAATGCTTCACTTGCACATACATCTATATGTATGTGCAAATGAAGCATTTACATCTATATCCCATGAGCTGAATATCTCGCCTTGCATTTAACATAGAATGACATTGTAACTGTCGCGGAGCGGGTACTGCGTATGTGCACACTGCGTATGTGCACACTGTGCGTGTGCGCGCGCGCGTGTGTACGTGTGTCGGGGGTGTTAGAGTAGAAATTCCACTGTGGCGACCGGCACATTAATGGGAAACACTAAATTTCAGAGCACCCTCGCTGAAAAGTCGAGCAACCCCATAGCACCAGCAAAAGAAAATGGTCTTTAATTGATTTACAATCTTTTTAACTGTAGCATTTTTTTCTTATTGGCCTTACTCATGGTAAACAGATTTTCAGTCTTATTGCTATTTCTTTTGCTGGGGTCCTACCTGCTCAGTATTAAAAAAGTCTCAAGAAACCAATACTCCAATATGGCAGGGGACATCACAGGGTATCGTAATCCTGAGTTTTATTCATTTTTACTTTAGCATTATTTCCTTATTGACCTTGAAACCTTTATTCTATTTGTGAAAATGCAAAAAAAGGAGATTTCACTGCTTTTTTCACATCTAGACCACATTGGACCAGGTCCAGATCAGAAACCACTATACTTAGACCTGTCAAATCTGGACTAGATTACCAAGCAGACTCCAGAGACTCATTAAAACACAGTTTCAGATTTGTGAAACCTTTATTCTATGTGTGAAAATGCAAAAAAGGGAGATTTCACTGATATTTCTCCATCCAGATCACATTAGACCAGGTCCAGATTAAAAAACACTATATTTAGACCTGTCAAATCTGGACTAGATTACCAAGGAGACTCCAGAGACTCATTAAAACACAGTTTCAGATTAGTGAAACCTTTATTCTATTTGTGAAAATGCAAAAAAGGGAAATTTTACTGATATTTCTCTGGACCTGGTCTAATGTGATCTGGATGGGAAAAAAGCAGTGAAATCACCCCTTTTTCAGTTTTCACAAATACAATAAAGGTTTCACAAATCTGAAACTGAAAATCTGAAAAAGTTGTAGTGGTGGTAGGTATTAATGGTGTCTGATATCAACATAATTTAGAGTTAGCTTCAATGAGAATTAAGAACGGGGCACCATATAACAGACAGCATCAACAGGTCTCATCTGAAGGAGTGAATTCTCGGCATGTTTGAATTTAAACCCGCACAATGAGCACAGGAGGTGACTTTATTCCAAATAATATATTTATTACTAAACTAAAGCACACTCAATAATCAGGTAAATACAAGTGAATATAGTACAGTATATACAAGAGGTATACCTATGAATTGTGATGAATCATGGCAATAGGAATAGATGATCATGTGAATATGCAATACTGATAATTAAACCAACATTTCAGCAGACACAATCATGCAAGGATAGTAAGGGGCGACAGTATAACTGGAAAACTGACTTAAATGAATCCTTGAATAACTGAATGGTTACTATAACTAGGCTATAGGGAGCCATAATAAAGTGTGTGATATGTGTGAATGTAATGGAATAGCTGTGTGATGTATGATATGATGCCCAGTGGACCATGATCAGTACATATGACACCAGCGGAGGTCCGGAGGGAGATGAAGTGCTCTGAGGCCGGGAGGCTGTGAGGAGTCTCGGCTCGACGAGGTGCTGGAGGATGAAGGTACAACGTCTGTTCAGTTGATCTTAGCAGGCCGCAACAGAGTGAAGCACGCAGGCTGGAGCACGCAGGCTGCTGGACAGGGCTGTGGGTCTCTCAAGGCTAACGCCGACCCACTCTGGAGGTTCCGATGATTCTTCAGAGTTAAACTCAGAAGGATAGCTGATAGCAAGGTTGTAGCAGGCAGGACACACAGACACACGTGCTAGTGTGTGTGTGTATTTGTCAGGCAGATAGGCAGGCAGCAAGGCTCTCTTCACTGTTTCGGATGAAACAGGCTTTCTACTTGGCTTGTGATGATGATGCAGTTGAGTCTGTCTTTGGAGTCTTGTCAGACTTCGTTAGCAGACGTGTCGCGACCACGTAAAGTGCATGAAATCCGCATTGGAAATGTGTGTGTTTGGTTTTGTTGTGATCAGTTGAGGAGTGTGTGCGTGGGCTGGCATGTCTAGTGTTACGGCTCATTACATATGCATGAAACCCTAATTTTGGTTCCCAGATCTATCCAATATAATTGACCGTCGTAACATTAACATTATTAAACTCAGCACAAATTCCTGAACACTTTAATATCAAACATGGCTATCTAAGCCCCATGTAAAGATAAAGAAATTGAATAATGCAAATAACTATTATATAAAACATCACAGTTACACATAAAATTAGACTTAGAGTCCACCACAATGTGATACCCAAGGTTTCATGAGTCTGTATCAAAGATTTCTTCTGATTTTGGACACATTCCAATGTGTCTCATCTCAGACTCTCTGTCTCTTTGGGGATTACCAAAGACAGGGCTGAGTGTTGGAGTTTTATGGTTATTTACCAGGTCTGTTCCTTGATACCAGCTCTGAAGAGTGAAAATGGAGTGATTTACCAAGAGGTCAGTGGCCTCCTTTACGATCCAACCACTTTCCAACCACTTTCCTGATCCGTTATCAGGGAAGAGGCTCACACACAGGATGCAAGGCCCTTCCAGATGTGTGATGACAATGACGGTGTGGGTGCAGTTACTACACTGATCTGCCTACAAATCCTCCCCTACCAACCTCCAAAGGGCTCATGTAACAGAGTTGTTATTACTTGTATAATTACACTTAATCTGTCATTTTAGTTTAGATAACTGACTGTTTTCTTCTACCTCCATTCACAATGCTGCTGTGTATAAGAGCCCCACCTCCTGCACCCCTCCTCCTCCTAGTCCCCATCAACTTCCTGTTCCTCTTCCCTTTTGCTGTGTTCCCCTATGGGAAAGGTGGTTGCCATCAAGATGTGTTCTCCAGAGTCAAGCTGGACTGTGGAAAGGCCAAAGATTTTGTCAACCGCATCTGCCTCTCTGATGACCAACCTTTTCGGTTGCCTTACTGACGATTATCTCATGTTGTGAGAGGTGCTGTCTGAGATGGAGATGAAGCAAGTCTATCAGTGAATATGCCCCACCACTGATCATGGTCTGAAAGAAATTGGGTGACCTGGGCCCAGTATTTCAAACGTGATCTGACAGGATTATCCTGGTCGGATTGGATTAAATCTAGATCTGATCTGAAAACTGGGTATTTCAACACAGATCAGGAGAATCCTGATCCTGAAGATCAGGGTTTCAGCTCTGGTAATCCAATCCTCCCTTGAATCCAGATAAAAGGCTGATTTGGGTATTTCAAAAGTTAAGTCAGATATCTGGATCAACTTGATACCAAAATTTCAGGATCATTTGAATCCCACCTCAGAGGTGGATTTGACTTGGACTGACAAACTCTCAGCTCATACTTCTCCTAGATATTGTTACTCAAGATGTTCGTTACACTTAAGTGTTAGTGTTGTACTTCTAACAAGTAATTTAAGTAATATCAAAAAATTTAAAGCATAGTAAAAATTTTGACCACACTGTAAAACTGCTGTAAATAAAATTACAATTATTTCTCAAATTCTAGTTCACCAAACATTGTAACTTGCATGTACCAAAACAGAGAAAGACAAAGGGATGCAGGGTCCAAACAAAGTTTTATTCCAACAAAGACATGTCAAATAATGTGACCACTAACTAAAACAGGACCATGCTATTTCAAATGTCAAGCTGTTTCTCTAACAGCTTGATTTTCAATTCTGTCTCTTTTTGCTGAAGCAGCGTCAGCTTAATTTGCTCTTTGGCCAGTTCAGTCTGTTTGATTGCCCTTTCTGTCTCCATTTTGAGGAGCCTCTCATAGGCTTCCTCATCACCGGCATGCCTCTTCCGTCGCCGTCGCTCTGGCGCTGGCTCTGGCTCTGGCTCTGGCCCCCGTGCCTGATGTGGTAGATAGATAAGTTTATTGGTCACTTGCAAAGCTAAAACCAAGGTTTAATGATAGCCCGCTAGCTGCTTAACACAAGTCAATGGAGCCGCGTTAGCTCCCGTTAGCACGGCCGCGTCTCAATTAGAGATCGCCACGGCCTGCTTTTAATAAGGTGACAATTCAAATAGTTGGCTTGCATGATGTGTTGGTTGCCGTTCGTATGGTATTAAAACCGCTACACAATAGACGACGGTTAACTTACACTTTTGACGTGAAAGTCGGCTCTGTGCTACTCCTTTCATGAAGTAGTCCGCCATGTTTCAGATCCCGGAGGCGGAGACTTGAGATTGGGAAATCCGTATCCGGCCAGGTAGGGATCACAGTGATCCACCCTGCCTGTGTTTTGAAATACTCAGATAAAGTCAGCAGGATCATGACTGAGAAAAGGAGGATTTCATTATCCGGATTATTCTGATCCAGATTACAAGTTTTGAAATACTGGGCCCTGAGGATCTGCACCGCCTTTTGCTAGCTCAATGCCAAGACCATCAAGGATGCTCCCCCGCTGACCCATCAAGCCGACTGTCTTGCCGCTTTAGATGGGAATGCCCTGCCCTCTGACATCAGGGTAGAGGTCTTCACAGGTCCAAAATGATGGACCCGAACCCTAATGGACCCGGGAAATTCGTTCTGAGATCCGATTGGACCCGATCATTTTTAAAAATATATATATACCGACCTGTTTTTGCCCGAGATATTACAGACCCGACCGCATGTCCGAGAGGAGAGAGACCCGAGACCCATCCGTTTTATGGACCCGACAAACCCGGTAATTAAAATTGCTAAATGCCGTTCTACTGCTAAAAACGTTTATCATGTTGGATACAACATATGCCTAATAAAAGGAGATCAAAATAACAGCCAAGTTTCCGACTTGCCAAGTTGTGCCGTTCTACAGTTTGTCCAGTAGATGACAGTGAGACTCCATAATGGAATCTAGCAGCTACTTGGCTATATAGGCTAAGTGACAAGGAAATTAAATTGCATGTTAAATGGATGATTAAAACAATAGTTTATAGCTTATTTTTCACCTCAGTGAAGAAGGTATCCATCTTGCGCCTTTCCTCCACTCCAACTCGCTGGCGCTGATCACGGGTCTTCTCGGATCCACGCGGGTATTACACATAATGATAAACCGACCCGGGACCTGCGGTAATAGAATGGGACCCGACCCGGACCCGATTGACCATAATAAATCGTGGACCCGAACCCGTACGGGTCCCGGGTCGGGTTTCGGATCCTAGGGTCCGTGTAGACCTGTGAAGACCTCTACATCAGGGTTTTACAACATCCCCATCCATGAGTCTGACAGGCAGTACACAGCCTTCACAACACCCTTAGGCCTGTATGAGTACAACACGCTCCCCCAAAGCCTGTGCAACAGTTCAGCATCCTTCATGCGCATGATGTTCAGCACTTTTCCAGCCTCCTTTGTTGCCTGGATGGCCTGCTCGTTTTTCCGCAAGTCTGTGAAGTTCCTGGGTCATGTACTGGACAGTAGTAGTGTCTCAGTCAACCAGGAGAAGGTGAGTCTCAAGCTTCAAGAAGGAGACTCTTATGAACGCCAACAGTTGCACTCCATCTCAGCGGAAAGTCAGATCCGTCCTTGAAATGGTTCTTTATTATCATATTATTATTCCTGAAGTCCCTCTTTTCCGTGACAGCGGGCCGGAAATAGACCGTTAAGGGTGCTGGTGGCTGTAAGAGGGCTGGAACATTCCATGAGCGGACACCACTGGACTGGAATCCTGCCTGTAATTAACAATTTGAGGATCTGAAGAGTGCTCTCCTCAACAGTGCTGCTGGGCCACCCAGACTTTGACAGGCCTTTCATCCTTTCCACCAGTGCTTTCCTTGATGGTCTGGACACAGTCTTATCCCAAGTCCGTGCTTGGGATAGAGACAGGCCCTACAAGCAAGCAAGAGATACAGCCACGCACTCTCCCTTTTGCTCTAGCCATCCCAATGAACAGGTAAGACACTGCATGGGTAAGTTTATATAACGAATGTAGTAATTTGGGGAAAATACGGTCAGGTGAAAAGGTTGGGGAGAAACCTTTTCACACGTGGACAATTATGATGAGACAACAGAACAAATAAGACAAAGACAAACATGATGAAGCATAAAATGGGAATTTGGCAGCTGGGGCAGAACCCTTGTCCACTGCCAGGTAAAAGACAGGTGTCTGTCTTTTAATCTCTGAGTGATATGTGTTTGTAGTGCAGGCATGCCAATCCATAACTGACAGTAAGCAAGGTGTGGGAGACAAGGGGATAATGAGCACACTCACAGTCTATCTTCCCTCTGCGTTGCCAGTGCTTTAAGTCTATCAGCCCAATTTAACTCTGACACCATTGTCCTATGGGAAAAACACCAGCTCAGTCAACCATGTCACCCATGATTTTTTGTCCACTGAACTACAGTGAAGAGTTTCTGTGTCCTGCCCAGTTGTTGCTGCTAGCGTCTCCCATTCATTTAACTACTCTATTGTGTCAACACGCCTTAGTCGAGTGCTACTATCGCTGCTGCTCGGGAGCTATCACTTCCCTCCATAGAAACACATAGAAAGGAGGTTGGTGCTGAAAGGCTCAAGTGCTGAATGTAAGTTTGTCATGCTCAAGGAGAGATAGCTGTTAACTCCTTCATTGTTGAAAACTGCAACCAGCCAAGGACAAAAAAAAATAATTTCCTGGTTCAGACACACTGATCCACATTCAATTTTCATTTCACATTTTCCTCAAAATCTATAAGTTATTGCAGCAATTGGTGCCAGTATAAGCAAAATCAAATGCATTTTATGTGAAATGATAAACCATTCACCAGCACAAAATACATAGATGGCTTCCTGTACGTGAACCACATCTCTTTTGTTTCAGCAATCATCTCTATCAATGTCCGTTACTCACTTTGACAACATAGGACAAGGCTCCTGTGTGAGCCTGAAGAAAAAAAAAAATTTAGCCAAAGATACTACAACTCTCCTCTATCACTTACCAGCAGTGTTGCTACAGACTGCGATCATAATCATTGGTTTACATACATACTATCTTAGTGCAGCTTGATTTGAGTGCAGCGTTCGATACCATTGATCATTCCATCTTGTTGGAGAGCCTAAAACAATGGGTTGGTATCTCTGGAACCGCTCTGCAATGGTTCTCCTTCTACCTCTCAAACGGGTTTTTCTCTGTGTCCATTGGTGACCGTGTCTCATCATCTGCTCCTCTGTCTTGCGGGGTTCCTCAGGGATCCCATTTTATTTTCATTTTACATGCTTCCCCTTGGACACATAACAAATAACTTAAGGAACATGTCCTACCATTGCTATGCAGATGATATGTCACGGGGAGGTGTGGTGAGGACCCAAACGCAGGACAGCGAGGCAGGTTGTGATCAAACCCCAGGACTGGGTGTTTAATTGAACAGATAGCAGGTGACACAGGAAATCCAAAAACACGAGCTCTACACAAACTGACACAAACATAACACAATACAGAACAATGAACCGACAAAGACTGACTGGGGAAACAAGACTAATATACACATGGGGTGATTACAAATGAGGTACAGGTGTGTGGGAGCAGGAGCTGGGGGAGAGAGGGAGCCACACCCACGCTACACACTGACAGACAAACCAGGAGGCGGAGACACAAGGGAGGCAGGGAACACAGAAGGAAACACACAGGCAGGTCATGGCCGAACCATGACATGATACGCAGTTGTACTTGTTTTGTTAAGCCAAATGATTTTAGCAATTTGAACATTCTGCATGATTGTTTGGCTGCCATTAAGGATTGGATGTCTCTCAATTTCCTCCAACTAAACTCAGAGAAAACAGAGATTCTGGTTATTGCTCCCGATCACTTTGCTACAGATATTATTCAGTGTATAGGTTCTCTTGCGAATAACATAAAACCCTCATCTAGAAATCTAGGTGTTTTTTTTACCCATACCTGAATTTTAACTTACATGCAAAAAAACTGGTTCAATCCTGCTTTCTCCAACTCCGTAACATAAAAATTAAATCAGTCCTCTCAGCTAAGGATATGGAAACACTTATACATGCTCTTATTTCCTCACGTTTAGATTACTGCAACTCCCTCTTTACGTGCCTCAGTGAATCTGCTGTGTCCAGGCTGCAGCTTGTTCAAAATGCAGCCGCAAGGCTCCTGACCAGGACCAGTCGCAGGTCTCATATCACCCCCATACTGGCCTCCTTACACTGGCTGACAGTGCGACAGAGGATTCATTTTAAAGTACTTCTGATCACATTTAAAGCTTTGCGAGGCCTGGCTCCTACCTATATTTCAGAATTGTTGAAGCCACACACCACAGCAAGGCCACTCAGGTCCTCAGACCAAGGGCTCTTACTTGTCCAGCGATCCAAACTGAAAACAAGAGGTGACCGTGCCTTTTCAGTTCTAGCTCCAACGCTATGGAATCGCCTCCCTCTATAACACATAGAGGGGTCTAACCATAGAGGGGTCTCTGCCAGTCTAACACAGACTGGCAGATTCAGTTTCTCTTTTTAAATCACTTCTTAAAACCCATTTATTTAAACAGGCATTTTATTAATGTTAATTTTACTGGGTTTTATCATTTTATTTTCATGTTACTATAGACTGTTACACTACACTACTACTGTTACACTGCACTTGTCTGTGCATTTTTTTTTTTGTTGTTGCCCTTTTTTCATTTAGCCTATCTGTTTTAATTCTGTTTGTTTGGTTGTCTCTTGCCTCGTTTTATTTATTTGTTTGTTTGTTTGGTTGTTTTTTAACCTGCCTCTTGTTTTATTTCCTGTTGTTAAGCACTTTGTAACTCTTGTTTTGAAAAGTGCTATATAAATAAAGTGTTACTTTATTATGTTGACTTATTCCCTGAATCTTACCTAAATGCTTATCATTTGTTCCATGGCACTGCCATAAAATGTTTATCATGTTAGATTATTCTCTGAAACTGCCATAAAATACTGATTCTCTGTGGTTATCAAAACAACTATTCTCACCATAAAGAACTGAAATAATCAACTTACAATGAATTCATAGCTACTGTTGAGCTATGAACTCATTGTTAGTTGCTCTGCAGAAGAGTATCAGCTGATTGGCAGCAAAATGAAATCTATATAATCTATATCATTGGGTTGATTTTGCTTTTAGTCTTTGTGCTGTTTATTGAACAGCTGAGTAGTAATGTCAGCTGCATGACAGCTGTCAATCAATTTATTCAAGCCTGCTCCTCAGACTGCAACAATGGATATTTGTTCAGTATGGTTTTTTTTATGGTTGTCCAATTAGTTCTTCAGACACCACTCGGGTTCTGATTCTGATCAAAGACACTCAGACCTAAACTTCACAATACAAAACAGTACGCTTTTGTCATTCTAATGATTCCTTGAATATGTGTAAGTATGAGTATGCATAAGAATTTGTAGAAACTGTGTGTACTGATTTGCTCTAACAACAGAAGGATGTATCTCAGCCAATCAGGCATGGATAAAAGAACCACACGCAACCAATCAGATTCATTAATATTTTTGAGTCACTCCCACGTCCTGCTGTTATAAAGCAAGAGCCAGGGGGTTGTTGTGGTACAAAGTGGGGTGAAGTGGCTGAGATTGCTGCAACCAAAAGGAAATACACGGTCTGCTGACTACTTTATACAAGGTAAGACAATTAATTATACACAAAGTAGTTTACTCCAAGGTCCTTAACTTGACTGAGCAGGAAATAGTTTTCAATATCTTGCTTTTACAGTATAATATTTGAATTGATGTTAGAGCTAAGTTCCTGAATAATAGTGACCATCCTCAATCTTTTGTAATCTAGTGCCTGTATGTACATGATAGTTAAATAGATACAGCCTTGGTAATTGTGATAACAAAATATGGCTTATTTTTTTTTGCTTTTTTTTTAAGTTCTACAGTGAGATTGACTTGCAACATCAGTCATGGTTGACACAGAACAGGTCAAAAAGGCAGTGGTCTTCTTCCTTACAGGAATGGAGAAAGTTTCCTCTTTTGCTGAAACCATCAGTCCACTCTGCACCATCATCACTGTCTTCATGAAGGTGTTAAAGGAAGGACTAAAGGATGACCTGGCAATCGCAGAATATAAAAAGGTTGACGAAGACTTCAGTGCCATCCATACCAAACTGGACACCATCTCTCAGACCAACCAGAAGTTACTGACAGAGATAAAGCTGGATGAAGTGAAGGTGACCTACGGAAAGCATGAAAACTACATCAAACTGCAGTACACTGCTTTCATTGAAATGGTGGAGAAGATCAAGAAGAACCCTGATGACTCCCAAAAGTACATGGAGGAGTTCAAAGTCATGGATAAATATGAATTGGAAAAAGGTCTAAAAGTCTTTTACAGGGGCATATGTGAGGAGCCAGGTTTCGGAAGACCGTTGTTGGATGTGTACTTTGAGCACTGCGATGGAAACAAAACCATCATGGAAACCAGATGCTCCCATATCATTAATCTCTTCAACATGGGTCTCATGGCACTGATGGCACGCACGGCTATCAAGGGGGGTGACAAAAATGAAGTCGAGAAGAAATGGGGAAGAATGGTGAAAGAAATGAAAGATGAGATGATGGTTTGGCTGGAAAAGTGCAATAGACCAAACTGAATCTGAAGCGTTTCCAAATGTTGTGCAAGGGTATAATTTGCTTATTGTTTGAATGAGACAGTAAAAGGCTGTTTGAGCATTAACCTAACATAGCACAAGGTCTAAAAAACAACCAATTATCTTTAGAAAGCCATCAAGTGGTGGACATTATGTTAGTTTTAGTGAAGCATCGTTATACTTTTAATGGGGTAAACAGTGTCTCATTCAGAATTGCAGCACTTATTCTTTAAATGTGTATTTGTGATGTTTGTTGCCAAAACAATGCCTTTCTTTCATTGAATAAATCTTGTTTCAGACTTGGTGAAGTCATTTATTTCTCTAACACAAAATATCCACACAAAAGTTGCCTTACACCCAAATAGCCCTTTTATAATGACAGCCCAAATAAAAAACATGCATTTCAAATGAGGGAACAAAACATTCTCTTAAGAAATTTAAATTAATCTGAAATCTTACTTGGCAGCTTACACTTGCTATAATTTTCTCCTCTATTCCTCCAGTCACATTAGTCATATACTGTCAGATCATCCTTTCTAATGAAAGTTGTTCTGTAGTGCAAGCTACAAATGAAAGTGAAACCATCAGATAATGTCCTCCTCAAATATTTGGACATTTCCAAAAGCTGAGAAAATGAATTACTGATTACAGAAAAACAAGAAATAAAACCAAATGTTATAAAATAAAAAAAAATCACTGATGCCAGTTATCCCCACAGTCACATAAAAAAATCTGAAAACAACCATTGTGAGTGCCTGATAAATATTAGAGAGGATTTTAAGTCCGTCCTCTGCCAGAAATTCAAAATCCAGGATAGCAAGCAATATATATTATTATCTTTATTAACAAAATATATTGCACACCCTCACACAAGAGAAAAATACGGAGCCCCCCTGGGGTCACTTGGAAAAAAACAAATTACGTGGAAAACCCTATCCACGGATCAGAGCCGGCCCCAGGCATAAACAGTTTATGGGCTTCTTTAGGGTCACACACATCTGTGGTCCATCATGGGGCCTCGTAATTCAAGGATTTGAATCCTCTGAGTGTATAGATCTACTGTTGCAGTGAAATCATACAGGAAAGCAAGTTCTCCAGTTATCAATGAATTCAATAGGGAATGTAATAATGAACAGGCTAAGAAAGTAGGCTATAATATTGTTGCTGAATGATACTTATGAAACTGAATTACATTTAGGTTACCCAGGTTTGAGCTCTATACACACATATCCGAGTACACAGGCTTACAATTAACTAGCTAACCTTGCATGATGATTTCTTTTTCTCTTGCTAGATTACACTGTACTGCACTAGACAGTTGTCAACAATTGTATCCCTCTGAGTATGCTTGGAATATTTTTCAGACAACAACAACAACTTTTTGAATGCCTAATAAAAAGTCTATTCCTGGGTTGCATTACTGAGATCACCTGGTTAGACCCTTTCACACCACCAGTTTTACCTTTTACCCAGCTCATTGCTTTGATATGATACGGGCTGTACAGTTTCATCCCATATGTGATGACTGCTGTAAGCAAGGAAATTTGTTTATCAGCTGTGCATGTGTAATGTTTAGTGTTATAGGGCCACAAATTTCTTGTTTAGGGCCACCAAAACCCTGGGGCCGGCCCTGCCACGGATTAGTAAACAGTGCCCTCGGATCACTCGCTCCCCAATCTCCCATCCTCTCTCCCTCAGAAACCCACCATCAAATTAAAACTAAAACACAGAACTTTTATGGTAAAGGTCATAGTAGCCTATTGCATATTCCCTAGCGATACATACAGTATTTACAGTAGTTTTATACTATCAACACAGTTACCTTGTATATTAAACATATAGATATCATTCTCATTTTTTCTAATTTTATACATGAATTTCATCTCATATACTGTTTGACTCCTTTCTCAGTTTAAGGCATTTTTGGTTTGAGCCACATTGTTGTGATTTATCTTTGTACATCGTCTATCTATTCTGAAAAGATATATATTTCTTTCACTAGATAAAGTTAGAGGGATTTCTAAGGATCAAATTATCTAGCTGTATTGACAGTTGTCTCCCATTGATTCCATTGTTTTAACTATTTCATCCCAGGAAACCTTTAAAACAGTACATAAATACAAAATGTGATTATGTCTGATAGAAAATATGTTCAAAGACCATTTTACTAATCTGATGTCCTGTCTAGAACAACTTCACGCTCCTATTCCTCAGTGCGGCGAATCTTCTAAGAAGTTCATCTTCATCCTAATCCTTTTTTCTCCAATCATTTTTTTCTCCAGGATTTTTATTCTAGCGCGAGTAAATGCATAGGCGTTTTTTAACTTTCATCTTGGGGGGGCAAAGGTGAACGATAAAAGGCTATAGCATGGGCTTTTTTCTTTGGCAGATGCTATTAGCACCCAGGTGTCAGTAGCCAACAATGCTATTGTTGGCTACTGCACCCGGGGTGGATAGCCAATGTGGCTATTTACACCCGGGTAATGGCAGAGACAATTTGTACCCGTGTGTCCATAGCCAACCATGCTATTTACACCTGGGTGTATACTATTTTATGATGTTTCATGATCACATCCCAATCCTATTTGCAGCCATTTACATTTACTTTGACTAGTATGGTAAACACACTTTGATTTGGTGAGGTAATGACTTCATTCATCTATAAGTTTCAGGTTTATTACTACAGCCTCTGTATATGCATGTCACTAAAACAAAAAACACCCAGAATACCTAGTATTAGTTATACCTATTGTGAGTCATTTTTTGCATGAACATGGCAAAAGAGCACTATATTCACACTTTGGCCTTGGGCTGGTAGCACAAAACATGCATATCTTGCTGAGCCTTGGAATTATTACTTAATCATGTGTTAAAAAGGCCAGCTAATTGCCATGGTCAGACTGTAATTATGTTCAGGCTGTAGTAAAGGCCCCCTAGTGGACATTTGCAGTTAGGCAGACTTATGGTCATCAAGATTAGGACCCCCCTTTCAGTTGGGCCTTTCATGATGTGGTGGGTGTACTGCGGTGTTCCTGCATGTTCAAGTTGTTATTCCTTGCTTCATCACCTCTACTTTTCAGAGTGTTGTCTGTGCGTGCAGCTAAGTGTAAGTCACTTATTCATTTGTTGTTTATGAGTATTTGTATGAGTCTTTTAGTGTATTCTATTACACTGAGTTGTTATGTTGCTATTAGCTCTATCTCTAGCATAGCATGACTTTGACATTCACAAGCTAACCCTTGCTAAGCTGACTCAATTATTACCATAGTGGTAGCTAAGTGTTTGTTAGCTATTGTGATGATTAGGTTATCCATATTACAGTTTTATCTTGACTTTGAGTTAATTGGAGATAGTTATATGAAGTCATATGAATTGCAAGCATCTCTGTACTGGCTGTAACAGTTAATTCATGTTGCTACGCCTTGATAAATCATTTGCATTCTGTATAGGACACCAATTGAAATCTTGTATTTTATTTCTCGTTTTTGTAGAAACCACACATAACTAACACTTGTAATGGAAAGAGAAGAGGACTGTAACTTTGCATAGGTTCATTAAACTACCCGTCGTAGTGGACACTGTCTCATCGTGTTCTTGCCAGTCAGCATCTGGGACAATTTATACTCTACAAGTCATACTTCAAAACATCATGTATGTCACAAGAACCAATGTATAAAGTCAAGTTCAGGTCATAAAATTCACCTTTGAAACTTTGATAATATATATGTAAATTCTGTTCGTACAGAAGAAAGCATACATCTGCCACAACAGTCTGAAAAAAGGTAGAAGACGAGATACGGAAGTAAAGTTTAGTTTGTTTATTTACAAAATTATATCACAAGGGACAGTTCAAAGAAAGGCTGGAGTGGATTTAATAGGTTCACAGGTTAGGTGTGTCTAATGCAGGTTCACCGAGACCCACCTGTGGAGGTATTTTTCGTGGTGGACCCACCAAATATTTTGTTCAAAAAATAAGCAAAATTACGGTGTTAAAACAGCAAGATAACTAAAGTGAACTAACATTTCACAGACAGACAGACAGACAGACAGACTAACAAATCAGTTCTGTAATTGTGCCCCAATCAGCTGATTTAGGATGTACCCCCTGAGGCTCTCCATGTGCTCCTGCTGGACCATGGCAGGATCGACATCTTTAAGCAGGGCTTCAGCATTCTGAAAGATACAATTTGAAAACATCCAGTGGCTCACAAACCATGCCACTTATAGCATCTATATAATATATATAATGCATTTTAAATTTTTCCTGCTCCACCGTTGTGTGGCTTTAACTCACAAACAAACAAACAGATCTCTTAATAACAAGGCAATTTTAAAATCTGTGCTTTTATAAACAAGCACAGAAGGCCGCAGCTTGAGCCATCCTGCTGTTCAGCAACTGGGACTTTCTGTAAGGTCCATCCATCCAGACACTACCCTGTTGAGGCGTCTCGCTCCTTCGTGAACTTTCTAATTCATAATTAAAAAGACTAACATAAGTGAAACATGTCATTGGCTTTACTGATTTTACACTATCAATAGGAGTAAATATACCTCTAGGAGTCCATGATGTAGACCTGTCACGATTCCACATTTGCAGCAACAAGGAACCAGTGTCCATGTCTGCACACTGGCAGGAAAATCCAGTGATACTCCTCAAAACGCACCTATTCACTCAAACAAAAAATTTGTCTGCATTGTTGGTCCCTTTTTTTGTGGAACCGCCCTTTAATCCAACTAAGGAAGTACTTTCCCTCTGTTCCTTCCCCCCTTGACTTCTTCAAACCAAGTGATGCCCAATCTGTCGCCACACGCCCTGTTGTCAGTGACCTGGAAACATCTGGAGAAGGGAGGGGGAAGGTCAGCGTTCCAGATGAGTTAGTTAGAATGATAACTCCACCTGAAACCAAAACTAAAGAGACATTCATATCAAAATACAGTATATGCTTACCTGTTATATGGGTTGAGTTATTTCATCACAAAATTCCCTCAAGGCTAATTTCATTTATATTACAGTCTACATAAAAAAGGATAAACGTGTGTATGTGTGTGTGTATGTATTTTCATGTCATGAGGGCTCAAAATGGTACAGGAGGAATGGGACAGCACTTTGTGGTATCACGTGTTGCCTTGACGACGTCAGACGTTGATATCGCCCCTCAATTAATCAATTTGTAATTTACTCTTTGTTTGCGCTTTTGTCTAAACAGCATTATTAAGTTAAAATAAAAAAAATAAAAAGATGAATAATGTTAAATAGGCCTGCGTATACGTTTTTCAACATTGCAAGAAAATACATACATATTTGACATACAATATGTCAAATATGAAAAAAAAAAAAAAAAAGATAACAAAAAAGAAACAGTAGGAGGCATGTTGAAAGGCTAATTTCAAGGCTAATTTCATTTATATTACAGTCTACATAAAAAAGGATACACCTGTGTATGTGTGTGTATGTATTTTGCCATTTGTGTGTGTGCTTTACTCTAACAGTCCATTCTACATGTGGTGTTGCATTGAATTATTTTGAATCATATTGATGCTTTATATGGAAAATGGAAAAGAAATATTGTGCTGCAGCACCAGGAGCAGAAATGTTGTCTTAGAAGTTTACTGAGCAATGTTGCCGCATTTCTCTAATTTGTCAGGGTGTATGGTGTCCCTGGATGGGGAGTGTTTACAGGATGTTATCACTCAGTGCCAGCCCCTCATCCCTCTGACTGGGTTTCCATGGAATACTTGAGGAGGGTGGAGGCGTTCCAAAGAGGGAGTGACGAGATATACATATATATAGACAAACATATATATATATCCATTCCAAGGAGCCTGGCACTTAAAGGCAGCTGGACTATTGGACAACTGGTCTGGACCGCACTGGATACTAGTAGCTTGTAAGGTGATTTTTTATTCTGCTCTAATTTGTATTTTTTCCTGACAATGAAATTAAAAATAAACAATATTAAGTTTTGTTTGCTCAGATTGTCTCACCATTACGGCAAGCAGACTTTGAATAGGAGCTGTGGGAACTTGGAGACCTTTGAGGAACTGGTTTTAAAAGAGTGCTCGATCTCCTTTCGACTTGGCTACACCATAAAATGTATTTTGTACTGCTGAAACAGCTGACATTCAAGTGGCATGTCAGAGGTGGAGATGGTATGGTTCACTGTTGTGGTCTTGTTGATGTCTTAGGACTTAAGGTTGTGGTCTCTAAAACAGCTCTGTAGGTTGGTTTTGTCCCCTGGTGAAAGGAAAATACTGGATGGCAAACATGTTATAAGCAGCATTTCTGTTAAATTACTTGAAAAATAATATTTCCAAGCACAAAGATAATTACTGAGCATTTCCTTTCACTGTTATTTTTCTTTAGATTAGAATGTTTTGCTCAAAATTAAAATAAGTCCCAATTGAATTCCAACATGTAATTCCAAATTCCAATTTACAGTTGCACCCTTTTTGTCATTTTCATCAGCTGGTTCACGAAGGAATGTGAACAATTGTTTTTCCTTAGGAAAGCCTGTAAAATTACATCATTGATTTAATCACTGTGGCAATTACTGGTAAACCCAGGTTCTGTGGATGTAGATATAAACCTGTATTTGTTGTTTCATAGCAGATCATTATAAAACAGTATTTTATATGTATTTGGTGATTGGGGTTTCAATCTGTGGAGGGAGGTGTGGTTGTCATTATAGTGCAGAGGTGGGGATTTTCTTCTCTCAGACCTGGTTGTGCCTTTTTCTGAACTGGATATGGGCTCCAGGGAATGAGATATGTGTTCGGTCATGACTATTGTACCAATGCCACCAAGGCTCTAATAGAGTCCCTGTCATTAAATAAGACTCCAAGGGTGAAACTGAAACATGAAACTGGATGCTTTCAAGTGCTGACATGACCTGCCATTTGCTTTATTGTACAGTTATTTGTCAGGAAAGTGTTCCATGAAAAAAATACTTAATGTACATTGGTGTCTCTTGATAGTGGGTTTACCCAAAGTAATAAAAAAATGTTCTAAGATCACATCAAAATGAACTTTACAAGGGTTTTGTGTTTCTTCTTCTTTCAGGCACCAGCATAGTCTCTGGCTGTGGAAATTCCAAGTTTGGATCAACTAGTCTACAACAGATAATCTAAAGATGACCAATTTGTTCCTACAGAACAAGGACAAGATCGAGAAAGGTATGGAGATGATGGGGCAAGCCTCTGAGGTGCTTGCAGCCACTGTAGGCCAGCTTCACCCTCTCTTGGAGGCTGTGTTTAACACCTTTGCCAAGATACTCAAAAACCCAGAAGGGAAAGAGGCTGGCCACCTGACAGATCAATTGGACTTGGTCAAGCAGAAGCTCAATGAAATCCAAGATCAGCATGCTAAAATTGGCCTGGAGCGACAGAGGTCATTGATGAACATGCAGAACTTTGATTACCAACATGAGATCCTCCACCAGTATGACAGTTTCCAGGACTTTGTCACTGCCACTAACCCTCAGGACAAAAAGAAGAAGATGGAGGAGTTCTTCAGCTATTATGAGGACAACAAACGCAACGTCCACTTGGACAGTCTCTACAATGCTGTCACTGGGAAGAACTCAGAAGTCCCCATTCTGGAAACAGTAGTAATCACAGAGCAGAGAAACAGAATGGCAGTTGTGAAGTTTTGTGTCTGGCTGATGAAGCTTTTTGTGAAGGGCATTGTTGTTGTCGTGTACTATGCCATCCAGAAGGACAGAGAAGAGGGGGAGAAAGAGTTGAAAAAGTGGCAGGAACGAATGGAGGATGTGAAGAACCGTGTGACAGCCGCTGTCGTCGAATGTACGGAGAAGTTTGCTGTTCAAGCCGAGCTGGAGATGGAATGTGAGCTTCAGAAGAAACCTGGAAGTGTTGACCTTGACTTCACCAAATCACTCTTGGATTCACTTGTGAAGAAATATGATTGGGTGAATTGGTCCATCAGGGTCTTCAATGACAGGGAGCGCACTTTCTTTTTCAACTGGTTGGTCAGGGAAACCTACCATGGCTGTGCAGGAGGAACTAACTGCTTTGATGTTTTGACCAACAACAACATCAAAGTGGTGTTCTCTTTCTGTATTAAGCCAAAGCCTTTTAACAAGAGTCAGATACAAGAGGAGATTGAGAAGCAGAAGCTGAAGGGAAATATGAAGCATGTGGCCCAGTCTTTCAGGAGCAGCTTCCCCAACTGCCTGGTTCATGCTGTCAGCCATTATAAGGAGGTGGTGGAGACCAACAACTTCCCTGAAGATTGTTACTACTATGGAAAACACAATGGAGCCTACCTATGTATTCACCCTCTGTAGCCTCATACAAGATAGAATGATGACGCAAATGATGGCTGCCTATGGGAAGAAACAAGCTCCAAATACAATCAATGTTTCTAAATCTTAGAGGTATCTTCATTCTAATATAGTAATTATTCATAAATATTTTCTATGCTTGTAATCTGCTCTGTCTGGGGTCTAGATTGTGAATTATTCTCTTACTTACTTGCCTATTTGGCATTCCAGTATTTCAGAGCCATACGTATCCATGCTTCAACTTTATGTTTAGTGTTATGGAAAACATATAGTAATTATTTCCCCAGTGTGTATCACAGTATAAAAAGTTACATTCCACACAATGATTTTGGTGCAACAGAGGGCTGCAGGGCAAATTTCTAATAACTTTAATCCACAATCTTTTGTAATAAACCAAAATATGAATGATTTTGTAAACATTGGTCATCATTTCTCCATTACTAAATGACATTTTGCTGAATTGTAAATATCACAATTATTGAAAATAATTATGCTTGTGGTAAGAAATGTCTGTTCTCTTTGCATTTCTCCATAGAACAAATTCACATTTTCTATAAAAGTAATTATGCTTTAATAACATGATTATTTATCAAAGGGGTGGAGGTTTATCTTTAACAATATGGCCACAGCACCGACCTATTGTGTTCAACAACGTTATTTTCTACCAACCGTCTGACTGGGTGTGTGAGGTATCTTCTTATGTATTTCTATTTTGTTTATGTGTCTTTTTCAAAAATGAGATACTACAGTAATATTCAGGGTTGAGGAGTTTTGTTTGATGGTTTGTCTGTGTCTCACAGTCAAAATTCCTTTATCATAAAGTACACCAAAGCAAAGCATGTAATAAACCTTACAAATAAACCCTGTTTTACACCATTTCATTGAGTGTGTGTTTTGTGAATGATTTTCAGTTGATGAGATACTTGCCTTATTGTGCTGAGATTGTACAGACTGCTTGTTGCAAGGGCCAAACCTCTGACTCTCTAGTTACAGGACTGTCTCTCTAAGAATGAGGGCAACTTGGCCTTGTTTTTCTAAATCACTGGTCAGGCAATGGGTTTTATATCTATATCCATTTTCAGAAAAAACATGAACTGGACTACTACTGAGTAGGCTGTTAAACCAATACCTGCTGTAAGCAACAACTAACTGAAACACTTGAAATATTAAAGAGTACAATGTTGATTTAATGACAATTTTTTGAACGGAGATTCCAAAAAACTGCTTTGAATATCAGTGAATTTTTGAAATTCCATTACCACTAGTCCATACCCGGGGATGCGCGCGCCACAACTACGTGCAGACTTGCCAAAAATGCACATAAACAGTGTAAATTTGGGAAAATGGAAAAATCAGCTTCGTCAGTCCCTGCCTATGCCAATGCTCAATGCCCATGTGCAGTTTCAGATTGATTGGCCAACCCATTGAGGACCAAAATGGACGCAGACAGACAGACAGAAGGACAGAGTTTTCCTCATTTTATAGTAGGATTGGAGTTCAAAACAAGGCAGGTTAAGGTAGGTACGAATAGGATTTTATTGAATTCTTTATTTTTTTACCTTTAAAAATGCTCTGGATTTAGCCATGGGAATATGTGCTGGGCATGCATGTACTTTTCAGCAATGCCCTGACTCACACTCGCAGAATTTTTTTTTTTTTTTAAACTCTATTGATCGTCCAAATGAAAATCCAGGTCAGAGGTCAGCAACAGAACAGCACCAATGGAGCTGGCAGGGATTCAGTTTCTTGCTCAAAGACACTCCAGCAGGGCGGATACTTGCTGTCACAAGGGGCTTGAAATGGGTCTTCTGCCCAGTAAAACCAGTCTTCTAATATGGTCACTGTTCTCTACTACTGGCTATTGTGCAGCTCCACTAGACCAGATGGAGATTAAATGTCTTGGTTTTACATATATAAATAAAAGTAAGATTTTTATTTTTGTATTTATTTTTTTCTTTATTCTCATAGCAATTTAGCAAATCCTTTGGTAGCCTCTATCTAAAGATTAGAGAAACAGTCTTTGTGACTGTTGCTGGTAAGGAACCATACTGAGGCAAAAGGGAATGAGTGACACTCTCCGCTCCATCTGCAGCTACCACTGAGCCATTGATCAAGGCATTTAAACCCTGATTGCACAGATGGAAAAAAACTCTTACAGCTTACCTAAAAGAGAAACAAGAATGTTATGGTTTGCTAGTTTGGAAACACCCATAGTGCTCTGTAATGAAGTGGCTGTGGCTTCTCCATCTTTATTATATAATGTCTCATGTTCATACAGTACTTGACACAGGCAGGTCAAGCACCTCACACAGGAATGACATGCACAGAAAAACATCTATATCAGTTTCTTTTCCAAATGCATTTTTTCTTGAATTTATTTAATCTCTTAGCTGGACCTGAGCAGAAGGGAAATCATATCAATCAGAAATCATTAAACAAATGTCTTGTAAAATGTGGATGACACAGTTTGTGTCCCTTTCAGTGCCAGTGAATATATAATACTGGATTATCATATTTTGACATTTTGACCAGAGGAGACATACTACCACTCTTCTGTCTCTATGGGGATCAACCTACTATCAAGGCAACTTGTAGCCTCTCTAGGCCAACTGGTGAGCATGGTAAACACTGGCTAAATGGTTATGACCTATATCTTCCATGATAGGCTACCATTATGCAAAACACATAAAATAAAACTCATTGTAACGGTGTTTCGCATGAATGTCCCCCCAGTGTACAATCCTGCCTCTCTTGCGGCACTGCCCCTTGTTGTAGTATCATATTTTAGCCGCCAGGAGTCATTTGCACACAAAGACACATGGCATGAGTGTGTTTACTGCGGGCTTGCTGTACAAAGATGAACCTCATGGACGCTTGTCATGTCCCGTGGCCATAAAGAATATAACATAAGACAGGATTTCTGTACACACTATTTAAAGGGAAAGTGTTCAAAACTGTGTTTTGATTTTGTATCCAGTTAAAAAAAAAAACGCCTTTTCATAGGATTAATGTGATAAATTGTCCTAAATATAAAACAGACTGTACAAATGGGTTAATGTTTGTTAATAAAAAGTAATAATAATAAACAATCTTTAAAGAATTCATGACTTTTTTTTTAAAGTAGGCCTATATACACTATCTGGTTACCCCACGGAGCAAAAGTCGGGGTATAGCCTATAACCTGTTCAATTGAACCTGATCAATTTTTACGTTTTACGTTTCAGACATTTTTGCTTTATTGGGCAGCATTCACCGAAGTGAAACAGGGATGGCATGCAGCAGAAGTCATGAGCTGGACTTGAACCCATGAGTTTGCACTCATGTGGCCTGCTCCTTAGGCCACTGAGTCAGACCATTCTCAAATTTCACTTGTAAATCCCATTTGTGTTGCCATTTTTGTGTTTTGTTTTTCTTAATTAATCTCTATGACTTCCCCTATGTTTGTGTAACAGGATTGTTAAGAATTGCTGAAGTTCGTCAAAATTCATTCTAGTATTTATTAATTTATTTTTGCTATTTTTATTTCTTTGGGGATGTGTTTTCATATCCTGTATTATTTTATGCAAGGCTCGGTTAACCGGAATCGCTCAGCTCGCCCCTTTTGCCTGCTGACGATTCCAGACTGGTATGTAGTGAAAACAGCTCCGCAGTGTTTCTATATATTAAATTATATAAAATGGCGATTGCTTTGGTGTGCTGATTTTATTCTGATTCTAATGTGTAGGGGCAGGAGCTGAATGTGTCTCAACCACCACTCAACCACACTGATTTCTGTGTTATCTGACGTGTATGTTTATAACTTATATGAGGCATGTGTTTCTGCTCATTATTTTTTATAAGCACTGTGTAAACCTTTGCATAGAAAGTTATTTGCTATATGAATATATAAAAATAGGTCCATGGTTGTTTATGTAGTAAACTCAGATGTTACATAGTGTACAATGTACAGTGTACATTTATGAATAGGCTTTCGTGTGTAGCAGGAGTGTTTTTTTTTTTAATTAGTATTATTTTTTATGTAACAAAACTATACGATCACATCGTGTAAAGACTGTAAAGCCCTTTTGCCTGCTGACGATTCCAGACTGGGGCAGGAGCTGAATGTGTCTCAACCACCACTCAACCACATTGATTTCTGTGTTATCTGACAGAAATAAACAACATGAACCTGAGAGAAGTTGTAGCGTGGTCTCTTCAGTCTGCTGTGGTCAAGCCGAAATAGAGAGGTTACATTTGCATTGGGAAAGCCATGATACACACCTTGGCTCGGTCTCCCCCAGTCCACCAGTACAGACACTACTGCAGCACTGAGCTTCAGGAAAGCAGAAGAAAGGCACAGATTTAATTGTGGATTCTATCCGCCATCTAGTGGATATCTCTTTTATTACACAAGTGACCGTGGAGTACGAGTGGAAAAACGGCGCAGCCTCTAGCCCTCTATCTCCGCTCCGCCCCCTAGTGGCAGCAGACGGTTAGCGCAGTCTCAGCACCACGGACAGAGACAGGCAGCACTGCCCCGCCTGCCTGCTGCCACGGAGCCGCCAGAGCTGCATCCTGTCCCCGCTGATGAGGAAGCCCAGCTCAGACCAACCACCTGCAACATGATCTCTTAAAAAGTCGTGAAATGAGTACGAACTCTGCAACGCGATTTACGTGCTGTACACCTACACCTGTGCTTAGAAGTTTTGCAAATATGTGATATATTTAGGCTAAGTATTTCCCCTTCCAAGTAATGCCTACTCTGAACACACCCACTATGGTGCATTTTGTCGGATTTGTCCTCTTTAGTAGGAGCCTATAATTATTGTTGGACTTTGTGACCAAACATGTAAAATGGCTATATTGTTTTTGAAATACACAAACAGTTGAAACATAGAGTTGATATTAGTAAAAAGGGCAGATCACAGTATTGCAGCACTCAAAATCTTTTTTTTAGTTAAATTATAATAATATTAGCCTACATCTAATAATAATATCAAATTTGTATTTATTTTTTTTTACATACAGCCTACGTTTCTTATTTTACAGCAGTTGCAGTAGCCTACATGATAAGAGCTGCCCACACGGCCAAGTTCAGCAACAATACTTGATGGATTTCATTCTTCACTGATTAAAGTCTCTTGAAATTTATTTAGGATGGGAGTGAATTATATTTTGTTTGCTCAAATCTGAGCCCAGTCCAAATATGTTCAGCATTTGCACCTCAAAATGCAAGAAGACACATAATGAAATTACCAAAAGGAAAAAAAAAAACTAAACAGGATCATACACCGGTTGAAGAGTCTTGACCTCGGTATTTTACAGCACCGATCGTAGGACACTGCTTAGGCCTACCTTACTATCCCTAGAAGAAAGAAAAAAAATCGGCGGGCAGCAGAGTTTTCCTATAGCTCCGCATCTTTGGAACCAACTTCTTCAACTTGCAATTGTGGAAGCTATGGAAACCTTCAAATCCAAACGCAAAACCTATTTCTTTTCACTCACATAGAACCAGCCCCATAGCACCGTCTAGCTCGGGACCGACACAGTCTCTTCTTCTACCTTACAGCATTAATAGAAATATGCTGTTTAAAACTGTGTGTGCATGCCTACAAAACATTCGGCACCACGGCCAGCGCCCGCCTCACGAGAGGAAGACGCAGCCCTGCCATCACCTCGACGAAGACTAAAGGGAAAATTATCTACTTCTGCTTCGAACTGCCGCCGTAGCAACGGTGTAGGAGCCTACGGCGGTGCGAGCTTATGGTTCTGCTTCAGCGATTGTGCACGTAGACCATCGAAACACTAGATGGTAGTGGGGTGCTTTGTTAACACGGATGTAATTAGGCTACAGTCCATCTCTCCCTCCTCCAGGCTCCACTTCCCCGACCTGGCTCCCTCTCTCTTCCTTCTCACACTGCCAGCCCTGGTCAAGCCCTGACTTCTTCATTCTTTCATTTTCTACTTAAAATAAAGTACCCAAGCGAGTTTTTATTTATTTAGGCTGCCTTGTCTCCCTGAGGGTATTTTGCCCACTGGTGCTACCTATACAGACAGGTCATGTTATGCTAATGAAAATCTAAATCTTTTGAAAAACAAATGTCCAAAACAAAATTTAAAATGTATGGTCACACTTTATTTGGATAGTCCAATGCTGATGTACTCAACTTACTATTAAGTGACTATAATGTGTCACTAGAAAGTCTACAAGTTTCAAGTCAAGGCTATAGATAATTTTATGTCTGGACTAGGGTTGGGATTAATGTTAGAATTAGGGTCAGGGTTAGGGTTAAGGTCAGGCTAGGTCAGGGTTAGGGTTATATAGTCTGTGGACATGCACCAAAAGGCAAGTGACACTTTGTTTAGCATCTACTTCTTGTCACCTGATAGTTGAGTATCAACATTGGACTTGAATGTGTTACCAAAAAAAACATAAAACATGAAGGAAACATGAAGGAAACAATCATCCTATAAATACTCTATAAAAGTAAAAAGACTGGACTCAAGTGTTTTGAGACACAAGATTCCAGTTTCTGTTGCACAACACCACAGCTTAATATTTAACAAGAATATGTGCTATAGGCATTTGTAGGCAAGGCAAGGCAGCTTTATTTGTATAGCACATTTCATACACTGAGGCAATTCAAAGTGCTTTACAGAGTAATAAAAAATACAGTAAAGGTAAAAAATGTACAATTAAAAAATGCAAAAGAGATCCACAAGATAAAAGACTTAAAAAGTAAACCAGTGCAGTTCAAATCAAGTGAAATCGAAAGATAAAAGAAAAGACAGTGCAAGAGGATTAGAAAAGTGAAAAGTGCATTAAAATCACATTTAAAAGAAAAATAAAAAAAGATATAAATAAATAAATAAACAGTGCAGATGAGTGTTGCCCTAGATTTCTTAAAAAGCCCTGGCGAACAGAAACGTTTTAAGCCCTGATTTAAAAGATTCTAAAGTGAAGGCAGACCTCAGATGTTCTGGAAGTTTGTTCCAGGCATGAGGAGCATACAAACTAAAAGCTGCTTGCTTCTCCATGCTTTGTTCTGATCCTGGGAGCAATAAGCAGACCAGCACCTGAAGACCTGAGGGGTCTGGCGGGTTCATAACACTGAAGGAGATCAGAAATGTATTTTGGTCCTAAACCATTAAGTGCTTTATAAACATGCAACAGAATTTTAAACGCAATTCTTTGGCACACAGGAAGCCAGTGCAGTGATCTCATCACTGGAGTGATGTGGTCCATTTTCTTAGACCTGGTTAGAACCCTGGCAGCAGCATTCTGGATGAGCTGCAGTTGTCTAATAGTACTAAAGGCACTCTTGCTATCTTCACACCATCTGTATTTCTTGTCATGCCTCTCCGGTGGGTGGGTAACATTTCATGGAATGGGTACCAGTTCAGCAGCAAAGTCACAAAAAAGCAGAAAGAGGGATGGCCACAAATGTTGATTGAAGTGCTGTCTTGTGTGCTTTCGCTTTCTGCTGTTGAATGGGAATACACTGCCATGCAAGCTGTATTGAAGCCTGAACCTATGTTCAAATGAAACTATTCATAATGTATAGCACCTATAACAACTGCCAACTGAATATTAGAAGTGAGGTCAAAATAAGGAAGACACAAAAGATGAAGACTTCCCTCACTGTCTCTCTTGTGGTCTGGAGTGCTTTTCTAGCATGGTTTTGGTCTATGTGTCTTAAAGAGGGTGAGGACTGCTTATCACTATGAATCATAAAAACTCTAACAGCTGAGCTCCTTCCCTCAATGTTCCATCTCGTATCTCTTCTCTTCTGAAATGAAATGCAGAGAAGAGATGTATTTTGTGTTGTGAAAATGAATAAAAAGCAAACATATGTAAAAAAAAAAAAAAAAAAAAAGAAGAATAAAAAAGAAACATTTTTGGTCAGTGAGATAATTGTATTTCACCACTTGTTGACTCTTTGTTGTGGTACAGAAACACGTGGTAAAATATGGTGACTTGCCTCATAATCGGTACCCTCAGTGTGCTTCTCACTGCTAAATGTATCTTAACGTATCTATGTCATGGTTAAAAATTACGTGATAAATTGACTACAATAATAAATTGCCTCCTATCATTGAGCGTTGATCTTTTGGCATATTTGAAAAATTTCAATCTGGTTTTCGTGCACAACATAGTACAGAATCAGCCCTGTTGAAGGTAACAAATGACCTCCCTACAGCTGATGCAGGTGATTGCTCTATCCTGATCCTCTTAGATCTCAGTGCAGCCTTCGATATCAGCTCAGTTGTGAAATCTAGCTTCTTCCAACTTAGGGTTATTTCCAAATTCAGGCCTTTTCTGTCCTTCTCAGACCTAGAAAAAGTAGTTGTCAAATTCACTCCCGGAACAGTGTACCAGTGCGTTCCGGCCCAGTGACCCCCTGGATATAGCCTAGATTTGATTCCTCTGTCAAGAGACTTGGGCTAGTGAGATCCAATATGACATTATCAATGTGTGACACTGAATGTGGCGTTTAGCCCATAGGCAAGAGGCCATCTCTTAGTCAGAGACATCCTCTAGAGGCCATCTCACGAAGCGACATCTCACTAAGCGGTACCTGACTGACTGACTGGCTGACAGTTGACTGACTGACTGAATGCATGACCTGAAGTGACCATGTGATGCCCTCGGCTGCGCAGTGGGTAAAAGAGACCACATCACACCAATCCTGGCTTCACTACACTGGCTCCCTGTCCATTTCAGGATTAAATTCAAAATCCTCCTGTTTATTTTTAAAGTGCTGCATGGTCTCGCCCCTGGCTATATTTCTGAACTCCTCCTGACCCCCCACACCACTGTTAGGCCCCTTAGGCCCACTGACAAAGGTCTGCTAGCTATTCCATGATCTTGACTAAAGAAATCTGGCGACAGGGCCTTTTCTATAGCAGGTCTTAAACTGAGGAATAGTCTCCCGAAAAAAAAGTAGATCTGCTGATTCGGTTGGCACATTTAAGAATCGTCTTAAAACCCACTTTTACTTGCTAGTGTGAGGCTGTGTATATGTCTACTTATTTTATTTTTCTGCTCTTATATGTTTTTATGCTTCTTGCATTTTTATTCTTGTCTTGTTTTATTCCTTGCATTTGTATTCTTTTTTTTTTTTTTTATAACCAATCTCTGTAAAGCACTTTGGTACAAACTTGTTTTGTTTTTTAAAGCACTGTATAAATAAACTTGAACTTGAACTTGAACTTGATAAATTGAAGACAATAACATATATTGCCTCCTATCCTGGGCTTTGAACTTTTGGCAGGGGGTGGACTTAAAATCTGCTCAGTAAGTATTTAGCATTTTATGGCAGCTTCAAGGACTAATCTAACATGATTAGCATTTTATAGTAGTTTCGTGGAATCAGCTAACATGATAAGCATTTTATGGCAGTTTCAAGGAATAAGCCAACATGATAAACCAATGATTTTTGAGGAAACTGTGGTTCTTCGCACACCTATACCGAGAGACATGTGCGTAGGAGAGGACTGGGAAGTCAGCAGAACATAGAAAGCTGTCTATAGCAATACTGCTGGTAGGGAACTGAGGAAAGCTGTAGCATCTTGGGTTCCATTTCTTCTCTTAAGGCATCCTGGTGGCTCAGTAGTGCACACCACACAACATCCTAGGTGCGAATCCGACCCAGGACCTTGTCATATGTGAGCACTTCTCCCATCTTTAGAAACATTTTAATCTTTAGAAAAACATTGTTCTTTATTCTCTTCAAGCTCACACAGGAGCACAAAAGAGAAGGGGAACAGATACAGGAAGCCATCCAAATGTATTCAGTGCAGTTGAATGCATTATAATTTCACATTAAGCATCTATTTTAAGCTTATACGGACACCAAATTCTCCAATCACTTCAAAGTCATGTTTTGAAAGTAGCGCTTTACAGATAAATGTAATGCAGTATAAATCCCTTCTTTTTCTTAAAGAGGACCGGCACTACCCACCTTAGAACCTCATACATATGAGGAAAAAATTCCAAGAAAAAACCTTAATAGAAAAAAAAAACAATGGAAGAAACCTTGGGCAGTTCAGATGCTGTTATATTTGGCCCACCAAATGCATTTTCCCTTATCCATGACAATCTCGGCAATCAAACTAATATCAAATCAGCTGCCATTTTTGATTCAATAATTTCAATAATTTTCAAGATTCAATAATTTTATTGCCATGTCAACATAGTTGATAGGAATTTGTCTTGGTTCATTCTCCTACAACAACAATGCAATAGCAGCACACAATATACACACAGTAAAACAGTAAACAGTAATATACAACACACAGAATTTACATTTACGGCACAATACCCAGAAAACAGCACGTTATCCAGCACGCAGTAAAGTGCATACCGTGTTAAAGTGCTAGGTTAAGTGCATTAGAGATAATCAGTGCAAGTTCAGATGCCTGATGACTTTGAGGTAGGTGCTATCCCTGAAGCGAGATGTTCTACACTTAATGCTCCTGTATCTTCTACCTGATGGGAGGAGATTAAAGAGGTAATATGCCGGATGAGAGGGATCTGTGGTGATATTTTTAGCCTTCCTGATTATTCTGGTGGAATAAAGTGATGCAAGCGAGGAAAGACTACAACCAATGATTTTAGATGCTCTGCCTATCACTTTTTCAAGCTTCGTCTTGTCCTGAGTGGTTGTGTGGCCATACCAGACAAGAATGGAAAAAGTGAGCACACTCTCAATTACAGATCTATAGAAGTGAGTCACGGCTTTCTGACTGACCCCGAACTTCTTCAGCTGCCGCAGGAAGTAGAGTCGCTGGTGGGCTTTACTGACTATGAGACTGGTGTTAAGATTCCATGATAGGGATTCGTGGATAGTGGTCCCAAGGAACCGGAAGGAGGAGACCCTCTCTACAACTTCACCATTGATGGAGAGAGGAAGATGTGGCCTACTTTCTTCCTAAAATCAACAACCAGCTCTTTAGTTTTTGAGATATTAAATATCAGGTTGTTAGCCTCACACCACCTCACCAGCTCTACTACTTCCCTGCGGTAGGCTGATTCATCATTGTTGGTGATTAGACCCACCACAGAGGTGTCATCAGCAAACTTATACAACAAAACTGACTCAGAGTGTGATTTACAGTTGTTTGTGTGTAAAGAGTACAGTAGAGGAGATAAGACACAACCCTGGGGGGCGCCAGTGTTCAGAAGCCTAGGCAGCGAGACATGATTACCCATATTCACTACTTGTTTCCTGTTACATAAAAAGTTCAAGATCCAGTGACATAATAACGCGTTAACACCCAGTGCCTGTAGAGAGTCAAACAACCTAACAGGAACAATGGTGTTAAATGCAGAACTAAAATCAATAAAGAGAACGCGGGCATATGTGGACTTAGATTCCAGGTGCTGAAGAATAGAATGTATACATAGGCACACTGCATCATCTACACCTCTATTTGCTCTATAGGCAAATTGATGGGGGTCGAGTGTGATACTGGACAGATGTTTACAAACCAGTCGCTCAAGGACTTTCATAATGACTGAGGTTAAGGCGACGGGCCTATAGTCATTAAGACAGGTGATGTTATTTTTCTTGGGCGCTGGAATAATCACAGCTGACTTAAAACAAGCAGGCACAATTGAGAGTAGAAGTGACAAATTAAAGATGGAAGTGAGGACTGGGGTAAGTTGGTCAGCACAGTATTTCAGTGTAGCTGGCGCTACGCCGTCAGGCCCTGCCGCCTTCCTGATGTTTTGTCGGCAGAACAGGGTTCTGACCTCATGTTCTGAAATGGTAGGGGGTGGATTGCCCTGCTCACTAGGAAAAAGAGGGGCACTGGTGGATTTCATTGGAATCAAATCTACAATAAAATTAATTTAGCCTCTCAGGAAGGGAGGGGTCACTGACCAGAACATGGTGCTTGGTTCCATACTCAGTGATTGCTTGCAGGCCTTGCCACACACCCTTGATATCATGTACCTGTAACTTATTCTCAAGCTTTGCTTTGTAGGAAGCCTTTGCTTTTATCACAGCCCGCTGAAATTCATATTTCAGTAGTTTATATTGCTCCTTGTCACCACATTTAAAAGCATCATTTTTCTTCCTACATAGCAACCTGACTCTGGGTTGTATTGCGAAAACAAAGGGTTGATCAGTGTTGTTTTTATCAATTAATAAACATCTCCATAAGTATGTCTTTTCTATTTTCAGAGAGAGTTATTCAAGCTTATATTTCATCTCACACTGACTATTCTAAGTCTCTGTATTCTGGTCTCAATCAAAAGACTCTCTACTGTCTGCAGCTAGTTCAGAATGCAGCAGCCAGGTGTTTGACTACAATTGAAAAGAAAGGTCATATAACCCCCATTTTAACAAACCTGCATTGGCTGATGTTGCAGAGCCTCTCTCCCTGTGAACAAAAGCTTAACCTTAGATTTACAAACAAAGCTTTTCTGACTGTCCCCACTCTCGACTCAAGTGAAAAGGTGTACGCATTTGCAGTCAGAGCCTCTAAACTTTGGAAGAGTCTTCCAGTTGGAATATGAATGTCAAGTAATTGACGTGTATACTCCCGTCACTTAGACGATTGGCTCTTTGAAAAAGAGAGGGAAGTGACGGCTAACTCTGATTGGTTCTCTGGAAACACAGGGAAAGTGTTTACCAACTCTGATTGGGTAAAGAGAAAGCATAAATGAATGAAGTAGTCTTCCTGAGTGAAATTGTGTAATAAAAATTTCTTGTGCACCAGTTTTGTTGATTGTTTTGTTTTTGTTTTTATACCATGTACAGCACTTTTAAAAGCACGTTTTTAAAGCTGATATATAAATAAACATTAATATTATTATTTTTGTTTGTAACTAGGTTGGAAAACAGACATTGAACACATGTTTGCGCAGTGTTTGAAAGGCAGAGGTTGTGCAAGACAAAAAGACAAAAAACTAGTTATGTTTTCCAAGGACCTGATTGTGATAACATTGATGAAGTTCCAGAGAAGATAATTACTTTGGCACATAGTCAGTGCCAGATAAGCTTGTTGGATGTTGCATAGAAATTGGCGTGTAAGCAGGAGCAACAGAGGACATCAGTAACATGGGTAAATAAGGGGACACAGGTGCAGAGCATTTGAGGACAGAGATTACAGGTTAAGGACTTTACCATTTCAGACGGTGTTTTCACAAATTCCATTTCCTGTCATGGCTCACTGTTTAGTCAGTGAGGCAGAAGCCTAACTCATAACATTTTCATTATCTGATGTTTACACCAGTCAAGAGGTTTCTTAAGTGGCAGACTTTTTCAAACATGTATGGAAAAGGAACACATTTTTAACCCCATGTGATCCATGTAGAACAGAACAGGGTTTTACTTTAAGCTGTTTGCTTTGGGTCAACTTTTTGAATGTAATTCCCTGAAGACATCCAAGACAAATTTCATGCAAAAAATAAATAACATTTCAAAGGTTATGAAGATGACATTTTAGTCAGAAACTATCCAATAAAGTATAAGAGGGTAAGAGTTTTCTTTTCTCTTAACAATCCACTCACTCTCCATTGACAAGCAGTCAATAATAATAATAATCAATATAAATATTGGCTTGCCTAAAAATGATCTTTCAATCAACATTATACTCTTTAATATTTCAATCCACTTTGCTAACCTTTGGGTCGTTGTCATCCCCCTCTTGCTCTGTAACTTGTCTGGGCTCTTGCTCAATAACTTGACCGTAACATTATATTTGTGACTGAATAATTTCATTGCACATCACAAACCTCCTTAACACGAATTGTTTGCACAGTGTTTAAAAGGCAGAGGGTGTGAGAATATGACTCAAAACTAGTTACATTTTGAAGCACCACACCTGACTGTGATACCGTTTATGAAGTTCCAGAGAAAATAATTTCCTTGGCACATAGTCAGTGCCAAACAAGCTTGTTGGTTGTTGCACAGAAATTGGCATACAAACAGGAGTAATAAAGGATAGCAGTACCTGGATTAAACAATACCATTTATGGCACATAGTCAGTGCCAGATAAGCTTGTTGGGTGCAGTAACAGGGGTAAATAGGGGGACAAAGGTGCAGAGTGAACACATGGTATTTGAGGACAGAGATTAGTGAAGTTAAGTCAAGCAGTTTACCGTCCATTTCCAGTCATGGCGCTCTATTTAGTCAGTGAGGAAGAAGGAGCAAATGATTTGCACCATTTGACCACCATGTAGAACAGAAACAAGGTTTTCTAAATTCCATGCAACACAGAAAATAAATAAAAATACAATTTAATTTGGAATAACAAGTTATGATGATGGCATTTTAGACTAGTCATAAAGAAAATTATCCAATAAAGCATAAAAGTGACATTTTGTGGGGGGACAAAATTAATGGTATTTCCATTGAGAGTGAATTGAGTCAGAATTGAGGGCTATGTTGAAGTGACGGGTCACAGTACAGTATCCCTGCATGGCTGACAAATCTTTTTGTTTCCATGTCATGTTTTTCTGTGTTCTTGAGGTCACCTGATGGGCTAGGCTCAATGCAGGGCTGTGTGGCTAAATCATATTCATGGAAGAGTAATCCTGGTCAGATTCAAAGCATCTCTTTGATGCTTTGTGCTCACCAGCTTTGTGTGGGCAGCCCCTTTAACCCACCTGGCCATAGACAGAAACTAGCCTAGTCAGATGGTGGACAGAGTTGAAGTATCAGAAAACATTATACTCTTTAATGTTTCAAGAATTTCAGTTTGTTCATGTTTACAACAGGTATTGAAAAAGCAGCCTACTCAGTAGTAGTCCAGCAGGGTATGATGTTATTATCTCCTGTGCCATAATCCAAGGTGAGCATTCATTTGGAGGCTCAATTCAGAGTTTAAGAGAATCATATACTACCATGTAAATGACTACCATAGCAAACATCAGGCAATACCATCATAAATCTACAGGACCAAGACAGCAACATTCACCACCTACTCTAGCTTTCAGGGTGAGTCAGTGTAGGCAAGTCAGTGGGGTTATCAACTGGGCACCTTTCCTCTTTTTTTTTTCTTTTTTTTTAAATTAAGCTCAGGGCATCTCAAAAAGGCTCAACAGTGTATTCCAGTGTCCCAGAAACACCTCTTTCTTTGCCCAGTCTCAGCAGCCCGCTGCGCCACAGTCACTTGCACCTTTTGTTACACAGCAATGCTAGTTTACAATATACAAAGTTACACACTACATCTGCACCCTACACTGGCCCAAGCAGAGAGCAGATACCTGGCTAGCTCAGTCTGCATATTCACATTGTATCTGCTTAGGCTAACCTAAGTCTGTCTGGCCCTGCTGACTTACCAAGTAGCTTCATCTGGATGTCAGGACCCGCTCAGCTGTCCAGCCACCATCACTAGTTTGGCTACTCCCAAACTAATATGTGCAAACAAATTCTGACAGATACGCTAATGTACAAGAATGCTACAAGGCTAATTCTAACACAAGGCTACCTCAGTGTTGCTTCTAAACACATGGGCCTGTTTATACGGGCTCTAAGTCTTACTACGCTAATGTAAAAGCGTGCTACCAAGCTATTGTTAAAACAAGGCTAACCCAGTTAGGCTATCTACCTAAGCTACTTTGTGCCCCAAATAGCATGCTTCCTCCTCATCCACAACCACTCACTAGCTCACATGGCTGCTACTGACATATTCTTAACTGCCTGCTTTAAGCTCCATCCACGGATGCCTAATTTACCTAGAAATGCAAATGCTGATCTGCCTACAAATCCTCACCTACCGACCGCCAAAGGGCTCATGTAACAGAGTTGTTATTACTTGTATAATTACACTAAATCTGTCATCTTAGTTTAGATACCTGACTGTTTTCTTCTACCTCCATTGACAATGCTGCTGTGTATAAGAGCCCCACCTCCTGCACCCCTCCTCCTCCTAGCCCCCATAAACTTCCTGTTCTTCTTCTCTTTTGCTGTGTTCCCCTATGGGAAAGCTAGGTGTCATTTTTCATAATATCATAACCCATCTTATAGTTTCTGATCATTTTATATTTTTGTTATCCCTAGTGTCATAAAGTCTGGATGCACTCTTTTTCCTTAATTAATTTAATTTTGTAGGAACTGGAGTGACAAATATTCACTTGGAGGAACTGTTTTTTACATTTCATGTCTGGTATGTTTACTGTGTTTTACGTCATATTCTTGCAGTACCGCTGCATATACGGGTGGCACCATACTGTTGTTTAGGCCACAAGCCCATTGTGATCTTAGCTTTACCCCCTTTTCCTGTGTTCCCCAATGGGAGAGGAGACAGAGTGACAAATAATAAAAATAACACTTAACAGAACAGAACAGAACAGAAAATAAACAGATGTCAGCTCCAAAGATCTTTCAGGCACAGAATATCCAAAAATATCCTGTGTCTGAAAGAGTTGTTGGCTGTGGTGGCTTTGTTATGCAGCCTAAGTGCGTTTATGACTTGGATATTTTTGTCTATGGATTCAGATTCATCATGCCAACCTTTGTTGTTCCTGTACAGAGAGATGAGCTTACTGTCAGGAGCAATGTGATTAGACCCATCATACAGAGAACAAAGTCCACTGAGAAATACTCAGAGCTCATCTCTTCCAGTACCAACGACCCCAACTACTCATCTGCATTTCCCGTTGGTCAGGCCCTGAGGAGCCCGTTAAGATTGGGACTGTGAGACTGAGGCAGGCTGTTACTCTCCTTCCTTGCCAGGAGTATCTGATGTGGGGGAAGTTGCCGAACACAGCTAACATGTCACCAGGGAGTACAGCAGTTGAAACAGTGGATTGCAAGACATTAATATTGAGGGCTGTGAGGTGTCTGGCAGGTGGAAAAAGAGGATGGCTGAGCTTGTGTTGGCCTATCAAGATGTGTTCTCCAGAGTCAAACTGGACTGTGGAGAGGCCAAAGATTTTGTCCACCGCACCCGCCTCTCTGATGACCAACCTTTTCGGTTGTCTTACTGCCAATTATCTTAAGTTGTGAGAGGTGCTGTCTGACATGGAGATGAAGGGCATCATTAGCAAGTCCATCAGTGAATATGCCAATTGCCAATGATCATACTCTGAAAGAAACTGAGTGACCTGAGGATCTACACCGACTTTCGCTAGCTCAATGCCAAGGATGCTCACCCATCAAGCCGACTGTCTTGCCGCTTTGGGAATGCCCTCTTTAGTACCATGGATCTAACATCAGGATTTTACAACATCACCCTCCATGAGTCTGACAGGCGGTACACAGCCTTCACAACACCCTTAGGCCTGTATGAGTACAACACGCTCCCCCAAGGCCTGTGCAACAGTCCAGCATCCTTCATGCGCATGATGTTCAGCATTTTCAGTGACCTGAACTTTTCCAGCCTCCTTTGTTGCCTGGATGGCCTGCTCGTTTTTCCGCAAGTCTGTGAAGTTCCTGGGCCATGCGGACAGTGGTAGTGTCTCAGTCGACCAGAAGGTGGGAGTCATCTCAAGCTTCAAGAAGAACACTCTTATGAACATCGACATTGGCACACCATCTCAGTGGAAAGTCAGATCCTTCCTTGAAATGGTTCTATATTATTATTATATTATTATTCCTGAAGTCCCTCTTTTCTGTGACAGCGGGCCAGAAATAGACCGTTAAGGGTGCTGCTGGCTGTAAGAGGGCTGGAACATTCCATGAGCTGACACCAGTAAACAAGGTGTGGGAGACAAGGGGATAATGAGCACAGTCAAGCTTATTTTATACCTGACGCAGTCGCTAGGTCACAAGGTTCGTGCGCCACAAATGACGCAATCGCGAACCTGGCGTCAGACCCGCGCAAGGTCGCTTCGCTTGGTCGCGCACCTCCCAGATTTTGTAACTTATTGCGAGCCGCGCGAGTGTCGCTCAGTTCAAAATGGATGAATTTGAGGGAAGTCTTGCTGAGCTGATACCAGCTCATACCAGCATTTGTACAACCCATCATCGAAAGATTACAAAGAGCATCAAATGGCCCAAAACTTCCTGCTTTACAGGGTATTTTCTCTCTACCGACCCCTGTCTTTGTGGAGAATACTACAACGGAAAATGCGGCAAGTATAAATGCCTTCATGCTCTGTTGAAGTGCGCGCACCATCCGCGAAAGCACCCGGGCGAAAGTATAACCATCAGTCTATCTTCCCTCTGCGTTGCCAGTGCTTTAAGTGTATTAGCCCAGTTCAACTCTGACACCACTGTCCTATGGGAAAAACACCAGCTCAGTCAACCATGTCACATGATTCTTTCCCCACTGAACTGCATGGAAGAGTTTCTGTGTTCAGTTGTTGCTGCTAGCGTCTCCCATGCATGTAACTACTCTATTGTGTCAACACGCCTTAGTCGAGTGCTACTATAACTGCTGCTCGGGAGCTATCACTTCCCTCCATAGAAACACATAGAAAGGAGGTTGGTGCTGAAAGGCTTGTGTGCTGAATGTAAGTTTGTCATGCTCAAGGAGAGATAGCTGTTAACTCCTTCATTGCTGAAAACTGCAACCAGCCAAGGACAAAAAAATGTTCCACATTCAATATTGTACATTTTCTCAAAATGTACTAAGTTATTGCAGCAATTGGTTCAGTATAAGCAAAATCAAATGCATTTCTGGCTTAATGTGAAATAATAAACCATTCCCATAGATGAACCATAGATGCTTCCTGTATGTGATCCCCATCTTTTTTCAGCAATCATCTCGATCAGGATCAATGTCCCTTACTCACTTTGACAACATAGGACAAGGCTCCTGTGCGAGCCTGAGGAAAAGAAATTTAGCCAAAGATGCAACAACTCTCCTCCCTCACTTACCAGCAGTGTTGCTACAGACTGCGATCATAATCATTGGCTCATCATGTTGACGTATTCGCTGAATCTTACCTAAAATGCGTATCATTTGAGCTTATTCCATGGCACTGCTGAAATAATCAACTTACAATGAATTCATAGCTACTGTCGAGCTATGAACTCATTGTTAGTTGCTCTCCAGATGAGTATCAGCTGATTGGCAGCAAAATGAAAACTATATCATTGCTTTTAGTCTTTGTGCTGTTTACTGAACAGCTGAGTAGTGATGTCAACTGCATGACAGCTTTCAATCAATTTATTCAAGCCTGCTCCTCAGACTGCAACAATGGATATTTGTTCAGTATAACTTTTTAATGGTTGTCAAATTAGTTCTTCAGACACCACTCGGGTTCTGATTCTGATCAAACACACTCAAAGCTAAACTTCACAATACAAAACAGTACGCTTTTGTCATTCTAATGATTCCTTGAATATGTGTAAGTATGAGGATGCATAAGAATTTGTAGAAACTGTGTGTACTGATGTTCTAACAACAGAAGGATCTATCTCAGCCAATCAGGCATGGATAAAAGAACCACACAACCCAATCATTTTTGAGTCACTCCCACGTCCTGCTGTTATAAAGCAAGAGCCAGGGGGTTGCTGTGGTACAAAGCAGGGTGAAGTGGCTGAGATTGCTGCAACCAAAAGGAAATACACGGTCTGCTGATTACTTTATACAAGGTAAGACAATTAATTATACACAAAGTAGTTTACTCCAAGGTCCTTACTTGACTGAGCAGGAAATAGTTTCAATATCTTGCTTTTACAGTAAAATATTTGAATTGTTGTTAGAGCTAAGTTCCTGAATAATAGTGACCATCCACAATCTTTTGCAATCTAGTGCCTGTATGTACATGATAGTTATAAAGCCTTGGTAACTGTGATAACAAATGGCTGACTATTTTTCTTTTCCCATTTTATTTTTAAGTTGAGATTGACTTGCAACAGCCATGGTTGACACTGAGCAGGCCAAACGGGCAGGAAGCATTGTCCTTGAGGGACTGTTGAAAGTTTCATCTTTTGCTGAAAACATCAATCCACTCTTCAGCATCGTCACTTTTGTGGTGAAGATGGCAAAGAAGAAAGTAGATCAGGACCTGGCAATTGCAGAAAAACAAAAGGTTGATGAAGCCTTCAGTCACATCTGCACCACACTGGACAAGTTCTCTATGACCACCCAGAAGTTACGAAAGGAGATAAAGCTGATTGAATTGAAGGTGACCTATGGAAAGTATGAAGACTACATCAAATATCAGCACAAATCTTTCATTGAAATGGTGGAGAAGATCAAGAAGAACCCAGATGACTCCCAAAAGCACACAGAGGATTTCAAGGAAGTCATCAATAGAGATGACTTGAAAGATAGTCTAAATGCCTTTTACCATGGCATCTGCGGGCACCTGTCTTCCGGAAGTCTGCTGGAGCTGTATGTCGATGCCTGTGGTGGAGACAAAAACAACATGGAAACCAGATGCTTCCATCTCATTCATCTCTTCCAAATGGGTCTCATGGTACTGATGGCACACACGGTTGCCACAGAGGGTGATGAAGATGAAGTCAAGAAGAAATGGGGAGGCAGGGTGAAACAAATTCAAGATAAAATAGATGATTTGCTGAAAAAGTGTGACCAAAACTGAATCTGAAGCGCTTCTAAATGTTCAGAAAACTTTAGAGGGTGTAACCTTATTGTTTGAATGAGACAGTAAGGTAGAGCGGGTCGTCCACTAATCAGAAGGTTGGTGGTTCGATCCCCGGCTCCTCCAGTCTGCATGTCGCAGTGTCCTTGGGCAAGATACTGAACCCCAAATTGCTCCCAATGGTTGCGCCAGCACCCTGCGTGGTAGCTTGCCGCCATCGGTGTATGAATGTGTGTGTGAATGGGTGCATGCAGGCATTGTAAAGCGCTTTGGGTAAAAGCGCTATATAAGTGCAGTCCATTTACCATTTAAAAGGCTGTTTGAGCATTAACTTAACATAGGACAAGGTCTAAAAAATAAATAATCAATGATCTGTAGAAAGCCATTATGTTTTGAAGTGGTGGACATTTTGTTTATTTTAGTGAAGCATCATTATACTTTAAATGGGGTAAACAGTTTCTCAATTTCAGCACTTATTCTTTAAATTTGTATTGGCTTTCTTGCATTGAATAAATCTTGTTTCAAACTTGGTGAAGTAATTTATTTCTCATTGCAAAATATCTACACAAAAGTTGCCTTACACCCAAGTAGCCTTTTTATAATGACAGCCCAAATAAAAAAGATGCATTTCAAATTTCTCTCTTGAGAATTAATATGAAATCTTACTTGGCAACTTAGTATACATTTTTATTTTATTCATCCAGTCACATTAGTCATATACTGTATATGATCCTTTCTAATGAAAACTGTTCTGGAGTGCAAGCTAAAGATGAAAGTGAAACCATCACACAATGTCCTACTCAAATATTTGAAAATTTTTAAAAGTTGAGAAAATGAATTACTGATTGGAGAAAAAAATAAATAAATAAAACCAAGTCTTGTAAAATAAAATAAATAGTCACATCAGAAATCTAAAAACAACCATGGTGGAAAAGGGGGAAGTGTCTGATAAATATTTACTGAGGGGATTTTAAGTCCACCCTCAAAATCCAGGATAGCAAGCATTATTTGCTATTGTCTTCAATTCATCACATAATTTCTAACAAAAGGATTGATTAAAGAGAATTGTGAAGCACACTGAGTTTCTGTGCCACAACAACGAGTCAACAAGTGGGGTGATATATTTATCTCACTGACTAAAAACAGCTCTTTTTTTATTTGCTTTTTTATTGGGTTTTTTTCTCCATTCCAGATTCAATCCTTATATGAACAAAATATACTGCAGGTCATCACACAAGAGAAACAAACAAACAAATTAAATAAATAAACAGCGTTTGTTCATGATCAAAAGCATAAGACTCTTAAAATTCTGAATGCGCCTTTTAATAGTCAGCTATTTAGAATATGAGTCATATAAAGTCGCATTTGGGCTCAGTCCGGGTGATGGGTTTTATAAATCTGAAGAAAAGATTGCTGCTTCCAATTTTTAGTCTTGAATCTACACAGTTTTATATATCTGGGGCCGCATTCACAAAGCGGTGAAATTCTAAGAAAATTTCTAGAATGATGACGTTTTCTAAGAATTTCAATTTAACAGATTAAAAGAGGAGAACTTTTAGGAGCTAGGCTTAGGAGTTTCTTAAGCACAGGAGAAAATGGCTGAAAGATGCAGAAGTGTTCTCCAATCCCTGAATGACAGTGCGTTTATGAAATGCTACAGATTAGATCGTGCAAGAATGATGTTTGTTGCTGATGTTATTAGAGATGTGCTCACGTCTCCCACTCAACATAATATTGGCTGAAATGAAAGTGATCACAATGTTAAGATATTTGGCAACAACCAAAATGCAACAGTGCAGAAGTGATGATTTAAATATATGCAACCCTCCATCAGCAGAATAACCACACAAACAATTACAACTCTTTCACAGCCTCATTTTGTGATTCAGCTTATTTCATTCACATAGGACATTTGCACAAGAAAAAGCATTTATGGATATATTGGTTTTCCCGGTGTTTTCAGGTCACTGATGGGACACACGTCTGCATCACTGACGAACTACTCTTGTTCAACAACCCTATTCATATAGGCTTCCATATAAAGGCCAGCAATTGTACTAATTAACTGAGACACTTTCACAACATCTTTAGGTCAACTTGATAGACAAGTCATAATAACATTACCGTGTCCACACAAATAAAGGCATCACTTATTAGGCTGTGAATACCGCACAAGTCTTTTCAAACATTTTGTCAAAATCGTTAGGCTGCCCCAACGATTTATTAAACAGGGATTTTCATTTTTGTCATTATAGGTAAACCACACTTTAAAATAGATTAAATTGTGTGATTATAAATTTCTGTGTGCATGAATGACTAAAAGAAGCATGCTGAGATTTTCCTGAGGGACCAATGACAGCGTCTAAAAGAGAGCATCATACCTAACAACAGGGTCCTCACTAAGATAAAACATCTTGTCCATTCCTTGCTCATAGTTGCTCTGAGAACTTTCCTAAAGCACTCCTAAACTAGGACTCCTTGCTAGGAATTTTGAGCTCTCTGAGAGTATTCTCATAATGTTTGTCAATATGGCTCCTGGCTCATGGTGCATGCGTGGAGGATCGCATATTCTCACAACTTGGTTGGGACATAAACACCAAAAATCATCATGGGCCAGAAAAATCTGACTCGTTCTCTGCTTAGTGATGCATTGGCAACGTCGTCTAACAGGCCAAAGCAGCTAGTGTATCGTTACACACAGCTATTAAGATTAAGATTAAGATTGCACTTTATTGATCCCCTAGGGGAAATTCAGGTGTCACAGCAGCGGTGTACAGTACAATGACAGAACAAAGTACAAGAAATAAGGTAATAAAAAATAATAAGATAATTAAGAATAAAAAGTAGTGCAGCAAAGATATAAGGCAATATAGATAAATATACACTCCTGTGTGAGTTGAGTCCAGGGATATAGTGGTGTAGGTAACATAAAGGCAATATAGATAAATATAACACTATAAGAACTATTAAATTAAACAATATAAAACTAGGCTAATGTGGTATTGAGGTGTTGAGCATTAGGTCCAGTGTTATTGTGCAGGTTAGGGTGATGGGTGAGGGGCAGGGGCTGGGGGCTGGGGCTGCTGGGCTGCGGGGCTGGTGGTTACAGCAGACTGGTGCAGGAGATGCAGATGGTGTTGAACAGTCTGATTGCCGCTGGCACAAAGGAAAACCTGAGGCACTCCAACCTGCAGCGTGGGAGGATGAGCCTGTGGCTGAAGGTGCTCCTCATCAGCCTCAGCTCATCAGGGCAGTGGAGGTGCATGACTCCTTAACATTAACATACAACAGGTTCAAGAACTTGTTCTCCTTTGTTTTACATGTTACATACTGTGTGAAGTTAGTCAGGGTTTTGGAGAGTGGGACATGGTTGAAATCTCCATTGATTGTCATCAAAGCACTGGGGTGTTGTGTTTGTAATCCTGCGACAGTAGAGTGGATGACATCACTAGCGCACACTGCCACTGCAGACGGTGGAATGTAACCACTGATGGAAGGCAAGGTTTGAATCTCCTAATCCTCTCCCTCTTGTTCCTCACCCTCACACCAGCTCCCGTTCCCCGACGATGTCTCCTTAGCTCCGCAGATTTTCTAATGAATATTTAAAGTTTTGATTTTAATATCTATGGAGATTTGGTTATTATGTAATAAGCCACGCCCACTCTCATCAACTTGGACATGATACTGCAAGGCACTGATCAGGATGTAGGAACTGTAGGCTACCGTGTAGCCTGTTAAAACATTTTATCATCTTTATAATTATTATCATTATTATTATTATTGTTATTATTATTATTATTGACTGCAGTGGAGACATATTCCAGGCATTGGAGAGCAATGACACGTTCAAGTCCCTCACCCCCACCCCACCCACCCAACACAGTTCATAGTTCTAACATATCACATTGTAAAAAAAAAAAAAAAAATTGACAATAATAAATTGCAATCAATTGGAGCTATATATTATAATTACTTATAAGTACTTCATGACAAAATCCTCTGCGCATGTTCTTTCATATACAGTTGTGTCTTCAAATACAGCCATGCTTAGTATGTTCCTTGAACAGTCCTCAAACCCTACTGTTTTCATTTTGTTCAGACGGATAAATCATGCAAATCCATTGTGAAAATGCAGGAAACTGGCTTTATATAGCCTAGTTTTTTCTGGGGGATGACTCCAAGACCTTTAAACCCCCCGCCCCCCACTCCCATTTTTGGCTGGACCGCAACAGCGGGGCCAGCCCTACAAACGCGAATGTCTGTCACTGACTGACTGACTGACTGAGTGACTGACTGAGTGACTGACTGAGTGACTGACTGAGTGACTGAGTGATCAAGTTATTGGTCGGCCGTGGCACGTGGCACACCATAGGATCACAGAGCCAGAAATTTCAGTTTCGTTTTCTCCGCTGTCTAGTTCCTCCGCTGAGATCAGGAGCCCGTTTCTCCCACACAGTAAGCAGGCTGACCAATATCATGCATGTAAGCTGAAGCTAAAGTAGAATCTATACAATTATATCATATCACCGTTTATGTCGATGCATATGCGCGAGCTCAGTCCACCTGAAGCCCCTCTGTTCTGAGAGAGACACAAACAAGCATGGAGGTTTCATCACGCCGAGGGCTTATTGCCGACCTTCCCGAAGTTTCCCGGGGCCACGGTTCCAGCCAGTGCCACTAGCTGGCCGCCGATTTGTTCCCGATGATCCGGCCCAGATTTCGGCCGGGGTCCCGACGACGATGTTCCCCGGTGTCCAGCGAACAGCGTTTTCGGGCACCGACGGGTAACAGAGCGCCTGGCGATTGGATCGGCAGGATCGATGCGGGCCGTGGGCGCGGTGGAGACGACAGCGGTGGAGAGAGAGACGGGACGCGCTGGAACGATCAGTATGGATGTGTGGACTATTATTCTGTATTAGCAGTCTACAGCGGAGTTAGTTACACCATTGGTCGGCCGTGGCACGTGGCACACTCATACACGGTCCAGCAATATACTAGGTTTTGACCTAGCACCATAGCTCCTGCATCACATTGCTAGCTTACCTGGGAAGCTAAGCAGGTTTGGCTGTGGTTAGTCCTTGGATAGGAGACCACCTGGTGCTGGAAGTGGTGTTGGAGGACCAGTAGGAGGTGCTCTTCCCTCTGGTCTCATGAGTAATATCCCCAATGCCCCAGGGCAGAGACAGGGACTCTGTCCTGTGAGTGAGCACCGTCCTTCGGATGAGACGTTAAACCGAGGTCCTGACTCTCTGGTCAATAAAGATCCCATCGGCACTCATCGCAAGAGTAGGGGTGTAACCCCGGTGCCCTGGCAAAATTCCCAAACAGGCCTCCCTTCCATCATGGCCACCTAATCATCCCTTGTTACCTAATTGGCTCTTTCAGTCCTCTACTCTCCACTGAGATAGCTGATGTGTGGTGAGCGTTCTGGCGCAAACTGGCTGCCGTGCATCACCCAGGTGGGTGCTACACATCGGTGGTGGATGAGTTGAGTCCCCCCCCCCCCCCGATATGTGAAGCGCTTTGAGTACCTAGAAAAGCGCTATATAAATGTAATCAATTATTATTATTATTATTATAGTCTTGTTTTAATATAACATCAAACGGCCTAGTCTTCATTTCTCTTTAGGAATTACCTAATAGAAATGCCTTATTAATCATTTTCATATTCATATTCATGTCCGTTCACACTAAAAATCTGGCATGAGCTCTTCTCTCTCTCTCTCTTTCTCTCACACCATTGAAATATACAGTTGGCCTATTTCAAAGTTGGACTTCACACCCATTACTCAAGTTGTAACTCAAGATTGGCAGTGAATAAACAACAAAAAGGAGTAGATAGCACTTTGTTCCTTTTTATTTTCTGTGGAACCGTCCTTTAATCTAACTAAGGAAGTACTTTCACTCTGGTCCTTCCCCCCTTGACTTCTTCAAACCAAGTGATGCTCAATCTGTCACCACACGCCCTGTTGTCAGTGACCTGGAAACATCTGGAGAGAGGACGGGGAAAGGCCAGCATTCCAGATGAGCTGCTGAAAATGAAACACCACCTGAAAACAAAACAGAAATTCTTAAAATAAAAAAGAAATCATAATAATAAATAAATAAAATCAAATATTTGATTACCTGTGCTGTGTTAGTTCACAAAATTCCCTCAAGGACAATTCCATTAATATTACAGTATTACAGTCAAAATAAAAAATGATTAAACTGTGTATATGTGTGTGTGCACGTACTTTGCCATTTGTGTGTGTGTGCTTTAATCTTAACAGTCCATTCTATGTTTTGTTTTGCATTGAACTATTTTGAATCATATTGATCCTTTAGACGGAAGATGGAAAAGAAATACTGTGCTGCAGCAGCAGGAGCAGAAACATGACAATAAACGATTCTATAACTATTCTAAAGTACAAAAGCAGATGGAGGCCACACTCCTTCTCTACATTAACAACAATACTGTAACCAAACAGTATTTTTTGTTAAAGGGCACATCCATTTAGGAGGGATATGTAGCTTGCCAGCCAGTCAAATTATATTTTGAAAAATATAATTTGATTAACCCTAACCAAACAACACAGTGCAGTGATGTTGTGTCAGTAATTTACTGAGCAATGTTTCCACATTTCTCAAATTTGCCAGGGTTCAGGGTTCAGGGTTCAGGGTGTCTCTGGATGGGGAGTGTTTACAGGATGTTATCTGTCTCTGTGCCTGCCCTACGTCCCTCTGAGTGGGTTTCCAAGGAATACTTGAGGGGGATGGAGTTCCAAAGGGGGAGTGACAAGATATACACACATATATATATATTAATTAAGGGGGCTGGTGCTCAAAGGCAGCTGGACTGTTGTACAACTGGACTGGACCCCACTACTGTAGCTTGTAAGGTGAGTTTTTATTCTGCTCCAATTAGTATTTTATTTTTTCCTGACAATGAAATAAAAAAAGTAAACAATATGAACATTTGTTTGCTCAGATTTTTTCACCATTATGGCAAGCAGACTTTGATTAGGAGCTGTGGGAACTTTGAGACCTTTGAGGAACTGGTTTTAAAAGAGCCCTTTATCTCCTTTCGACATGGCTACACCATAAAATGCGTTTTGTACTGAAAAACAGATTAACTTCATGTCTTAGGAGGAGCTGGTATGGTTCACAGATGTGGTATTGTTGTCTTAGTGTGGTCTCTATAATAGCTCTGTGGGTTGGTTTTGTCCCTTGGGGAATGGAAAATGCTGGATGGCAAACATGTTATAAGCAGCATTTCTGTTAAATTACGTGAAAAATAATATTTCCAAGCACAAAGCTAATTCCTGTCACTGTTATGTTTTTTCTTTAGATTAGAATGTCTTTTACTCAAATGGTCCCCCCCCCCCCAAAGAAAAAAAAAAGTCCCAAATTGAATTGCACCATGTAATTCCAAATTTCAATTTATAGTTGCAGCCTTTTTGTCTGTTTCATCAGCTGGTTCATGCAGGAAAGTGGAAAACTGTTTAAGCTCTGATCTGACTGAACAGGCAAATCTAATTAGTGCAGTGATAGGAAAGCTGTCAGTGATCTCATCACTGACCAATTACTGGTACACACAGGTTCTGTGGATGGAGATATAAACCTGTATTTGTTATTTAATTGCAGATCATTCTAAAACATAGTATTTTGTATGTATTTGGTGATTGGGGTTTCAATCATATTAGAGGCTGTTGTGAGGAGGGAAGTGTGGTTGTCATTATAGAACAATGCAGTGGTGGGGATTTTCTTCTCTCAGACCTGGGTGTGCCTTTTTTTTAACTGGATATGGGCTCCAGGGAATGAGTTAGGTTATCTCTCGCATATTTTACATAGAAAACCATTATGTAGTTACCAAAGTAAATCCCTTTTTCCCCATGTTGTGAACATGGGAACACATGTTTGGGTCTGGCACTAACATTAGGAAGATCCAAACATGTGCTTAGGTCTTGCCTATTGTTAGGGCAGCACATTACATCCCAAGGGGTCATAATTCTGAATTGCCATAAATTGCCATAAATGTTCTGTGTGCCTTGTTTGTGTAGTTCACACACTTTTTAAGTGCCAATACCAAGGCTATAATCGAGTCCCTGTCATTAAATAAGACTCCAAGGGTGAAACTGAAACATGAAACTGGATACTTTCAAGTCCTGACATGACCTGCCATTTGCTTTATTGTAGTTAGTTAAAGTTATTTGTCAGGAAACAGTTCCATGAAAAAATGACTTAATCTACATAAATGTCTCTTGATAATGGGTTTACACAAAGTAATGCAAAAAAAACCCCCCAAAAAACAGGGGAGCCAAATTTTCTCTAAAATGTTCTAAAATCACATTAAAATGAACTTTACAAGGGTTTCATCTTTATTTTTTTTTCCAGGCACCAGCATAGTCTCTGGCTGTACAATTTAAAAAGTATGGAGATCATGGCCTTTGAGGTGCTTGCAGCCACTGTAGGCCAGCTTCATCCTGTCTTGGAGGCTGCGATTGAGACGATTGCCGAGATAGTCAAAAACCCAGACGAGAACCTGACAGAGCAATTTAACTTGGTCAACCAGAAACTTGAGGGAATCCAGGATGAGCTTGATACAATGGGCCTGGAGCTGCAGATATCGTTGATGAACATACAGAACTCTGATCACGAGTTCCAGATCCTCAACCAGTATGAAAGGTTCCAGGACTTTGCCAATGACCCTCACAACAAAGAGAAGAGGGAGAAGTTTCTCAGCTATTATGAGAAAAAACAACAAGACTTCCACTTGGAGTGCTACTACAATGATATCACTGGGAAGACAAACTCAGAAGGCCCTATGCTTGAGAAAAGAGCTATCATAGTGCAGGGAAACAGAAGGGCAGTTGAGTATTTCTGTGGCAAGGTGATGGAGATTTTTGTGAAGGGCATTATTGTTGTCGTGTGTTATGCCATCCAGAAGGACAGAGAAAAGGGGGACAACGTGTGGAAAAAGTGGCAGGAACGAATGGAGGATGTGAAGAAACATGTGAAAGCTGCTGTGGGCGAATGTACGGAGAAGTTTGCTGTTCATGCCGAGCGGGACATGGAGCGCGAGCTTCAGAAGAAACCTGGCAGTGTTGACCTTGACTTCACCAAATCCCTCTTGGATTTTCTTGTGAAGAAATATGATTGGGTGAATTGGTCCATCAGGGTCTTCAATGACAGGGAGCGCACTTTCTTTGTCAACTTGTTTGCAGAGAAGACCTACCATGGTTGTGCAGGAGGAGCTAACTGCTTTGATGTTTTGACCAACAGCAACATCAAAGTGGTGTTCTCTTTCTGTGTTGACCCAAAGCCTTTTAACAAGAGTCAGATCCAAGAGGAGATTGAGAAGCAGAAGCTGAAGGGAGATATGAAGCATGTGGCCCAATCTTTGAGGAGGAGCTTCCCCAGCTGCCTGGTTCATGCTGTCAGCCGTAAGGAGGTGGTGGAGACCAACAACTTCCCTGAAGATTGTTACTACTATGAAAAACACAATGGAATCTACCTTTGTATTCACCCTGTGATGCCTCATACAGCATAGAATGGGAAGAAACAAGTTGCAAATACTATTCATCAATGTTTTTACCCAAGTCTTAGAGATATCATGTTCAGCTCTGTCTGGGGTCTGGAATGTGACTCATTGTCTTACTTGAATTTCTTTCAATCCTTAAATAAATGTATTAATTTTTTCTGTTGATAAGATCATGTGTCATAGAGATTTCACCAGCATTTCAGAGTCATACATATCCATGCCAGCATCAACTTTATTTTTAGTGTTATAGAAAACATATAGTAATTCTTTTCCCAGTGAGCATCACAGTATAAAAAGTTACATTCCACACAATGCTTTTAGTGCAACAGGATGCCCCAGGGCAGATTTCTAATATGTTTAGTCCATAATCTTCTGATTATTTTTTGTTTTAGATATATTCTCTTATCATTTGTAATAAGGTTGTGCGTGCGCAGTCGTGAATTTCCTCCACTTCCTTGTTTACACTAGTCTTTGGGCTTCGGGCTTCGGGCTTCGGGCTTCGGGCTTCTTGCTGCTGTAGGTTGGATGGTTCAACAGAGTCATTGTGGAATACAATAGTGATTTTCACAACGATTTCTGAACTCCTGACCCCCCACACTACTGTTAGGCCCCTTAGGTCCGTTGGCAAAGGTCTGCTAGCCATTCCACGGTCTTGACTAAAGAAATCTGGTGAGAGGGCCTGAGAGGCTGAATGGCAATTTCATTCCCACTCCATTATTCAGTCTGACATTGCCTCCATGTTAGCCATTTTCTGTGCGGGGGGGAACCTATCACTGATGCTGGGTGTATTTACTAACTTTACCAAGAATGTCAGTTGTTTTTGACAAAAAATACATAATATATATATGATAATATAAAAATATATTGGTTAAGGGGTGATTTCAACAAATATTACACTGCCGAAACTGCAATTAAAAACCATGGCACAAACGGTTCAAACTTTAGTCCCATCCACAAAGGCACTGAGTGGCCCGAATGTTTTTCTGATCGAGAAATCGCCGTTGAATAGAGCAACATCAGACTCTCTGAATTGCTCAACCAAATCTGAAGAGTGGGCAGGTCGCGATTCAAGGTGTCTGTGGATGTATGTATACTCATGGCTGTATTTATTTTATTCTTCTGCTTGTATATGTTTTTATTCTTCTTGCATTTTTATTCTTGTCTTGTTTTATTCCTTGCATTTTTATTCTTGTTTTTTTTTTTAGAACCAATCTCTGTAAAGCACTTTGGTACAAACTTGTTTTGTTTTTTAAAGTGCTATATAAATAAACTTGAACTTGAACATAAACTTGATAAATTGAAGACAATAACATATAATAATAATATATTGCCTGCTATCTTCTTTGAACTTTTGGCAGGGGGTGGACTTAAAATCCGCTCTGTAAGCATTTAGCATTTTATAGCAGCTTCAAGGAATAATCTAATGTGATTAGCATTTTATGGTAGGAATCGGCTAACATAGTGTTTTATGGCAGTTTCAAGGCAAGGCAAGTTTACTTAGCACATTTCGTACACAAAGGCAATTCAAAGTGCTTTACACAAGGAAAATAAGACATTAGATAAGAAGGATAAGAAGAATGAATAAAACAAACAAATAAAAAGAGATAATAAAGTGTATAAGAAGAGAGAATAATCTAACATGATTCACATTTTATGGTAGTTTCATGGAATCGGCTAACATAAGTGTTTTATGGCAGTTTCAGGGCGTTTTATAGCAGTTTCAGGGAATAAGCCAACATGATAAACCAATGATTTTGAAAGCTGTCTATAGCAATACTGCTGGTAGGGAATGGAGGAAAGCTGTAGCATCTTGGGTTCCATTTCTTCTCTTAAGGCATCCCGGTGGCTCAGTAGTGCACCCCACATTATATCCTACAGTGCAAATCCGATCCAGGACCTTGTCACATGTGAGCACTTCTCCCATCTTTCCTGTCTCTCTATACTGCAAAGCAGAGAAAACAGAAATCATAAAAAAAATATCTTTAGAAAAACATTGTCCTTTCTTCTTTTCAAGCTCACACAGGAGCCTCATCCTATGTTGTCAAAGCAAGGGAAGCTGGTCCTGATCAAGATGATTACTAAAACAAAAGAGATGGGGAACAGATACAGGAGGCCATCCAAATATATTCAGTGCAGTTGAATGCAGTATAATTTCACATTAAGCAAGTAATTTTAATCTTATGCTGACACCAAATTCTCCAATCACTTCGAAGTCTGAGAAAAGCTGAGAAAAAGTACAGCATATGTGGATCAGTGTGTCTCTCTAAACCAGAAAATGAACAGTTTTTTGTCCTTGACTGGTTGCAGTTTCAGCAATGTTAGTTAAGAGTTAAGAGCTACTCTCGTTTAGCATGACAGACTTCAGTTCAGCACTTGAGCCTTTCAGCACTTTCTATGTGTTTCTGAGGAGGGAACTGATAGCTCCTGAGCACCAGCAATAGTAATGGGCTAAATGTGAAAGGCATGTTGAGACAGTAGAGTAGTTAAATGCATGAGAGGTGCTAGCAGCAACTACCGGGCAGGACACAAATCTACTGCTATGGCTCCTCCTAGCTGTCCCGCCATATTTCCTTGCACACCATAATGCCCTGTCCCTCTCTGCTCTATCACACTGTACAAACACCAAACTATACACCTGAAAACCTCCCTGGCTTAATGTGGAGAATACATTCTCCATCTCTCTCCTATCCAGCCTTGGACACCTTTGACCACAGTGGAACAGAGAGAGAGAGTGCCTCTCCCTATACATAAGCTCTCTCTACTCTCAGCGCATTGCATAAATAAGTTAAAAGTGTCTCTGAGTCTGAGGATGGAGGGGTTAGATGTTCAGAAAGCAGATGGAGGCAGGCACAAAGCTGCACAAGGAGCTTTTTTTTTTTTTTTTAAAGGCCATACACTGTTATCTTATCCTAAATGGCAGGAGGGTATAATGGTTGTGGAGGATGTGTGGGGACTGAGGCAATGTGTGTGCCTTTCTTTTTTTCCTTTCTTAAATAAAAGTATGTTGTTTTGTTTAAAATTTAAAGTAACTTGTGATTTTACTCACATACATTCAGCCTGTGATACTATAATTGTAGTAAAAATTATGCTTTCTAAACATTGCCACCAGGTGGCAGTCATTACCTTAAGTACACACAATACCAACTTTATATTTGCTGAACAGTGTGCTTTACCTAATTTTACCATTTGCACTGTTGAGATATTTAAAGTAGGCAACAGTTATTACTATGTATTTTGAACATACATATACATACCCATTAGTATCTCCATGCTTTGTTTTATACAAAAAATACCCACTGAGTTCAATATTTTTGGTAAATACAAACCAAGAAGAAGCATCTTCAAAGATAAATTGACTTTTAATAGCTATCAGAGGATAGTATGACATCCAATTTAACTTTTGACAGTTACCAGTAGTAGAAAGTAATGTATTTAAAATGTTTCTTCTGTTGATTTTTCTGTTTTCCTCTTTTTGTTCTCTTTTAACCATTATTCAGACTGTTTTCATTCTCAGCAGGACTGCATAACTGATAGATAATGGGGGGGGATCCAATTGGCAATATGTAGTTTAAATCTGTGAAACTGGTACAATAATCGGTTATGGAATGTCAAATATTTATGACAGCTAAATATGAACAAACAATCAGATATTTTTTTCTGATATTGTTTCAAGTTTTAGGAGAGAAATGTTGGTGGCGATGTGATGAAAAGAAGGACATTGCAAAAGCACATTAATTTTTTTGAAATACATACACAATCATCTCAAATATGAAAGAAATGTTATTAAACGTAAATATTGTTATAGGATACTCAGCAATTGAAAATGTGTGGGAAGCTTGTAAAGGATACTGGATCATACATTAGTGCAAATAAATCCTTGCTTGTTAACATATTAACCCTTACAAAAGAAAAAAATGTTTCATGTTTTTCAACAGTCAATGTTTGTTTCAATGTAAACAAACCATTATTATCAAAGAGTTCTAGTAGTTTTCATTTGTTTTGATTGAGAGCAGGATTAGTTGAGTCTGTCTCGTAGATGTGGTGGACCAGACTGACTCATGGTCTGGTGATTAAGATTGACTTGTATTATTAGTATTGTTCAACTGCTTCCTATTACTACTATAGAAACTTGTTCTGAACTCAAAATGCTTGATTAATTAATATCACTGAATTAACAATATTACTAATGTTAATATTAATTAACTAGATTTAAGTCCAAGTCTCAGTCTATCTTTATGCAACTAACTAATGAAACTAAATTGAAACTGTAATTTACCAAATTACCAACTACTTCGCTGTCAAAGAATTTAAATTACATTTTAACTACCCTAAAAATAATAATTTGACCAATTAACACATTACGTTACGATTAGGCCTTATGTTCTCTCAGTGTTGTTGTTAGTACAGCTAAAAAATGATATAACTAATTTGTTTCTTTGATTTCTTTGGAAGCTGCTGCGTCAGCCTGATTACCAATAAGAGTCACCTGCAAGTGACTGATTCAGTTTGTTTGCCTAAAAAGCGCACTGAAGAAGGGCGTCTTGGCCGAAACGTCTGTGCGGTAATAAATATAAATTAATTGGAGTGCTGTCCTGGAGTATTTCGTTACACATTTTTTGAGGATTGAGCACCCACATAAATAACTGAAAAATCCAACTGAGGGTTGAGCGCGTTTTTTGGGTTAATTGTTCCAATTAACACATTCAAACTACATTTAAAAAATGATCATATTTGAGTTTGTTTTTGGTTTATCTGTCAGGCAAGCTTCTTGTTTGGTAATATTTTGTAACTAACTCACAGATATGGCTAGCTGCCAATGTTGGTATGCTATTATAAGACACTTACCAGCACACTGCCAAATAAGTGACAGTGTAAGAACACACCTAGATATGCAGAATTTGGGACTTTTTTTTCAGAAGAAAAATAAGAATACTAAACTCTACAATATGATAGAGGCACCTGTCATATATTGTGCAATCTAAAAATATTCTATACATGGTAGCAGGTGCCTGAATTGGACTTGTTGATACATGCTGAATTCCTGTTGCACAATACAATAACAAAGACAGTGAGAGCAGCTTAAGGTAGAGCCACAGGTATGTCTGCGTTTCTCATGTACTATCAATCCTGAAAGGTGAGACATAGGACTTTTTAACCTTTATTTACTGGGAGTTGCCCAGTAGAACCACAGTCTTCCGCTGTTCACTGCAGATGTGCTGCTTCAGAATAGCTGGGGCTAAGAGCCTTGCTCAAGGGCACATCGACAGCAGTTGAGGGAGAGGAAAACATTACTCCATTACTGTAATAATGTCAAGGATTCCCCAATGACTCAATCCAGGATCTCCATTCAACAGGTCGTTTATTGTAACACACAACTCCCAGTACAAACACTGCTCACTCGGCTTAACTCAGCTCGCTGTGCTAACTAATGCAACTCTCCAAGCTAACTCAAGGACCCCCAACGTAGCCCCCCCCCCCCCCCCCCCCCCCCCCCCCCCCACGGTGGTTCTCTGACTGCCTAACTGAAAATACATTCACATAACATCACATTACAACAATTACTTTTCCCGCACAGCTTTTCCCAGCTGCTTCAAAGATCTGGACCCACCACCTTCAAGTCACAAGTCCATTTTGCTGACCTTTGGGTCGCTGCTATCAATCTCTGGCTCTATGTTTAGTTGTTCACAGGCTGTACTTTGTCAGAGAGCGTGTTCAGGGTGTTCACCATAGTTTAGACAATTGTTCCCTTGGGAGAGAAACCCATCAGCAGTTATTTGTAAGTGTTGAATGGATGGAGATGGTGACTTAAAAAAAACTTTACTTTGTGCTGGTATCATTGTTTGTAATCAGGTTGCAAAAGAGACAGTGAACACATTGTTTGTGCAGTATTTTAAAGGCAAAGGGAATGAAAGGCTCTGACAGAAGCCTCAGGTTACATTTTGCAGGCAACAGACTTCACTGTGATACCATCTATAAAGTTCCACAGTAGAGAATTTCTTTCACACACAGTCAGATGGCAGTGCCAGATAAGCTTGTTGGGTCTTGCACAGAAATTGGTATGCAAGGAGGAGTAACAGAGGACAGCAGTAACATGCGTGAATAAGGGGACTAAGAGGGGCAGAGTGAAAACATGGTATTTGAGGACAGAGTCAAGGAGTTCACCGTTTTAGAAGGTCTTTTCACAAATTCCACCTCCCGTCATGGCTCTCTATTTAGTCAGAGAGGCAGAAGCCTAAGTCATAACATTTTCATTATCTGAGGGTTTACACCAGTCAAGAGTTTTCTTAAGTGGTAGTAATTTTCAAACATGTATGGAAAAGGAACAAATGATTTGCACCATGTGACCCATGGAAAGCGTAACAAGGTCTTACTTTAAGCTGTTTGCTTTGGGTCAACTTTTTGAATGTATTTCCCTGAAGACATCCAAATCCAATTTCATGCAAGATACGGGCCCATATGGAATATCAAGTTATGGTAATGACATTTTAGACTATTTGAAGAAAAAAGCATCTATTAAAGCATAAAAGGTGACATGGTTGTGTTTTCTCTCTCTTTTACAACTGTCACGCAGCCCTGGTAGAACATCAGCTAATGAGAAGCATGGTAAGTATCTAGGCAAGATGACTTATACAACGCTCCAACCGTGCTGATAACTCACACAAACTAAGCTAGCTGTGCTTAATTGGTTGCTATGACAACTCTCATGGTAACAAGGGAGCAAATCAATAGTCTTTCTGTCTGTCGTCTCTTTTTATTCCCAGAGTATATATGTATACTAACTTAGAGACAACACACATGCATTGGTAACCATTGTTTAATTGCCATAATACCCTTTGGATTTTCTTTACGGTAAGAGGAATTCTCTGTCAAGTGGGCAGCTGGGTTATTTTCAACTGAATATTCTTTGAGATTACAAAATAACCATCATCCATACATACAGTATTTCTTGGTCAATTACGTTGGAGGTTCTATTTAAAAAAACAGAAACACTATGTCTTGGTTCTCACATTTGACGGTACGGTAGGTATCTTAACATTGGTCACATGTCTGTGAGTCATTCAGTTGTAGAATACCTGTCGTCAAACAAGACATTTGACTGACAGCTCAGCTAAAAAAATGACTCAAAAAGGGTCATTTTTACAGTGTAGTTACCTTTTGCTCAGCAAGAGAACTTAATCATTACCCTAATCAGGAGCTTGGTAACATACTAACTTCATTGGGTTTTCTTTGAAGTCTCTCCAGTGATTTGCTCCCTCGATTTTCTCAAGCATCAGTGAACTCTGTCAGGTTCCTCATGGTAGAAACCCAATATATTTGATTCCAGGTCTTAAACTGTGCTGCATTCAGAGCTCTGAGCACATGATGCATCTCAGCAAACCAAGACAACCCAACCACTCCCAGCAGTGAGCATTAAGGCCTTGTAATGCAGCCAGCAAATTGGTGGAACCCACCATCTGAAAAAAAATTGTAAGCACTTTTATGGGGAAAAAATGAATGCTATTTCCATTGAGACCGAATTAAGTCAAAATTGAGGGTTACGTTGAGGTGACGGGTGGCAGTACAATGTATTCCTGCATGGCGGACGAATCTTTTCGTTGCCTCGTGATGTTTTTCTGCGTTCCTGAGGTCACCTGATGGGCCACGCTCAATGCAGGGCTGTGTGGCCAAATCATATTCATGGAAGAGTAATTCTGGTCTGATTAAAAGCATCTCTTTGCCTATTCACCAGTTGTGTGTGAGCAGCTACTTTAACCCACCTGGGCGTGGACAGAAACTAGCCTGTAGAGCCATTCCATGCAGATGGAGGACAGAGTTGAAGTATCAGACAAAAAAGCTGCTGCCTGTATGTCAGCATAGCCTATATAATTTTATTGGTTCTATTGGATGAACTCTATTCCATCTACTGAGAAGTGTAACTTCATAACAACCGAGATATACACTCACCGAGCACTTTATTAGGAACACCTTACTACTACTGGGTAGGTATAAGCTTTCAGCTCAATGTCAACCGGCTACCAAAGTGCCATCCGCCTCCAGGTTCGATGTGTTGCATTCTGAGATGCTTTTCTGCTCACCACAGTTGTAAAGAGGTTATCTGAGTTACTGAAGCCTTTCTGTCAGCTCCAACCAGTCTGGCCATTCTCAACAAGGCGTTTCCGTCCGCAGAACTTCCGCTCACTGGATGTTTTTTTTATTTTCGCATCATTCTGTGTAAACTCTAGAGACTGTTGTGTGTGAAAATCCCAGGAGATCAGCAGTTTCAGAAATACTCAAACCAGCCTGTCTGGCACCAACAACCATGCCACGGTCAAAGTCACTGAGATCACATTTTTTCTCCATTCTGATGTTTGATGTGAACATTAAATGAAGCTGCTGACCTGTATCTGCATGATCTTATTCATTGCACTGCTGCCACATGATTGACTGAATGGATAATTGCATGAATAAGCAGGTGTACAGGTGTTCCTAATAAAGTGCTCGGTGAGTGCATATTATCTTATATAATTTCACAATTATGTATTGCATGGATTTAGATGAATATAGGGCATTTATAAAGTTCCTCATTGGCTTTTGCATTTAAAGGGTTACACTGACATTATTGAGCATTTTCCTAATCTCAGTGTGTCTGTCTCTACATTAACTTATGTTGTTCGCCATTTCAAACTATGCACAAGTAAGTGTCTTGGTATTGGTTGTGCTCATCTCATGGATCCCATTGACTCTAATCCAGTTACATCTAAAATATCTTCCATCTAAAAGAGTCTTCAGAATTCCATCATTGCAAATACTTTGTCAGTGTGGTATAGTCAAAGTCCCTTTCAGGAAGGTCATTTCTCTGGGGTGACATCTTGGTAAAGCCCCCCAGGCAGTAAGTTTGTGACTAACAAGACAATACTCCTATCACTTTGAATGGGGAGTCGTTTATATCTGAAGTTCTGACAATCATTTGCATTACATATTTAGAAACACTGATGACTTGTTAACAACATGGAGTGTTAAAATTTGTTTCAAAGGATACTGTTGTCACAGACTTACTGATGCTTGTATGCATGCGCCCTCCATTGCTTCACGAAACAGTGAGATTACAACATTCAAGAAAAATCTGGTTTACGGCTCCCATACACATATTTGTCATTGTATCACCTGTCAGCAGTCATGTCATGCATGTAGTCCACAGTAGGGAGATATATCTGAGAATATCATGTTATTAGATTATTTCAAATGTTTTAATAAAACGGTTGCTGGTAGGGACGGTTGATATTGGAAGCTACTTAACGTTAGTTGTCATAACAGTTCTGCCGTTGCGTAAACCTGAAAGTGTGATTGGCGGGGGTTTTTTTATGATACACACACTAAGGTGTGTCGATTGGCCACTTTCGCTGACAACACGTCTTATGTTATTGGAGCCGCCATCTTTAGCGTTACGGATTTTCCCGTTCAAAACTGAGAGTGCACTGTCTATACTACTAATAATACTATAATACTGTCTCTGGTATAGCATTGTTAGTGTCACTGTATATATGGAAAAAGCTGATTTGTTTCAAGCTTGTTCTTTACAAAGTTTCCGATGAAGCAATTTATGGAACATAAGTGGCATAGATGTAACTGTAGCCATTGTAAATATTGAAAATCTCTAGATTGGTGTGATCCTTTAAGAAGCAAAGCGACAAGTTTATGTCTGTCTCAGTCTTGATCAATTGGCATACCAAATCCATATCCAAACAAGGTTGATTAATCAAATCACCATACAGACAGGAGGAGTTTATGAGGGGCAGTATGTCTCCTCTGCTCAAAATGCCACAATACGATAATCTTGTAGTCTTGATAATCTTGAATGTAGTATTATATATTCACTGGCACTGAAAGGGACATAATGTCATCCACGTTGGTGTTAATGATAATGAGAGGTGTTAATGATTTCCCTTTACCTAATCAATATAATTGCCCTTCTGCTCATGTCAGCTAAGAGACTAAATTATCTCAGGAAAAATGCATTTGGAAAAAAAGGTTTGACACAGCTGTTTTTCTGTGCTCTTGTTCATTTCCGTGTGGGGCACTTGACCCGCCTAGTAGGGACATGAGACTTTAGATACCAAAGATAGAAAAGCCACAACCACATAATTACAGAGCAACATGGGTGTTTCCAAACTAGCAAACCATAACATTCTTTTTCTCTTTTAGGTGAGCTTTTTTTTTTGCACCAGCACAATCGGGGGTTAAATGCCTTGCTCTATGGTGCCTCAGTGGTAGCTGCAGATGGAGTGGAGAGCGTCACTTCCCTTTCCCCTCTCAGATTTTCCCAACATGTTCCTTACCAGGAAGCAGTCAAATGGTAAAAGACTGGCTTTACTAGGCTGCTCCCAGGTATGAGTGTGTGTGTATAACTGGGAACCAAGGTGTGGAAACGTCAACGTCAACTTCAACTTCAACTTTGTTATTATCTCGAAGGAAATTTGGTCTGCAGCGGGCATCGAAACACATCAGGTTACATAAAAAAAAAAAAACATCGACAACAACAAACATCAGAAATACAGAACACAGAAATTCCCGGAATAAACCAACAGCTCAAGTAAAAAAAACGAAGACACTCCTACCACACTGAACCAGAAACTGAAAAACCAAAAATGGGAAACAATACCAGATCCAATATTATGCACTGCAAATGAAGTGCAAAAAGTGCAAAATAAAGTACAAAATCAAATCGAGTAAAGTGCTGTGCAGTGGCAATAAGTAAAATATAATAAATAATATGAAATAATATAAGGGTGTGCAAGTCTAAAGTTAAAAGTAAAAAAAAGTAAAAAGTTAGGCTAACAAATTAAGCCTGTCAATGACAACAGGAATAAAGGAAGCTCTGGCACGCCGTGTCCTTGTATGGAGACCATCCTACAACCAGAAGGCCCAGATTCGAGCCCTGATGACAGCAAGCACCCGTCCTGCTGAAGTGTCCTTGAGCAAGACACTGAATCCCTGCAAGCTCCATTGTTGCTGTTCTGTTGCTGACCCTGACCCATAGATCCAAGTATCTCAAAATTAAAACAACAACAAAAACAGTGTGAAGTGGGGCATTGCTGAGAAGAACATGCATGCACAGTACACATTCCCTGGCTAAAGTTTTTTTTGGAAAAAGTCACAAAAAATAATAGCAGTCACACTTACATTATCTCACCTGGTTTTGAACTGCAGGATCATGAAAAAACCTGATGCAATTAAGCGGTGTTCTTAAATACCCATTCATAAAACTGTTCAATCAACATTATCCCTTTTTAATATTACATTTTTCAGTTAGTTGTTGCTTTCAACAGATTAACAGTATATATAGCAGCCTATTCAGCTATTCAGTACTGGTATGGTTCATGATTATTCTAAACATAGATATAAACATAAAAACCCATTGCAAAACCATGATTTTAGAAAAACAAAAGGCCAAATTGGTCTCGTTCTTGGAGAGACAGTCCTGTAACTAGAGTCAGAGGTTTGGCCCTTGCAACAACCAGTTGGTGCAATCTCATCACAATGATGATAAGTACCACATTAAGTGAAAATCATTCACAAAACACACACTCAATGGAATGGTGTAAAACAGGGTTTATTTGTAAGATTTATTACATTCATTGTTTTGATGTACTGTATGATAAAGGGATTTCAACTGAGACACCGACAAACCATAAAAAACAAAACTCTTCAATCTTGAAGATTTGTATCTCACAATATCTCTCAATATTTGAAAAGGGGAATAATATAAAATAGAAATCCAGATACAAATTCTCTATCAATAATTTATGTGAGTAAATATGTGACATGGTTTGTTCAACTAATCAAATGTTCAACGATTTTTCATTCTTACTTAAAACATGTAAAATAGTATATAAACACTATACATAAGAAGAGGAAAAAAAATGTGTTGTCTTGTGGAAGCACACATTTACAGTGGTTTAAAATATTACACAAAATATCGAGAACAAAGTCAACACAAAAGACTGGACTGCAGGTTTTGAGCAGACACAAGATTCCAGTTTCTGTTGCACAACACCACAGGTAAAGATTTGACACAAGAACACTTATGCTAGACATTTGTAGGTAATCACACTCTTGCCATCTTCACACCATCAATAAGCCTTGGCCCCTAGAGAGGGTGGATAGAATTTCAGGAAATGGACACCAGTTCAGTGCAGCGAAGGGATAGAAAACAGGAGGACAGGCAACAAATGTTGATTGGGTTGAGGTTGTTGTCACGTGTGCTTTCTGCTGTTGAATGTGAACACATGCCATACAATCTGTATTGAAGCTTACACCTGTGCTGAAGTGAAACTATTCATACTGTGTAGCCCCCAATAACAAGGCACACTAGTTTTGTCAGTTGAATATAAGTGAGGTAAAAATAAAGAAGACAATAGGATCAAGACTTCCCTCACTCTAGCTCTCATCTAGAGGTCTAGAGTTCTTTTCTGGCATGGTTTTGCTCTGTATCTTCAAGTGGGCGAGGTCACTGCTTATCACTATTAACACAATGTCTCTATGACAGCTGAGTCCCATCCCTCAAATGAACAAATATTCCAGTATGTAGCTGTAACAGATGTTAACACTTTTCACTATAAACAAAACAATCATCTGGCCCCTTCAAATTTATAATGGTGGTAGAAAATGCAGTCTTAGATATTACACAAATTCTGGCATAATATCATAAATGATCAACTTGGAGATTACTAAATTTCACAAATTACTAGATTGATAAAACCCTGGAATATTGTAGGCACCACAAGCATTGTGTACAAACTAATGGTCATTGTCCTGGAAGATGGCTGCCATGAGGAAAGAACTGTAGTATGGGATGACTATGATCACTCATAATTATTGCTACCTAAAGAGGCTAACTTACATTGGTTTCTTTTAAATGACCCATATGTCTACAACAAACTAAAACTTAAGATTCTTTGGAAAGGAGAAATATTTAATTATGAAAGACAATCAGAGAAGTGCAACTTTAAGGCAAATTTTGTGTACTTTTTTGCTAAGGCTGAGTAGATAGGCAGTGACAGAATCTTTGGCAAAGTCAGTATCTGTGCAAATATGTAGTCGACTATAAACATTGGATCTATGGCTTGTTCTTTCTTGAGACATTTAAAACATCAAGCAGAGTGAGCGCAGACGTAGAAGTTCTTGTGCTCCTCCCAGTAGTGAAGCTCATCAGTGAAGCTCCAGCAGTAGGCCAGGTCTTTGCAGGTTTTGATCGTGTGGACCACACAGGCACCCGGCAACTCCTCAAACAGGAGCTCTGCTACACCCACCACCGAGGGTTTCTTCTGACTCTGGATCAGCTGCTGGATACGGGTCTTGTCCACAGGCTCAGGCGAGTCACTGTAGGACACCATGACAATAAGCTTCTCATCCGATGAAGGGACCTGGAAGCGACTCTTCCCCGTTGAGCAATGGAAGTCCTTCTTGTTGGCAAACAGGCCTGAAGGGGACCTGAATATACGCACAGACCAGCACACCCAGTCATACTTCTTCTTTAGCTTCTGTATGATGGCATCAGCTAGCTGCTGGTTGGTTAAGTCTGACTGGTCTCTCACCAGTCGACGAGAATCCAGCTCAGCCTGCTTTGGGAAGCTGACAATGCAATCTTCAATGACAACATTCATTTTATCCTGCACAGCCTTCATCTTCTCACCCCAGTCTTTAAGAAGTTCTTCCTCATCATCACATCCCTTTAGCGCAGTGTAGCCCATCAGGGCAATGAGACCAATGCAGAAGAGCTTCTTCAGCCTGGCACAGAAGTCCTCCATTGCTCGCCGACTTTTCTCCTCATAGTTGAGAGTGATCTCAAGCACGGATTCCCCACCGAAGTTATCTCCTGTCACAGCATTGTAGAGGGTGTGAAGGTTTTTGTCACCACCAGTCTTGACAAAATGCTCCAGGAAAAGCTTCTTCTTGACCTCACGGAACTTGGTTTTGGCATTGAGGATGTCCATGTACTTCCTGAACTGGTTAGTGATATTCTCCTCCACTGAGAAATACGCAGCATCCACTCCACTTTTCTTGATCTCATCAGTGATCCGCTGAATCTCCTCTGAGACCACCTCCAGGCGGTCACGGACCTTCTGGAACTGCTCCTTCATGTATGCGGCCTCTTTGCTTTCCACATTGTCCAGAGCCAACCTCACAATCGGAGCAGCAATGGAGAAAACGGGGAAGAGGTCACCAGCGATACTGGCCACTACTTCCGCTCCCTGTTCAAAAACATCCATCACAGTCTCCACCACGTTCTTCTTCTCAGCTACAAGCTTCTGTAGCTGGTCTGCCATCTTTGCTGATGTAGCTCAGATTAAGTGATGAAAAATGATTTCAGGAAAGTCTAACAAGAAAAAGAAATATTGGCATGGTTAAGAAAATGTCAAAGTCTTTTTGTGAATTTCAAATACCAAATCATGTTTTAACAAAGAACAATAGTGGTTGAGGTAAAAAGCAAACAAAAATGTAAGGGAAACAATACCAACCAAATTTACTGACACATTACATTGCATTACATTATGTGATTTAGCAGATGCACAGCGACTTACAATAATATAACGACAAAAATATGACAAACTGATACGATCCCAATTCTTTCTTAACAAATACTGTGTTTTCTTGTTTTACTTACAGTTCTATTCTGGAATTGTTGGACTGTGGCCTGCTCTCTTGCTCTTCTCACCACACGGTTAGCAACTGATAAGGAAAGACAGACACAGCAAAGTGAGTTTCAGTGCAGAAAACGCAAAGCCTGCTGGGATTATATCTGGACACACCCAGTGAGCAATGAGTCAACAATGCAAAGGGAATTCAGCAGTGAGGGAAGACCGGTAGGGGTAGAACTGCATCAGGAGTTGTGAAATTTGTATTTGGAAAAGGTACAGAGGTGTTTACTGTTGGTATATCAACAATTAAGTGAAAAGGCCAATTCATTTGTTAAGTTTCTTATCTTGAGCATAGTGAGAACGACAAAAGGGGAGTGGATGCTATACTGCATAAACGACCCATGTACCACTTCAGTGTATCTTGTATCTCTTGTTGGAATGTCAAGGCAACATGGAGCGGCACAGTTTGGCTTCATCATGCCAAGCCAAACCAAGGCAACTTTTTTTTTTTCTTTCTATGCGACTATGTAATCCACAAACTGCTAAATTTATAATACAATAAATGATAATTATAGTACACATTAAATAAGCAATAAATCATGAAATGCAAGTGCCACAGTTTCTCTTTCCTTCCTGTCTATCTTCTATTATCTTTTACTTTTCTGTTACATAGGATGGAAATGTTTTGTTGTTCTGTCTGTAAATAAACCTCCTGCTGCTGTTTCACTTGGAAAAGAAATCCTTGATCTCACTGGTACTAATGTAGTTATGTAAAGGTTAAATTAAAATTAATGTATTTTTTGACATAAGTAGATTATTGATATGGAGGAAAATAATTTCCCGTCTAGAGCCCTTTAAATGAGAACTCCACCCAATTTAAGATTTATACTTCAACTAACTTAATTGTTATTCCTATGGTCTAGAACAATCAAATCAATATTTGTGAAAACAAATAACTCCTCCCAAAGCCAGAAACTGAAACTTGGGTGAGAGCACCCCAGGTCGATTTTGGGGAATAAGTGTACATTTCCTGGCGCAACACTAGGGAAAGATAATTAGGGTATAGGGTTACCAGAGGAAAACTAATTTAGGGTTTAAATAACCCTCAAATAATCATTCTGTGACTGCACAAATTCAGTCTCTCATTCATTGTCAATGGAGCATTTCTAGACACTGACATCTGACCTGACATCACAAGTTTCAGTCTAGGTTTTCTGTTTCCTGGCTTTGAGTTGTTCACATTCAATTCTTACATTGGGTGGCGTTTCCCTTTAAACAGCAGTTCTGTCTCTCGCTCAGCTAGCCCAGTCAATATTGGAGCAGCAGGCGTGGGAAGTGATTAACTGAAAGAGGTTAAACTTGCTGGGCAAGGGTGCGTTTTCCATCGCAACTCAGCAAGTAACCAAGGCAACCATGCAGACAATGGAAAATATTCTGTCAGCTCGTTCGTCTCTCTGCAGAGGTCTGTCCCAAGGGGGTTTCTTTACACTGCAGAAGATTGCAGTGAGATAGCACCCATTTCTCAGCTTGATACATCACACACTTCTGCAGCTATCTGAGGCAGCTCTGGGTGTTGAAGCATACACAGACAACAAGAATCTCTGGACTGGTGCCTAAACTGCAACAAGGCCATCCCTCTGATGTTTCCAACTTAAATTAATGAGCATCCTATGAATGTTAACGACACAGCTGAAACTGCTATGACAGTGATACAGAAAAAATAACTATTAGGCTACTTGCATAATTGGTTTTTATGATTCAAAACAACAAAATACAAGAAATGCCATTAGAATGTAAGAGCATTTACAACTGCTGTATCTCATTTGATTTGGCCATGCTCAAAACATGTGATTCCTGTTTTCCACTGAAGTCCTCTCTCCTCTCTCAGGGTCCCTGGGGTTGTTTAACTGTAGTCTGAGTGCACATCAAGCACCTCCACATAGACATTACAAGTATAACTAGGAAGTGCTTGAAGAAATCACATTTTCAGACACAAAAACCTGGAGGGGCATTTACAGCTCGTGTAACAGAAATATGAATGTTAGGCTACAGACAAGAACCATAACCACACAGATTTTTCAATTGTAATCAGTAATATATAGTTTTATGAATGTATTGTTTGCACACAGTATTGATTGCATTCAATTTACACAACAGACATATGTTCCTCTCTGATACTATCAAGAGCATTTAATTTAGATTATGATAAAAAAAATATATATATTTAAATACACAAATTATAAACACATAACGATGGCTTTATAGCTATGCTGCCATCTACTTTGAACACACATTTACCAGTAAACACAACAGTAGGATATGGCTCTTTTGGAGGGTGAAAAGTGCATGTTTCATTTAGATCATTTGCCAATGCTTTCCCTGAACCATAAAACGGCCAAATAACCCCTCTGACAGCTGACCATCCAGCCTGACCACTGAGAAAACCCTGCAGCTGACGTGAAAACTAAACGGTCTGTTAATGCGCCCTCTTAATGGAAAATGTATTGATCACTTCGTGTACAAGGGCTCTAATTGTATCATTTTACCGTCTAAGGACAGTGAGCCAAACAAACATCGCAGGTTAACACGACCGATTGGGTTATGTTACAACATTGCCACATGCAGCACGGGTCTATTACGCATTTAAAAAACACTTCCTGGAAAAAAAAAATGAAGCAGCGGTAAAGTTGGCAACCAACGCCCATTAGAAAAGAAATGGTTGTTTTGTCTGCGTAAAATTTTGCAACTTCATCTAAGCACTCCATGCATAGCAATAACTTCATTAACGAAGCTGGACACACAGAATATGGAGGCGTTTATGGCATTTAAACGGAATTACGACCAGGCCCAAGTGAAAAAGTACAAACTGCTCGATTATGTAACGAGCGACTGGCGTGAGATAAAATCGATCATTTTCTTTTAAAGTGTCAAGTAGGAGCCAATTATTACAGACCCAGTTAAAGGTACTTGGCTACTGTTAATAATTTTGAAGAGAAATTGACTCACCTTATAAAGTTTGCGGAAGATATACTAACTTCCAGACTGTTTGTCTTCCTATTGGTCATGTGGTTCTCATGTTACAGAGAAGAGGCACACCCAGTCAGACAGACAGAAAAACTTGGGTGGTGGAAAAGTTGTTGAACATAATAGGTTGTTGCTGTGGCCATATTATTAAAGAGAAACCTCCACCCCTTTGATAAATAAGCACATGTTATTAAAGCATAACAACCGTTGAAGAAACTTTGAATTTGTTTTAAGGAGAAATGCAATTAGCAGAAACTTTGCCAACTATTTTGACAGTTGCAATTCAGCTAATAACATTAAAAAAAAATAACGGAGTAATGATGACCAATGATGACAAAATAATTCATATTTGATTTATTACAAATGAAAGCAAACTATAAGCTACATAAAAAATAAATTTGTGAACTAAAGGTATTAGAAGTTTGACCCGCAGTACTCTGTTGTACCAGAAGCAGTAAACATGTTTTGAATCAATCATTTTTATACTGTAATACCCAATGGGGAAAGAATCACTATATCTTTTTCTGTAACACTAAACATTAAGTTGAAGCTGGCATGGATATGTATGGCTCTTAAATGCTGGAATACCATGTAGGTGAAATCTCTAAGTTATCTAGGTAAATACTGTATCTTATCAACACAGAAAGGAATACATTTATAGTAGGATAAAAATGATTCACATTCCAGACCCCAGACAGAGCAGATTACGAGCATAGATAGCATTTATGAATAATCACTGTATTTCAATGAAGACATCTCTAGAACTCAGGTAAAAACATTCATGAATTGTATTTGGAGCTTGTTTCTCCTCATATGCAGCTTTACTTTGCATTGCTCTATGTTGTTTAAAGCTACTCAGGGTGAATACATAGGTAGGCTCTTTTGTGTTTTCCATAGTAGTAACAATCCTCAGGGAAGTTGTTGGTCTGCACCACCTCCTTATAATGGCTGACAGCATGAACCAGGCAGCTGGGGAAGCTCTTGCTCAAAGACTGGGCCACATCTATCATATTTCCCTTCAGCTTCTGCTTCTCAATCTCCTCTTGGATCTGACTCTTGTTAAAAGACTTTGGGTCAACACAGAAAGAGACCATCACTTTGATGTTGTTCTTGGTCAAAACGTCAAAGTAGTTAGCTCCTCCTCCACGTCCGTGGTACTTCTTCCCTGCCAACCAGTTGAAAAAGAAAATGCGCTCCTTGTCATTGAAGACCCTGATGGACCAATTCACCCAATCATATTTCTTCACAAGTGAATCCAAAAGGGATTTGGTGAAGTCAAGGTCAACACTGCCAGGTTTCTCCTGAAGTTGGTGTTCCATGTCCAGCTTGGCTTGATCAGCAAAGTTCTCCATACAGTCGTCCACAGCAGCTTTCATTCGTTTCTCCACATCCTCCATTCGTTCTTGCCACTTCTTCACCATCTCCTCCCCCACTGCCCCTTTCTTGAGAGCGGCATGGCCCATCACTGCAATGATGCCCACCACAAAAAGCTTCTTCAGTCGGGCACAGAAATCCTCAACTGCCCTTCTGCTTCTCTGCTCTATGGCGACTACTGTTTCCAGCATGGGATCTCCTGAGGTGTTCTCCCCAGTGACAGCATTGTAGAGGCTGTCCAAGTTTAAGTCACCATCTGTGTTCTCGTAATGGCTGAGGAACTTCTCCATCTTCTTCTCTTTGAATTTAGGCTTGGCATTGACAAAGTCCTGGAACTTTTCATACTGGCTGAGCATCTGGGCCTCTCGATCAAAGTTCTGCTTGTTCATCGTTGTCCTCTGTAGCTCCAGGCCAATTTTATCAATCTCATCTTGGATTCCCTCAAGTTTCTGGTTGACCAAGTCAAATTGCTCTGTCAGGTAACGAGCCTCTTTCCCTTCTGGGTTGCTGAGTATTTCGGCAGAAGCCACAAACACAGCCTCCAAGACAGGGTGAAGCTGGCCTACAGTGGCTGCAAGCACCTCAGAGGCTTGCCCCATGATCTCCACACCTTTCTCGATCTTGCCCCTGTTCTGTAGGAGCCAATCTGCCACATTGGTCATCTTTAGATTATCTGTTGTATACTAACTGATCCAAACTTGGAATTTCCACAGCCAGAGACTATGCTGGTGCCTGAAAGAAGAAGAAACACGAAACCCTTGTAAGGTTCATTGTAATCTGATTTTACAACATTTCAGTGAAAATGTGTCTTTCCTGTTATTTTTCTTTTTACATTGGGTAAACCCACTATCAAGAGACACCAATGGACATTTAGTCATTTTTTCACAGGACAGTTTCCTGACAAACAAAACCCTACAATAAAGCAAACGGCAGGTCATGTCAGCACTTGTAGGTATCCAGTTTCATGCCGCACCCTTGGAGTCTCATTTAATGACAGGGGCTTGATTAGAGCCTTGGTGGCATTGACACATATCAAAAAGTGCATGAAAGTACACAAACGAGGCACACAGTCAACATTTATGACAATTTAGAACAAACATCAAACATGGTTTGTGTGCTCATGAATTATGACGTGGAGCATTGCGCAACATTGCAGTACTGGCCCTTTGGGATGTAATTTACTGTGCTAACAATAGCCAAGACCTAAAGCAAACACAGATGTTCACAACATGGGAAAAATAGGGGATTTACTTTGGTAACTATATTATGGTTTTCTATGTAAAATACACAAGAGAGATGACCTAACACATATCTCATTCCCTGGAGCCCATATCCGTTCAGAAAAAGGCACACCCAGGTCTGAGAGAAGAAAATCCCCACCACTGCACTTGTTCTAAAATGACAACCACACTTCCCTCCTCATAACAGCCTTGAATATGATTGAAACCCCAATCACCAAAATACATAAAATGCTACATTTTATAATGATCCGGTGTGAAATAACAGCAAAATACAGGTTTATATCTACATCCACAGAACCTGGGCTTACCAGTAATTGCTGCAGTGATGAGATCAATGGTGTCATTTTACAGGCTTTTCTAAGGACTATCACTGCACTAATTAGATTTGCTTTGTTCAGTCAGATACCATCAGAGCTTAAACAATTTTTCACATTCCTTCATGAACCAGCTGATGAAAATGACAAAAAGGGTGCAACTGTAAATTCAAATTTAGAATTACATGGTGGAATTCAATTGTGACTCATTTTCAATTGTACAAAAGGAAAATAACAGTGAAAGAAAATACTTACTGAATAATTATCTTGGTTTGTGCTTGGAAAAGTTTGTCTTCTTTAAAGGCACACCAGAGGTAGAATTACTTTATGAGAGAAAAAAAAGGCGAGTCCCACACCGTGCTTGAGCCCAATGAGACACTAGTGTCCTGTTCAATGTAATTTGCTTTCGAGATGGCTGAGATATATGGTTCACGGATGTGGTCTCTTATGAAACCCACATCCGTGAACCATATATCTCAACTATACCATCTCCACCCCTGATATGCACTTGAATTTTTTCTATACAAAACACATTTACTGTGCAACCAAGTCAAAAAGAGACAGAGAAGTTCTCACAGCTCCTAATCAAGGTCAGCTTGCCATAATGATGAGAAAAACTGAGCATAATAATAATAATAATAATAATAATAATATACATATATATATATATTTTATAAAACTTTCAGGAAAAAGACAAATTAGAACAGAATATAAACTCACCTTACAAACTAAAGTATCCAGTGGGGTCCAGTTATCCAATAGTCCAGCTGTGCCTTTGCGCACCAGCCTCCTTGGGATGTATATATAGACTCTCTCTCTCTCTGTCTCTCTCTCTCTCTCTCTCTCTCTCTCTCTCTCTCTCTCTCTCTCTCTCTCTGTCTCTCTCTTGTCACTCCCCCTTTGGAACTCCTCCATCCCCTTCCAGCATTCCACGGAAACCCACTCAGAGGGATGAGGGGCCGGCACTGAGACAGATAACATCCTGTAAACACTCCCCATGCAGGGACACCATGCACCCTGGGAAAACTGAGAAAATAGACTGGTTTCTGTATGTGTGTGCGCATGTGTGTGTGTATATGTGTGAGAAAGAGCAAGAGAGCGACAGAGAGACAGGGAGAAAGAGACGCACACGCATACAGACAGAGTGAGTATAAAGAGTGAGAGAGAGAGTATGAAAAGGAGACCAGTCACAGTAGGGCAGCTAAGCAGCCCTTTGCCATCAGCACAAAACCCTTCTTGTTGTGGTTCCACCGAGGTTGCCATGGCCACTGCACCCGTTCCTCTAACTTCTTTGAGATTGTGCATGCTCAGAAGCTTAACTCAGCTCCCCAGTTTGCTGATTATTTGGTATTCGCAGTAGGTTAGTAACATAAATAATGACGTTACACAGTCACACAGCCAAAGTCTAGTTTCTGTGGATCATCTGAAAATGCTATTTGAGCAAAATGAGAATAACACTTTTGAGATGATGTGGTAAATGTTGAACTACTTCAATCCGAGAATCACATCATTAGTGAAGGAAAGTTATTGGTCACTGGATTCAAGCATTGTAAGGAGGGATGAAATTCTCCCTGCGGCGGCAGCACTTTAAGAATCAGTCCGTCACAGTGCCGACCAGTGAAAGGACCTCTGTGTTTCTGAGTACACACCATGACAGTCAGTGCTCACTCATGGCCTTTGTGCTTTATAAACCAGACAGTGACACATACAGCCTGATATCACTATCAGCTCTGCTGTTTAATGGAACATAAGGAGGCGGAGAGAGGAAGAGGAGGAGGGGACGTCTGTAGCAAATTGATGCTGGTCAGGGCAGAGGAGGGCTTGGCGAGAACGCCTGGTACCTCCCTGTTTCCTTGGGTCTCCCTGTGTCGTCCCACTGTCAGATCTCACACTTTGCTAGCTTGTTGCCATCAGAAAGGGGAGAATAGGCTTCGCAGGGACTCAACGGTATGTGGCGTGATGGGCGGTACAAGACTGGAGCTGGTAAACACGCACTGTAGAGGCCTGAGCGTGATGTCAGTCCGCTGGAAAGCCTCACTTCCTTTCTATGGGTGTTGTGTGTGCTTATTTTCCTGCCCTATCTTTCCAAGCAATTGAAGTTATGTTACTTTGACAAAGTTTGAAAATGATCCACAACACGCACACAGTGACTCAACTTCTGAAGCTTGGAGCTGAACAAAGAGCATGGCCTTTTAAAGAGGTCCCCGCTGCAGCATCAATGGAAAGTGTTGGTTCTGTAGAAAAGCTTTGCCTTTGTTGTCTGTGGCTTCAAGCACACCAGGTGGAACAGTGGTAAAATATTCCAGATAATGACAACCAGCTGAGGAAGGTGGGGCAGAGAGGTCTGTGTACATCTAGCTGTTGTTTTGCCTGGCTTTACTCAGCTTGCAGATGCATCAGGTAAACAATCCTGCATTCAGCATGTTAGATGCCTGCAAAACTACCTGGAACTCTTTGCATTTTGATTTGAAATTATGAGATCTGATCGACTTATATTTGATCGACTGATCTCTTTTGTTATAAGCTAATGTCCTAAATTGGTGTTATTTTTATTTGATGTTTTTATGCTTTGTATTGTTTTATGTTGTGTGTTGGTAACCCTTATGTCTGTCATTGATGCTGCTTTTCTTAGCCAGGTCCCTCTTGTAAAAGAGATCTTGTATCTCAATGAGGCTTTCCTGGTTTAATAATGGTTGAATAAAAATAAAAATCTGAAAAAAGATCTGAAAAGCTGAAATAAAGGGATTCCTCTCATGATTTTGTGTAACAAGGGGTTGCCTGAAGTTATAGATACATTTTTTGATGCACTAGTTTGTGGTCCCAGTAAATCAGTGGGCAGCAAGGCAATAACACTGCCAGTATCAGGGGTTTGATTTCTTCTGGGGCCACCATACTAATTGCACAAAAACTGCGATGCTGTGGATAAAAGCGTCCACCAAATGATAAATGTAACTTTAATTTACTGCACTACGGTTGATTGTTATTTGGGTGACCTTAATTGGGTAAATGGTGAATGATCAGGTTCATCGGGTTAATCAAGTTATTGATTGTGAGGCACAGTTGCATCACGTGTCTATATTCACAGGTTAAAGGCCATTATACACGATGAATAGAGGCTATTTAATTATTTTCTCTTGCATGTTTGAACCATAGTGCATAACTGTTTTATCTCATGAAAATAAATCAAATAATAAAATTCAATCACAGAGGTTGTCCTGTCTTTGTTGTTTGTGTCTGGATGCTGAAATGATAAATGACTTCCTTGTCCGGTCAAGCTATTGACTACATTTTATCTTTTTGACCTTGCCCATGGTTAGTGTTTCCTCCTCACCACAAGATGTCTCTTCAGTTCACAGGAAAAGCCCCCAGTGGCTCATCCCATGGCAGAATATACACATTATTTTCTGGAAGGGCTGTTATGCTATAATGTCAATAGCACTATCCATGAGATGAAGAGACAGCTTTAATACATAAGAGGAGATAGTAAGCAATATACTTAAGAAGAAATAGTAAGAGGAAGAGAGATTACTATACATAGGGCAAAGAGATACTAGACACATGATAAAAAAAGAAATAGAACTATACATAACAGGATATACATGCTGAGAGTGAAATACAAGACTTAATTTTGGCAGTTAGCAGAGCCATGAAAGAGGAGAGGAGAGAAATAATTCCTGAGAAAAATGTTGATGCCAGGTTAGACCAGCAAAGTTAAATAATGTCTTGTAATACTTTGTGCAAATTGTATAGCCTTACAAGTAAATTTCACCAAACACATTTGCAAAACATTCTGTTAGGTGGTAAGCACAGTATTATGCAGACTACTATGCAGTCAGTAATTTAAAATAGATGCTGTGGTCAGTCACATAAAAAGGAAAAGTTAAATGGTAAGCAATAACTGTGTGTTTACACACAACTTGGCTTTCTTGTTCTACATGTCCATACTGTAGCATTAACTGAGTGTAGTGAAGGATTAGAAAATTGTTAGTGGGAAAGACAGGATTTAGCAACCGTCATCCTGGATTTGGGCAACTCCCATGGGAAAATAAATGTGGGCCAGACTGACAAGTCCTTGGAATACGGTTCAGCTACCAAAATTAAAGTCTATTCTTGGTGTAATGAATGCTTAATTGTGGGATATTGCCAGAGGCCCAAACACCAGGGAGAAAGTTGGGCTATATCCAGATTATCACCTATTCTCATTTCCATCAATTCTGCATTGTTTTAAACTGCAAGAAGGACAGTATTCAGAAGTGCTTGATACAAAAGGTGAGACGATGAAATAGAAAACAAATACCCTGAGGTGTAAACACTGCTCAGTAAACTACTAAGACTACATCAGTGCAGTGTGTGAGTATCCTTTTTCATAATATCATATTCAATTGGCTGGCGAGCTAAATATCCCTCTTAAATGGATATCCACACACTTTATGAAAAGTACTGTTTGGTTACAAAAGTGTTTTTAATGGACAGAGAGATTGTGGCCTCTTTCAGCTTTTGTGCTTCTAAATATTTTATGATTGCATTTCTGCTCCTGCTGCTGGAGCACAATGTTTCTTTTCCAAGAAGGTGAACATCACAGCCATGTAAAATGCTTACATGGATATCGGCACAGCATCAATACGATTCAAAATAATTCAATGCAACATCTCATGAAGAACTGACTGTGTTAGAGTAAAGCACACACACACATATAAACACATATACAAACACACAGAGATGGAGAAAGTACATGCACACACACACGTATACACACAGTTTTATTCTACAAGGGGAGACTGCAATACAAGCGACGTAATTAATCCTTTGTGCCTGAATTTGGCTTTGAGGAAATTTTTGTGATGAAATAACTCAACCCATATGACAGGTAAGCATATATTTTGATAGGAATGTCTCTTTGGTTTTGGTTTCAGGTGGTGTTTTCATTCTGAATAACTCGTCTGGAACGCTGGCCTTCCCCCTCCCCTCTCCAGATGTTTCCAGGTCACTGACAACAGGGCGTGTGGCGACAGATTGGGCATCACTTGGTCTGAAGAAGTCAAGGGGGGAAGGAACAGAGGGAAAGTACTTCCTTAGTTGAATGAAAGGGCAGTAACCATGGAAAATAAAAGGGACCAATGTACTATCTACTCCTTTCTGTTGTTCATTCACTGCCATTCATTGAGCTGGAGCTTGAGCATTGGGTGTGAAGTCCAACTTTGAAATACTGTATATTTCAATGGTGTGAGAGAAATTGCAAAGAAGAGAGCCTGAAAGGTTTTTAGTGTGACCGGGCGGACATGAGTATAATTAATAAGGCACTTCTATTAGCTAATCATTAAATAGAACTGAAGACGACATGAAGTTATATTCCAAAATGCTGCATTTGCACTAAAACTGCATTTGGAAACTAAAACTCATTACCCGAATCATTCATTATTTCTAAAATATGGACAATCCAGTCTGTATCGTTTTGTCAATCTTAAGATACCTACTATCCTTTTAAAAGTACTGTAATTTGTTTTAATTTTGTGCTAGCAATAATTCATTGAGTATCACTAATTACCCATTTGAAGGTTATCAGTGTTAAATTTACAGTGTCCTGGACTATCCCTATTTTTATTGTGTTGCTGTGTACAGTTGGTTCATGATCCATAACACAACTGAACTTTGACCTGTCTGAGTCATGTACCACTGATCTGTATGCACAACAGTGACTCCGGCAGTGAGGGACGTCAGTCTGCCTCTGCAACCACAGAGGCAGATACAAGCCCATCTGTCACTCGTACAGATCAATACAAACCCGGGCTCGATCTGAGGAAACAGATAAATGTTCAGAGGCTGGAAGAGGGCAGCTTATTGATTGCAGGCAAATTCACCCCCGAGTCCATCTTTGCCCTTACAAAACCGAGTCAAACCACCTTCAAGCTCCATGTAAATTGGAAATCCAATTACTCTTGCTGGCAGGCATTTTGTTTAATCATATTGTTTTACGCCTGATTTACTGCCGCTTACGGAAAGCCTCCAAAAATGGCCTGTACGTTCTAACTTCATGTCAGACGGCACAGACAATACACTAGTTGTGTGAATTTATTCTCTAATTTTATTAATATACTTCATTTTTGCTACTCTTTTCTGATATTTTTTCTTTATTGCCACAATACAATACAGTAGCTTGGTTTACACTTTGTACTTATCTATATTTGTCGTGGTAAATGTCCAAACTGAGAATTACATGATTTCTCTATGTGCCTTACTGTCCCATTGGTTATCTGACTGGTCCCCCATTTTGGGCCCCAATCATAAGAACCCCACGCTATGCCAGCCAAACAACTACAGCCATTCATAGAGAGAAGGCATATCAGAGTGTGAATTTCAGAAATAGCATGCAGCAATAAGCAGTCATACTGTTTGGACACATTTTTTACTTTCAATTGCAGCGAAAAGGATTGCTTTACTTTGGATTTGAGTTTTACCAACAGACAGGGTAAGTAGAATGTGAAAATGTATTGTGATCAATGTGTTTTGCCTAAGTGTAACTGCTGCATTTATGAAAAAAAATGGTTTGCATGTATCTTTGCATGTAGGGGCCACTAGAACTATGGGAGAGAGAAGGACTGATGCAAGAGAGAGAGAGCGTTGAGATGTTTTAGAGAGCAGATCAATATAGCGATTACAACTTTAATTCGCTAATGGTTTTGTGGACAGACAAAAAAGCCTCGGGGACTATTTATAGTCTTGCTGGGGGGGAAACTCTCAGAACCTCCCTGAGATTCAACATGAGGTTCAACATCATCATCCCTCTCCTAAAATTATACCATCTCTTTTGAAAACCACACTGTGTTAGTTACAGACTGAACTCATTGGGCCTAATCCAACTAAAACATCTGTAATGTGAGTTGCCCTCTCAATATTACATACCTGATCTCACTCAGCTACCTTTCCTCCAACATCCAACCCAGGTTTCTGCATCAGTGCTGACCCTAAATAAGGGTTAGATACATCCAGTCAGGGGCGGTCTTACCTTTAGGCAAAGATAGACGACTTCCTTAGGCCTCAGCAGCCAGGACAGAAATACAATAATATAACTAGTATATGCTTATTTTTCAGCCATTTAAAAGAAATTCACCTTTGGAAAAACACCTGTTTTTTTTAATTTTTTGTTAATTTACACTATTTCGATGTTGAGTCATGCCCCCCCCCCTTAGCTATTGCACTTGACTTTATGTTAATTTTCCTTTCCACTGCACCAGTTGTAAAGCTACCCAAAATATGGTGGTGGTGGAGATGGTGGAGAAAAACAAAAAAGAGAGAGAAAAATAGAACTTTTTTCATCGAAGAATCAACTGCTGCTATATCACCACTATTCAACAAGCTCTACTAAGTAAACATAATCTCTGTGCCAACTGATGCTGAGAGCCAAGGGCAAATCATATTAAAAATATCGGTAATGATGAAAGTGAGGATGATGCCGACCAGTATCAAAACATGTTGAGTGACACCATGTGTGTATCATTTTTATCCCAGTCATCTGGGGTCCATTCCAGAAAGCAGGTTCAACAAACTCTGGGTCTAACCCTGAACTCTGAGTTGATTAACCCCGAGATAGGAAACTCTCTGAGTTTTCAGTTCCAGAACAGCTGATCTGAGTTAGTTCAATCAACTCTGAGTATGTTCACCCTGAGTTAAGCGCGTGCGTGACGGCAATAAAAAGCCATCATAAATGGAGCTCCGACACTACGATTCACCATGGCAACAGGTAAATAAAAGAGCCTCCATTTTAATCCAGTGGACATAGAGAAATTAATGCGTGTGTATGCAGACGGTGCACAATTATCTTTAAAAAAAAAAAAGAGCCTGAGTCAGAGTGGGGAAAAGTGTCAATAAGTTAACACAATAAAGTTTTATTCAGTGTTGTCCATTAATTCATTTTTTACCAGACTTACATTTCCTTAACAGTGGTGGAATCTGACTGTGTATTAGGCTATAGCCTACATTACATTCTAAATATATTAGTTCAGCTTTAATCTGATGGGGACAAAACACAGGGGTCAGCAACTGAAGATGAAAAACATAGTTAAATATTTAAAAAAAAATATATAGATCAAAGACATAGAAACATGATTGTAAGCTCACAATCTGATCCAGTAATAGTGTGTTTGGTGATTTGCACTTGAAAAGGCATCGAGGTTAAAATACAGTAGATTTTAAATTTTTAGATATCTATTTGTATCTTGGCTCAACAGCATTCAGTGACTTTATTTCAGCTACTTCAACAAATGTAGTAAATTTAAACACTGTCACTGAAATGCTGTTAAAACACGTTAAGACTATGCACCATATTTAAAAAAAAACTCACTTTCAAACTACATTCTGCAGCTGCACCACGATCTTGCTCCCTCAGAAATATTAACATATAATCACCAATATTATAGGAATGATGTTCCATCAGTGCGACCAATCACATCATGAGTGATAGAGATAATTATTCATTGATCCTACGTGTCTAAAGCTTCATACCGATTTTGTAAATTTAAACTGAGATTACACATTATGTGCAATAAACATTTCAGTGTAGGAACTGCTCTAACAAACTGACAGCTGTCTTGTGTGCACAGAGTCACAGTGTTATAAAAAAAAAAGAACTTCCACTCGCAAAACGGACATGCAGAGGTTTTATTCTGAGCTGAGGGTGAATTCACACTGTGTAGGCTAATATTTGAATGTGAAGGCAAAAACCGCTATTCAAAGAAATGGCTGATGCGCATAAAAGCGGTAACTTTAGATAGTCCTTGAGTAACAAACTAATATCCAACCAGGATTTTGATTCTGACATACAGTAAACAGTAAACCTCCGCTAATTAATACGCTTTGATACGGATTGAATGAATGAGGAAATGAAACACCGTGTCTGGCTCTGTAAGAGGGAGGAGACAGAGAGAAACTCAGGGTTTGTTGAAGAAAACCTGCCAGCGAGCAGGTTAGGTTCGCAGAGTCAGTTACCACCCTACTCCCACAGTTACCATGGTAACTGACCCAGAGTTTAAGTTACCTCTCTTTCTGGAACTGAAAACCCGGAGTTTCCTTCATCTCAGGGTTAACAAACTCAGAGTTTTCACTAAACCCGCTTTCTGGAATACCACCCAGCTCCAGTGTTTTTGTCAACACATTACTCTTGCTATGGAACAGCAGCCCTTGCATGCATACTTTGCTTGGTCTCAACTGGAAGGAATGTGTTTTTTTGAATGTTGGATTGAAAAGGGTGAGGGTTGGTATTCAGGGGGCCCCATGCCCCTATACCTTTGCCTTATTGCCCCCAAATCACTAAGTCCACCCCTGCATCTGATCCTCTGTGTTTGTTGACATTCTCATGATGATTTGGTGTAGATTGCAAAGGATTACCCTGTGTCTGCTGAAGGCAATGGTGCTATGATGGGGTGTTTCCTGGTTTTCCTCTCTTTCACTTCCTCTTTCTCACGCTTTTACTCACCCTACTCCCACAGTCTCCCATGGGGACATTATCCCAGACCCCTCCCCCTTAGTGTTTCTCACCCAACTCTAGTGGCTGTTGTTGATGAGGCCATTGATTTTCCAAACAACTATATTCACCTCAGAAAATGATGAGCTATAGACAGGATTGGGAAGATTACTTTCAAAATGTAATTCATCAGACATTACTGATTACTGACTTGTATTATATGTTATGTTATTATCATAATCTACAAATAGTATCAACAATTATTTAAGATGACAAAAATGACTTTATGAGTTGTAATCTCACACACTCAGTGGCATTTTTCCTTCAAATATATCTTTGACTGATGCAACAAGAATTTTCAATGTGATATGTTTTTTAAGGTGAACATAACACATCACAGTTCCCAGTTTTCTGGGATCATTATTTGTAATCAGTTACTAGCATGACATGGTCACAAATTGCCACAATATGTGAACAGCGGGTGGTATTCGTTTTTTTTTAGGAGCATAGAGGGCTTCTGGCTTTTATCCCATAACACAAACAAAGAATAACAGAATGGGAGAAGACAGATAGACAGGTACAGAAGATTGTGTATGAGGAAAGACAGATGGGTTAGCTGGAGAGTCAGAGAGAGGGAAGTAAGTAAAGGTCAGAGAGAGCAATGACACAGACAAATATGCTGAGGTGTTTCAGTGTCGACAGAGCGTATGACCTGCTGCATATCGGGGGTGAGGAATCTAACTAGGGGAACTTTGGGCTAAAACAGCATGGGGGTGGGGGTGGGGGGGGGTAAGTGGAGCAGCATGACACACACTAAATGGGGCCTTGAAGGGGGAAGGCAGACAGCGTAGGCATCAGACGAGAAAGGAAGCGTTGGAAAACATGAGGGAAATTTTGAGGCACTGCAGATGGCCCAGACGCGTGTTCACCACCCGGTGGAATTTCACTTTGAAACTTTGCTACGCAGATGGATTCTCCAGACATTCCAGGCACATCCAGGCACATATACACAGTGATCCTCTACAGCTTTATGGGTAAAGCATGCCACTAACACTGTCAGAATTAGGGGTTTGATTTCCACTGAGGCCACCCATGCTAAAACTGTATCTGTAACTCATGGTAGTGCAAGGTGCTTTGGATAAAAGTGTCTACCAAATGGCATATTGTCATTTCCAGGTAAAAACTGTGTAACTCCAATATAGTTGATTTTCATGTTTTAACTTAAATTGAAGGATTACATGGTCCTCTATGGGTTGAGAAAATGTTATGATCCCGGGGTATATGAAAACCTTTCAAAACTTGTTGGCTAAACAGAAAAATGCAAGGTTGTCAAGCTAAAAACAAGGCTGCTTTTCTTAGTTCTTGAAAAGTTGACATATTGGAGATGCAAGGTTTTCACGTGACAACAGTGATGTTACATTTAGAGGGCTTTCAGGTGACATGACACACCTGCCAACAATGGCTGTGAACTACTAGTTGCATGTCTACACGTACAACTTCGCCATCTCAGCTGAACTGACGCATCTGAAATACACACTAATGTATCTTGTAGAAAGCTAGCATTAGTAGTGGCTAGTAATTACATAATGTTAATATTAACATCAGTTGTTTTGCTAAATTAGCCTGCTGGCTAGTTAGCTCACAAACAATGCCAAAAACAAAAACAGGTTGACTGAGCTGACACTTCTCAAGCTACAACTCATATTGCACTTGCAAACACCAAGTCAATATTTTTTAGGTATTTCTCTTTTTCTTTCTTCTATATTTAGACACTGTTTGCACACAGCCAATTCTCCACTGGACCTCCATAATGGTGTCAGACACTGTCACTAGTAGATTTGTGATGCAACTGCATCTATAGATAGAAATACTTAAGTCCTACAAAGGTGCACTGATGGCCTACAGAACTAAAACTTTTACAGGTAGAATCGGCAACTTGGATGGATCTTGAAAAAGTCTGTCCTGAGATCTGGGTCTGGACCTGCAGCCAGTGTGTCACAGAACAAATGTTTTAATGCTTTTTATTGAATTAGTCCACTTAAAGAGCAGCAGGCTGGTCGATGGTCCACTCGGACTGATGGGTAATAGCATTATCCAGGGCTGGGATTGGCAGACACCAGCGGACATAGCTATCCTACCATTGATCGACTCTCCCCTCCAGGGCCACTCTGATGCTAGCCTCCATCCAGTCTTTCATTTTGTTTATGAAATATTGATATTGGCTGCTATCTCCTCGTGGAGATCAGGAAATTCAGCTTGATGGAGAGGAGAATGGTTGGGGATGCTAGAAAAGGCTTTTTGTGTTTTGTGTACTGCAGGGTTTGTTTTGGGTAAAGATAATCAGTTTATCGTTACTGGAGTAACCATCATAAGACAGGACAAATCTTTTGTTCTTGATGCAATATAGGAGTTCTTTATGTTTTTCCTCATTTGAAACCGGTTGTATTGAGCCAAGTCCTATGAATCCAGCTGAAAAACGAAAACAGCTATACCCTGTTTTTCATGCTTGTATCTTGGGATAATGCTAAAGATCAGGACCGGGGTGATTAATACTCTCTTGTGAAATTCACAACTACCATCACTTGCACTTCAGCTGCATATGGATGCTCCCTATAGTGAGTATGACTCTGTTAACCCTAAATTATTTAGCAAAAAAGGAATCAGTTGGAAATCAGTGCTTCCTGCTCCATTTGAAAATTTCTCATCTTTAAAAAGCTCTTGTCTTACAAAACATGTAACTGAGCAATGGTGAAACATTGTTTTATTGTAATATATGAAGATGTGCTCCAAAATCTGCCCCTATGAATATGAGAATATAAGAAAGCCCATAGTGGCATACTGACAGTAGTAAACTACTGAAATTCTGGTGTTGGTTTTGTGAAAACAACATGCTTGTCTGTTGATCTGTATGTTGATAGCGCCCTCTGTCTGCAAAGCAGCTCTGGTACCATTTCCCCATCAGATTTCAATCTTGTATGGTGAAAACCTTATCTTAACCTTTGCTTAACCGCAAAGCAAGGTAACTCTGGCTCCTACACCATGAGATAGATGCAATTGATCTTGTCAGTAAACAGATGCTTTAGTCTTCCCATAATGACAGTTAGGATTGACGTACTACCACAGCCAAAGCCTTTTATGCAGGGGAAGAGGCTCTTGGATCAATAGTTGTTACCTAGGCAAAGCCCACACAACCACTAATGAATCCACTGGCTTACATTACAGGCTGCCACTGCTATCCATATCTACACAAAAGATAAACCTACAAAAATATTTAACACTCCGGTAATAACATAAAAAATTAACATTCAAATAAATCCACCATATTGCATTAAAAAAATAAATTTACAGTGATAAAGACTATGTGTGTTTAAGTGTGACAGAATTTGATTAAAGATTACCTCAAATATGAAAGAAGCATAGAGGATGAATAAAAGAAGTGCTGGCTACCAGCGGGTGCCAGAGTCCTGTCACACCAGAGAAAGGTTTAAGCTTGTTGTTTGTTGTGTTGCGACATCTCAGTGGTCTGTTCTGTGGGACTGGTTCTGTGGTGTGTTTGAAGACTGGGGTTTCATTCTTAGCTATTGTCTGGCACACCCATCTTTCTGTCTGCCTACATTTTGTGTGTTTTCAACGTAGGATTAGAGTACTGAGATATCAAAGGTGGTAAAGCGTGTTAGTCACCTGTCTGGGATTTCTAATTATAAAAAGGCATTATGCCTGCGTAGCAGGTGCAATGCTGTGTGTTATATTACCTAATGTAAGTTTTATTACTACAATCATCTGCTATAATCACCTGCTATGGGATGCAATCACCTCTTAGAGTCCTGATAATTGCAAAGAACACTACAAAAACAAATAAAAATAATATCTATTAATAATTTGGATTATTTTAGAAATTAGGTTTAGCTTTTATGTCACAGAAAACTGGACAAAATCAGTGGAACCCACTGAGCTTCACATCAAGATCAATCAAAAATCGAATTAAAATTTTGGCTTGAAATTGGTCATAAGCACAAAATGTATCTGTGAGACCCTTTTAAAAGCAAGGCTACTGAATTTCAGTCCCAACAATCTGAAACTGCATAACAACCTCATCCTCCCAACATGTCCCACACGTACAGTAGTTTTTTCCACTGCACATAGAGAAGTCTCAGGATGATTCAACAAAGTCCATTTCCTCCTGCACTGTGTATTAGAGATAGTGCTTGATGGATTCTGACAGGCTTGATTTACGATAGAGAAGCCCAGCAGCTAAAGACCCTGCAGATCCATAGAGCTATGAAATGATGGCCGTCTCCACCCGCACTGCACCTACACCAGGCATAATGACTGATTCCATCCCGCTGAGCCAAGCACTTTACTGCTCGTCTGCAGGATATTAGCTCAGCCAAAGGTTATTCATAGACTATCAAACTGAATCCGCGGTCAGGAAATGCTGACTTATGTGCAAATATCAATTAAATTAGTTGGGGCCCCTGTTGCTGAGGGTGCTCTGACTTATTTTAATGGGTATTGATACCAACAGTGCTTCATAAATCATATTTATACAAGAAAATAGAGGCAGATATTAGATTACACTTGTTTACACATCTAATAACTCTCGTGTGTGGTCATTAATTGTCATAAAGTATAAAAAATCATGCTGAACATTCACCATGCATTGATTTTAAGACTGATTTGGTAGGGATCAGAAGCTGATGCGGTTAAAGTAGTAATCCATGACATTTTCAGGTAGTTAGCATGAACAGTGATAACAACCAAAGCTGATCAGACAAGGAAAAGAGCGCCACCTATGCAACTCAAACTTCATTAACAGAAAATCCAAGGAAAAAGACATCACAGTAGTGGACACACTGTTTGACAAGTGAGCTGTAGGAAGAGCAGTGCAAAAACCACCACAGTAATGACCACTTGTCACCAAAGATGTTGCCAAAAAAAAACAAAAACAAGAATCTTGCGGATCACCACTTTAAATCACTTCATGTCAATGCTGGAACACCTGACACAGACATTTACATAATTGTAGGCACAGCGTTAGTGTGGGGGTTCGGTTGTTGCAGCATTCTTGGTTTTGGTTCAACAGTGAGGGATTTCAGTGTGTTTAGAACACAAGGCACATTGTACCATTCCTGGTGCCAAGTCCTCGCCTCTTGTTTTCACGGCTGAAAAAGTAACCTCCATGCTCCCTGTCAGTGTTATGTAGGCCAGCCTGCCTTGCCGAGTCAAAATGGGAGCACACAGCTCAGCAGATGCAGCCTCAGCAAAACCATCTCTTTGGAGCTGTGGGTACAGTAGCCATTTCTCATGAGAGCTTGGATTATTACTGTATGCAGCTGAAGTACAAAACATTTACTCTGACTATTATTATATAGATTATACAGTGAAATTTGTTAAAGTATAATTATACATAAGGTGATTCATCACTCTCATAAATTACAAATGGATACATATTTATGCAGTTCATAATGTGCAAGCATTTAAATATTTCAACAGCTACCACATAATATAAACTAAAATTTACACTATATTCAAATGTCTATAATTTAAATGTCTATAAAGGGTTGACAAAATCTTGAAAGCTAATAAAAGTGCATTAGGTATTAACAAATGGCTTGGACAAAAAAACAGACCTTAAATAAATTGTGTCTAAGATTCAATATCTTTGCTTTTTATGATAAACTTGTATATTGATATCCTCTGCTCAGTCCCACAGATAGAGAATTCAACACAAATCTATGTTGTTTTGAATATAACACCCTACAGTATTACTTGTTCTCAGATAATCCTATATTATTATATACATTTGTCAGCTTTACTCTGAGTGCACGCACACCACCACGTTCTTGTGCCTCTCCCAGTAGTGGCAATCTTCTGGAAAGCTCCATGCAGCTGCGCTCTCCTTGTGGCGACTAACGGCATGGACAACAAACCCACAGAGCTGCTTCTCCAAGACCTCCACCACTGCCTGGGCATTTCCCTTCTTCCCCTGGCTCTCCATCACCTGCTGAATGCAGTCGCGGGGCACCGGCTGGGGTCTGGTGCTGTACGACACCACCAGGTTGATGTTGTTGACCTGGAGCACCTCAAACCAGTTCCGTCCCGCCACATGATGGAAGTGTTCCCCAGCTCGCCAGTTGCGGTAGGTGCTTCCTGAATGGTTAATCAGTCGCACCGACCAGCTGACCCAATCATACTTCTTTGTCAGGCATTCTCGAAGTTCCTGGGTGGTATCTTGAAGATTCTGGTCTTCCTTCTCTTGGAGGAGGCGTTGGGCATCTAGTTTTGCTTGCTCCGGGAAGGCTGCTACACAGGACTCGATGGTTGTCTTCATCTTGGATTCTACTTCTTCAATTTTGCTGCTCCAGTCTCGGATTTTGTCCTGTTCTTCGTCTGGGCCCTGGGTTAGGGCACAGTGGCCCAGCAGAGCAATCAGGCCCAGGCAGAAGAGTTCCTTCATCCGAACACAGAAGTCTTCCAGAAGGCGCCGATCCCTTGCCACATACCTGCAAAATGGAGGAACCATTTTACACCACATTTACATTTAAGGCATTTAGCTGGTGAAGCTATCTAGAGCAGTGTTCAATAAGTACAATAGTAGAATAAACTCAAATTCCTAGATTGCCTACATTACAGCAGTGTCAAAGTGACATCACCAAGACCACCCATCCAGTTGGTGTGGATGAGGAGAACTACAATAAATACATAAATATAAATTGTGTAACAACCCTTTACCTTTCCACCAACTCTAAAACAGACTCCCCAAAGCTGCTGGTCCCCATCAGAGCATCATACAGCACATACAGGTTCTTCTCTCCTCCAGTTTTGGCAAAGTGCTCTAGAAAAAGCCTGGTCTTCACCTCTCGGAACTGCTGTTTTGTTTCCAGGATGTCCATGTACTTCCGAAACTGGTTCCTTATGTTCTCCTCCACGGAAAAGTACTGGGAATCCAATCTCCCCTTCTTGATCTCACAGTCAATGTCCTCCAGTTGGGTAGAGAGCACATCAAGCTTGTTCCTCACAGTCAGGAACTGCTCCTTGACGTAGAAGACTTCTTTGCTCTGAACATTGTCTAAGGCCAATCGAAGAACAGGGGCAGCCACCTCGCAGAGGGGGAAGAGCTCCCCGACAGCACTGGCCAACACCTCAGCCCCCCTCTCAAACATGTCCATCACTGCCTCAATGGCTTCCTTTTTCTGGGCCACAACCCTCTCCAGTGGACTGGTCATGTTCTGAGAGACAGTGAAAGCAAATAGGTTAAAAGTCTTTATTCTATTTGGTTATTCATTATGAAAAGTTGAAGAACCCAACAGATTTCAGCCCCATGGCCTTCATCAGGGTAAGGAAGCACTAGTCTTCACCTCCCAGAAAATGTAATGCTTCCTTTCCCTGATGAAGGCCAGAGGGCCAAAATGCAGGTACTGTTCTTCAACTTTTCATAATCACTATCTTTTGGAGTACCTTGGATCTTTTTTTCCTCATGACTATAGGAGACCCTTTTTTTCCATTGAGCACGAAACCCTACTATGTTTAACATCAGAAAGCTTTCCAGTCTCCTATTATAAAAATAGCCTACCATGTAGATCATTTGCACAGTGTTTTGAAGAATATGGTACATACTGGGTTTAAATTGGTTCTATGTAATAATGTTAAAGTATTTTCTTTTTGTTTCTATGATTGTAAGAGATCAAAATCAAATGTGGTGTCAGACGTTCATGCATAATTAAGAAACTATAGAACTTTGTGTGACATAAGCCCAATTTTAATGTCCTATGTTCAAGTCTTAATCTTTATTTTTAGTTTGTGAGTAGATGCATGGAAAATAGCTGTTACCTTGGTAGTAACTAATGGGGATCTGCCCAAAATGGAAGCAGGTAATGATGTCATATAATAATGTGGAGGCCTGGGATTCGTGAATGAGAAAATGACACACATGCCCTTGGGTCTGTTTATGACTCATTTCAGAGCAGATCAGACCAAGGCCAAACAATGTTTAAAAATCCCCTTTCATCCTTGCTTGCAACCTGACATAAATTACCGTGTCCTCTCTGTTCAGACGTTTGTCTACATAGACCCCAGATGCTGCGTCATTCAACTTGTCAACAAATTCAATAAAATGCACAGAACATCGACATCAATTTGTTGCCATTTTCTGTAATTAAAATTAAGATGACCAAACAGGCAAATTTAATAACCTGATAATTCAAATGTTGCACCAGTGTATGCGCAAAAAACATCCTAGGTATAAACTAATGAAACAAACATTGTTATGTGTCTAAAATGCACCATGTTTAACTGTCATGCGCACCCAAGAGAAATCCGCAGTGGTAGGCTATTTTACGCACAAGTCCCCTGAGAGCATCGGACACACCTTACAGTATATTTACCCCTGTTGATGGATGAGAAGCCCATTCTTCACATTCCTGTAATAACAGCGTTTTTTCTGTACCTGAACGAAATGGCTTGTCCTTCACGCCTGATGAGCTCCAACAGCTGCAAACAAGTTTTTTTTTTTTTTCCTTCCTCCAAGTTTGAGAAAATTCCCACGGTTCTCTCATCCGCTGTGGAGCTGAGGAGGGGTCCAAAAACAAGATCCACAGAGGAAGAAGAGATGCGCACTCAATATCTGCAATGAGCCTGAGTATGTGCAAAAGAGAGAGAGAGAAAGAGAGAGAGAGAGAGAGAGAGGGAGAGAGAGAGAGAGAGAGAGAGAGAGAGAGAGAGAGAGCGCACTGTAAGCGATGAAATATCTCGTCGGTTCCATGTTCCTCTCCCTGTCTTCGTGTCACCATGCATAAAAGGGTGATTCAGTCTCTTTAATGAAACGGACCGGAATTATTTTTCTCGCTATAAAACATCCTTTTACATTTTTCTTCATTAGCCTATAATATTTTGACAGCGGCCTTTTGCGCACTTGGCGCAAATATGTGATCAACATGCCCTCTCATGTGGAACTTGAACGTTTCTGACTGTTAAAGGATTCAAATTTAAGGTAAGACTACTGGAAAACTGTGGTTGTGTTTTGTCTTTTCAGTACTGAAATATGACAACCTGACATAATGGCTAGATATCGTCATACCTCAACCGTATCTCAAAACAGAATTTGTGAGAAGAAGGATGTGCTATATAGCCTGTACGCATGTATGAAATATACTGGCATTAACGTTTAGCTTTAGATTAAGATTTACATTGCTACATTAAAGCAAATTGTTTTGGGTAGCAGATTTGTCTGCCAAACAGTGCGTATTTAAAGAGCACGCATTCCTATGCTTTGCAATCATATGTGACAAATTAAAGTTGGGCTGAACCATCCATTCAAAAACATGTAAATAAAAACCAAAGTCTGGGTTTTTTTTTTTAGTCAGAGGACCTCACGAAGATCAATTTAAACCCCACAACCCCCTCCTCTGTGCGCACACGACGCGCCCTGTGAGCGCGCAAGCTGATCACCTCCCTCACCAAAAAATCATTACACAAATCATTGCCGTAAGCTATGAAGGACGTCTCGTCATTTAAAATACTTTCTATTCTGTGTCTAAGACTTAAGACTTTTGTTTGAATTTGGCTTTCTGAAACAATCCCATTTTCTTCAGGTGAAAATAATTGGGTCGACTCTAGAAAATGAGCTCATCGCAGGCAGAAAAATGAGCTCCATCACATGACGGGCTACGTGCGTCGGTGGATGATCATCACTCATCAATCCGCAGGGCAGGTAAGGCACTTCAAACCTCGTGTCTCAGTAATCTGCATTTCAAAAGCCAACAGTGCACAGATTCCAGTGTTGGTCCACCAACTCAGGACGGTAGGCTAAGTCAAAACCTGTTTTACTGGATAATGATGCATGAGGGGCATGCCAAAGGCGCTTAACTTAGCCTGTGCTGCTCTTTGTCTCCATTTCACCTCACCTGGTAATTCATTATTTTTTTATTTTATTTTTTTCAATGATTCATCGGGACTGTGCTGTTGCAAGTCATACTCTTGATTTCCATGCTGCAAACCCGGCGCCATAAAGCTAGAATTAAGCTTTGGCCACTCAGTTTGGAAAAGCAGAGGTGATGCTTGTGTGTTGTGGGCTTTAGGGAGTTCAAAGAAATGAGATGTGATGTTGAAACAAGTGAAGTAATCACTCCCCCTTGCGGACGTATTAGTGAATCGCACACTCACTTCTTAGCCACAATTGGACCTCTTCTAGCCTGGTTAAGAGATTTTTCCACATATATAGTTATTCACATTTAATGTCATAGGTTTAGGTTTAAACCTGTGAGTGTTGTTGATACCTCACTGCTTATAGTGAGGTATCAACAACAACAACAAGCTTATAGATAGTTGTAACAATATTAGAGATAGGGAGCAATACCACAGAAACTAAAACCATTATAGTATAGAGTGTTGAAAGCATGAGAGCAGTAATGCATCTGTAAGTAGCAGACCTGAGTCAAATATATTTTGCAAAAAAAATGAATTTATTTGAATCTGCTTGGAGTAGGAAAATACAAGGTGCACCATCAAATTTAGACAATCACAGGAAAACATTTGAAAGTCAATTTAGTCTATAAAATTGCAAATTGGCAAATTTGAAAACGTGCATAATGGTCAGGGCTATAAATTGCAATCTCATACTCTTGGAGAGAAAGGTACATTCATATTAGGGCCTGACTGATACAAGATTTTTGGATCCAGAACAGATATTGATATAACTAATATATTTTTTGTGATGGCATACTATTTCTTCACATTACTCACTCAAATTTAGCTGTCAGAGAAAATCTGTGATGAATTGTAATGATCCAATGGCTGATCACTTTTTAATTGGACAGAAAAGTTCTTTCCAGCTATATTAATTCAAGTTCAAGTTGATTTATTTCTATAGCCTTTTATCATGTGTCAAAGGACTTTACAGAGAATGAGCCTAACTAGGTCCAGGAGATAACAGTCAATCCTAGAACAGAATGATGTAAGACAAACACAAGGAATCAAAACAAAGCACAAGATACAATAGCAAATTTTAGCAAGACATAACAGCCTACCTATAGGCTAGTACTCATAAGGAGAAAAATATGAGAGAATGAGGAAGGAATCTGACTAACAGAGGGAATGTGGCCAGAGTCCTGAAGATGAAAGAAAGTCAGCAGACGTTTCCTTCACTTGCACCTCCGAAGAGCCTCCTGCATCGTCTCTTGCACTTGCTGCATCTTCTCCGCCCACTCCTCGCTCAGACCCTCCTCGTCGTCCCCGATGATGGCGGCGTAGCCCATGAGGGCGATGAGCCCGATGCAGAACAGGTAGGTGAGGCGTGTGCAGAGTCGCTCCATGGTGCGGCGGTCGCCTTGGGAATGCTTCAGATAGACTTCCAGGATAGGCCTGCTGAAGAGCTTCGGTTTGCCCACCACACCATCATAAAGCGTGTGCAGGTTCTGGTCGCCCAGGTCGTTGCCATAGATCTCCACAAAGTCGTCCTTCTTGCGTTCACGCTGCTCAGGCCGTGCCTCCACCATCTCCATGAACTTTCGGAACTGGCTACGCAGGTTCTCCTCCACGCCGCGATACTGGTTGTCTAGCGTTTCTTTCTTGATCTGTTGAAGAGCGCTGCGATTCTGCTGGGAAATCTCGTCCAGGGACTTGTTGATCATGCCGAACTCGCGCTTCAGTGTGCGGATGTCCTCGTCATCCTGATGGATCAACACCAGCCGGATCAGGGAACCGGCCAAGCCAAAAATGGGGTTGATCACGGCTGCTGCTGAGGAGATTGTGGCCACACACTGTAGTACATTTACCAGGCCCTGCTTCAGCTTGTCCTTGTCCTCCTTCTCTGACATAATGTCTTTCAGATGTTGAGTTCACTGTGTGAAGATCTCAATAGGCTATGGACGTCTGTGAGAGAGCGGGGTGAGAGAAAGAGAGGCAGATGTATACAAACTCATTATTTGATGGTAATCACATTTTACTGAACAGCTGATGATATTCATGATACTGTAGTCACATGAATCAAAATGAGAGCATTTTGACAACAACTTATTTTTAGCCTGTTACTGACTCAGTATCCAATTCTGAGAATCAAGTCAGAATTCTGACGATAAAGTCAGAATTCAGAAATATAACAATTTTATGCTTGAAACTAATGCAGTCCCGCCATTCTGAAGACAACAAACTGTTAGAGCTGAACCCGCAGGCACTGTACTACGGAAGTGTACGGAAGAGGATTAGAGCTACGTGAAAAATATGTTCAAGTTCTGAGATTAAAGTCAGCATTCTGAGATCAAAGTCAGAATTCTGATAATAAACTCAGAAAATTGTTATAGGGTGGCATAATGGAAAACCTGGCTAATCACTCCCCCTTGCGGACGTATTAGTGAATCGCACCCTCACTTCTTAGCCACTTGGACCTCTTCTAGCCTGGTTAAGACAACACATAGAGCTATTCACATTTAATGTCATAGGTTTAGGTTTAAACCTTTGATTTACTGTTGTTGATTCCTCATCCTGCTTATAGACACAATCACACTTTTACTGACTATTAACTTTGTGTGTGTGTGTGTGTGTGTGTGTGTGTGTGAATTTCACTGAATTTAGTTCAGGACTCCTGTAGGAGGCTCAACAGTAAATTGAACACAGCAAAACGCTTTTCAAATTGACCATGCTATATGTTCAGTGTCTTCTCTGAGTTAACACTGATTTGCATACTGCAGAACAGTAGACCTGTATTATTCATTTAAAATTATTAACAGGTTCATATAATATTCTTCCATCAACAGCAATATGACTATAATCTATGTAGGCTATATTATATGTCTCCATTGTAACAATATTAGAGATAGGGAGCAACACCACAGAACCTAAAACCATAGTATAGAGTTATGTATTGGAAGCATGAGAGCAGTAATGGATCTGTAAGTACCAGACCTGAGTCAAATATCATTTGCAAAAAAATGAATTTATTTGAACCTGCTTGGAGTACAGCAAATACAAGGTGCACCATAAAGTTGAGACAATCACAGGAAAACATTTGAAAGTAAATTTAGTCTAATTGGCAAATTTGGAAAAAGTGAATACTGGTCATGGAGGCAAAATAATTCACAATCTCACATTTTATTTTTTGAAGAATACATTTTAAACTTGTTTTCATATTGCAGGGGACATGTGCCCTCTGTCCCTCGTGCTTTCTATATATATATTATTACTACTATATATATTTTTGGGTGGCATAATGGAAAAACTGTCTTGCCACATGCCGTGTTGGCCAAAGCGTGCCTACGCACATAATCAATACATCACACAACCAAGTATGGAAAATATGAAATATGAAATTAAATGTTCATCAAAGTAGAATAAACAATGGTGTTAAAAAAGATAATAAAACAAGAAAATACTCAATTCATGATGAATTAACTCTGTCTTATATCAAAAAAAAGAATAGAAAATGTCACTAAATCTAGAATTGAGAATTGTGAAAAGTCATCAATCAAAGGTCATCAATAATCTTGAATCAATAATGAAAAGATATGAAAAATCATGCAAACTATTAATTTAAATGTATCAGATTCTAACAAGCAATATTGAATATTTAAGAAGGTTATAGAATGAGAAGATAGAATCAAAGATCATAGTGAAGAGAATGAGAAAGAGAATGGCTAACCTGAGTGGTAGAGCGTCTGCCAGCAATTGATCTGAAATCTAAAAGTTTCAGGGTTTTTATACCTTAACACCACAACGCCTACCTGACCACAAACCATGCCTGTTCTCTGTGTGTTGGTGGGAAAATTACCTCACCATCACCTTTTCTCTTCTGTTAACACTTCTGCTTGAGCAAGGCGTGCACTTCAACATTAATTCTGAGAAACTCTCATATACGTGTACATATTTGACTCATTCATGAACCCAATAGCTCAACCTCAGTTGCAGCTCACCTGCAGCTAATGCCTAAAAGGCTAGGTTTCTCTCTTCCTGTGCTACACTCCAACAACGGCAACGTGGCCCCTGTCACCGTTAACATGGGGTTGGAATTTAATTTAATTTAGTTCAGGACTCCTGTAGGAGGCTCAACAGTAAACTGAAAACAGTAAAACGCTTTTCAAATTGACCATGTTATATGTTCAGTGTCTTCTCTGACTTGATTACTCTGATTTCCATACTGCAGAATAGTAGACCTGTATTATTCATTTAAAATGATTGACTACAAATTAGTATAATTCACTCAAGTGTTTATTTATAGTGCTGCATAGCATACAACCAGGCATCAAAGATTCATAACAAAAAAGGCAATGTATTCACAAATATAACATTTCAAAAAGCCTTAACAGGTTCATATAATTTTCTTCCATCAACAGCATTATGACTATAATCCATGTATAGTATACGTCTCCATTGTAACAATATTAGAGATAGGGAGCAACGCCACAGAACCGAAAACCATTATAGTATAGTTATGTATTGAAAGCATGAGAGCAGTAATGGATCTGTAAGTAGCACGTGGGTCAAATATTATTTGCAAAAAAATGTATTTATTTTAACCTGCTTGGAGTAGCAAATGGGTTGGGTAGCTACAAAGGAAAATACAAGGCACACCATAAAGTTTAGACAATCACAGGAAAACATTTGAAAGTCAACTTAGTCTACTTTCATTATTTCATTCACACGACCATCTGAATTGTCCTGATGGAGCGATCCCAACCCATCTGGTACTCCAAGCACATTAACACAAAACATGTGACGTAATTGCAAACACTATTTTAAGTCTGAATCTGAACAGAAAAAGTATAGACCTTAACAAAAGACAATGCCTGATATCTTATAGTTAGATGATCAAGACAAAACCCCTTTGAGAAAATTAAAACAAAACTCACAGCACATGTTTAGGCACTGTTGGTCAAATGAGGAAGTGAATGGGAAAACCAAACTATGTTATAGTAAATGTTAACATTTTACCAAATTCCAAAACTTCACAAATTACAATATAGCCTACCAGACAAACCCATTGGTATATTTTATGTATATTAGTAGAATACTAGGTGCACCTCTTGCATTGTTATTAGGCTATAGTATACATTGAATAGAACATAAAATACATAGTGAGTGACAGAATTGCACAAATTAAGAGTGGCAAGATTTCTCCAGTGACAGTATAACTTCCTATAAAAAGAAATGCCAGTTTCCTCACAACAAATTAGGCCTAGTGTTGAATAAATATCTGAAACAGTTATTGGTGATGAGAATGGAAGCACATATAAAGCCACCGTTTACTTTGACCTCATGGATGGAAAATGATGTTCAGTGAATAGCTATCCTGCTGTGTGTATACTTCCTGTAGCGTGGTAAAGTGTTAACTGTGCCAGATGTAGTGTTGCATCAATTCAGACTTTATATGAACGATTAGTGTTGTCATCTAAATGTCCAACGAAATTGTTCACTACAAAGCAAACAAAATCAAACAGGAATCAGTATAGCAGTTGTCTGAAATATTAGTGTAAAATGAGATTAAATTTAGTGTTCAACAACAACGGTTACATAGACACATCATGAGCTCATGAACATACATGCAGTGTATAAGGAGCACACAGGTACATGTTGATTTGCACACAGCAGTAGCTATGATAATATCACTGTAGTTATGATAATATCACTGTAGTTACATTCATACTTCTGGAAACTTCGGGATGGTTGTTCCTTGTTCCTGCTTTGGTCACATTGTTTTCTGTTTTTTTTTTTGATTAATGTTATCAACTATGTAATGGCAACTTAATTCCCACTGTTTGGCGAGCAAAACAAAGATTTGCCATATGTAGTAGCAGTTACTACATCAATAGCATGCCATACTACAACACAATTGAAAAGGTATAGACCTATCTAATTTGTAAGAATTGACATGATGCCCTGTAGTGGTCTTACATTCAAATGACAGAGTTTGAATAAGCTAAGCTTGTTTTCTATTCCCCTTTAATTACATGAAGTTATGCCTCTAGTGTTCAGGTTTAACTCCACAGGCTAGTTGTCAATTCCCACATCTTGATTTCATTGTAATGAATGTATTTTCCTAAAACCTTGATAAATGGCAAATTGGCAAAAAGTGCATAATGGTCAGGGATTTAAATGGCAACTTTAGGGCCTGACTGATACAAGATTTTTGGATCCAGAACAGATATTGATAGAACTGATCTATTTTTTGTGATGCGATTTCCTCACATTGCTCAAATTTAGCTTTCAGAGAAAATGTGTGATGAACTGTAATGATCGAATGGCTGATCACTTTCTAAATGGACAGAGAAGTTCTTTCCATCGATCTATCTCAATTCAAACCACAATACTTTTATCGTGGATTTATCATATATCTACAAGCATTTGCAATATCTGTGGATCTGAGCCAATGGTGATGTAAAGCCAGTACAAAATCTTAGGCAAATATTGACCAATGATTTTGGTGTCTTGATATCTCAGCCTGGCCTGAATATACGCCCCTCTGATTTTACAGACCACTGTGTATGCAGCTCTATCACAAAATATTGGTCTACTGTTGAGTATTATGTGGCATCTTCCTCACTGACAGATGGGTTTTTCTGTTAATGGGTCAAGCAGACAGTGAGTGAGTATGCATACACAGTGCTCATAGGGAGAAAAAATACAAGATAATGAGGAAGGAATCTGTCTAACGAAAGTGGACAGAGTCCTGAATATGAAGGAAAAGCAGCAGACGTGAATACTCTTCCTTTTCCTTCACTTGCACCTCCGAAGAGCCTCCTGCATCTTCTCCTGCACTTGCTCCATCTTCTCTGCCCACTCCTCGCTCAGACCCTCCTCGTCGTCCCCGATGATGGCGGCGTAGCCCATGAGGGCGATGAGCCCGATGCAGAACAGGTAGGTGAGGCGTGTGCAGAGTCGCTCCATGGTGCGGCGGTCGCCTTGGGAATGCTTCAGATAGACTTCCAGGATAGGCTTGCTGAAGAGCTTCGGTTTGCCCACCACACCATCATAAAGCGTGTGCAGGTTCTGGTCGCCCAGGTCGTTGGCGTAGCTCTCCTCAAAGTCGTCCTTCTTGCGCTCGCGGTGCTCAGGCCGTGTCTCCACCATCTCCATGAACTTTCGGAACTGGTTACGCAGGTTCTCCTCCACGCGGCAGTACTGGCCGTCTATCGTTTCTTTCTTGATCTGTAGCAGAGCGCTGCGATTCTGATGGGAAATCTCATCCAGGGACTTGTTGACTGAGCCGAACTCGCGCTTCAGAGTGCGGATGTCCTCATCATCCACATGGTGCAGCACCACCCGGATCAGGGAACCGGCCACGCCAAAAATGGGGTTGACCACAGCTGCTGCTGAGGAGATTGTGGCCACACACTCGAGTACCTTTACCAGGCCCTGCTTCAGCTTGGCCCTGTCCTCAATGATCTCCTCTGACATCATGGCTTTCAGAGGGTGAAGATGTTGAGTTCACTGTGTGAAGATCTCAATATGGACGTCTGTGAGAGAGGGGGGAGAGAAAGAGAGGCAGATGTATACAAACTCATTAGTTGATGGTAATCACATTTTATTTAACAGCTGATGATATTCATGTCAAAATGAGAGCATTTTGACAACAGTTTTTTTTGTAGGACACAGTATTACTGACGCATTATTCCATTTCAAAAGTAGCATAAAAAGGTATGAATTGGGTGGAGTAAGGACTCTAGTCTCTAGTAGCTACTACATCAGTATGAACCCCAAAAAAAGTTTGCAATCGGTTTTAATAAATTTGTGCACATTATTTTTTTTTTGCCCAAAACCCAGTTTCTACAGATCTTCTGCACGACATCCATAGTGGAGGAATTTTGAGTTCAAGAAACCAGGAAAAAAGACACTAATGGTTTGCAGGCATTCTGTACACTTCTGGAAATGTATTGTCTGAGTTTAACATAGTATATGAGTAATATGACTGGATGAATAAAGGAGAAACCTTCAGCAAAAAGATTTTCTTTTTTTGTGGGGGGGGGGGGGGGGTTAAGCCTTTATTGGAGAGTTCACAGTGGAGATAGACAGGAAATATTGGGAGAGAGAAGGGGATGACATGCAACAAAGCTTCTGGGCCGGATTCAAACCCAGAACATCGCAGTTATATGGTATGTACCTTAGACCACTGAGCCACTAGGACACCTACCCCCCCTCAACAACCGGATTTTCAATTCTTTGTGATTTGTTATGAGGATGTTTTGTCCTGTTAGTTTAAATATAACCCTCTTTTTTTTTTGGGGGGGGGGGCTGTCCTTATAAAAAAGGAGGTTTCTGAGGTAACGTTAGTGTACATACTTGTCAGTAGAAAAAATGACTTGACCAAGTTTAAAAACAATTTATTCAACATTTATTCAATGTTAAAAAAGGTTTTTGACATTGCAAAATACATCAAAAATACTAGTTTCTAAATGAAGTGTTACACTTCTAATATAGACCCTGTTTGCCCATAAAACATATAAATGATACACCACTAAATCCATCGTAATGTCTATCACTTAATAAAAACATATTTCTAGATATCCATGATTCCTTGGACCCTGAACTATGGTAAGTTTATCTTCAAAACCACCCTTCACCATCCTATTTACACAATCTTAACTAAGGAAGTTACACCCTCTATAGTTTGCCCAGTATTTAGAAAACTGAACTTCAGATTCAGTTTTGGATACACTTTCCCACACATTCGTCATCTTATCTCCAACTCTTTCAACTTTTCCTCCCAATCATTCTTGACTTCATCTTCATTACCCTCTGTGACAGCCGTGTATGTGATCAGTGCCATGAGACCCATGTGGAAGAGATGAATGAGATGGGAGCATCTGGCTTCCATGATGGTTCTGTTTCCGTCGCAGTGCTTGAAGTACACCTCAAGCAACGGTCTTCCGAAAAGCTTCTTATTGGTTATGCCCCTGTCAAAGATCTTTAAACTATCGTTCACCTTATCCTCATTAAAGGTTTTCTTGAACTCCTCCATGTGCTGTTGGGAGTTGTCGGGGTTCTTCTTGATCTGCTCCATCATTTCAGTGAGAGCAGAGTACTGATGTTTGATGTTTTCTTCGTACTTTCCGTAGGTCTCGTTCACTTCATTCAGCAGCATCTGGCTCAGTATCTTCTGGTTGGTCTGAGAGATGGTGTCCAGTTTGGTACGAATGGCACTGAAGTCTTCGTCAACCTTTTGTTTTTCTGCGGTTGCCAGGTCGTCCTTTAGCCCCTTCTTTGCCAACCTCACCATAGAAGTGATGATGCTGATGAATGGATTGATGGTGGCAGCAAAAGAGGAAACTTTCTCCATTCCCGTAAGGAGGCTGACTGCTGCATTTTTGAGCTGCACCTTGTCAGCCATAGTTGATGTTGCAAGTCAATCTCACTGTGGTACATAAAAAAGAAAGAGAAATGTACTTCAGCCTTACTTTTTTCATTATACAGTTATCAAGGCTTTATAAGCATCATGTACAAACAGGCACTAGACTGCAAAAGATTGAGGATGGCTATTATTCAGAAACTTAGCTCTAGCTCTAACAACAGTTACACTATTGTACTGTAAAAGCAAGATATTGAAAACTATTTTCTGTTCAATCAAACTACATTGTGTAGAATTAATTGTCTTACCTTGTATAAAGTAGTCAGTGGACCGTGTATTTCCTTGTGGTCTCAGCCAGCAGACTTCACCCTGCTTTGTACCATGGCAAACCCCGGCTCTTATAATGGCAGGACGTGGGAGTGACTCAAAAATATGAACAATTCTTTTATTGGGTCGCCGAAGAGTGTGATTCTCTTATCCGTGCACTGAGTGCAAATCTTACAAGTACTTGTAAACGTGTACTTGTAAGATTTACGCAGACTCAAATAATCATTGGACTGATAATAGCATACTCCGAGTGGGTTTCCTCAGAAGGCACCAGAGTGATTTCAAAGGAACTAATACTGAACAAATGTCCATTGTTATGGTTTAATGGCCAGGCTTGAATAACTTGTTTCATAGTTGTCATGCAGCTGACACCACTCCTCAGCTGTTCTATAAGCCATAATAAAGACTAAAAGCAAAACCAACCCTATGAAAACATTTACATTTTGCTAGCATTTAGCTGACACTCTTCTGCGGAGCAACTTACAATGAGTTCACACAATAGCTCTACAATGGCCCGACATCACCAATTGATTATTTCAGTTCTTTATGGCGGGAATAGTTTTGTTGGTGTTTTGATAACCACAGAAAATCAGCATTTTATAGCACTTTCAAGGAATAATCTAACATGAAAAGCATTTTATGGCAGTTTCATAGAGTAAATGATAAGCATTTTACGTCCGTTTCAGGGAATAAGCCAACATGATAAACCAATGATTATGATGGCAGTCTGTAGCAACATTGCTGGTAAATGATGAGGGAGAGTTGTAGCATCTTACGTTAAATGTCTTCTCTTCAAGCACACACAGGAACCTCGTCCTGTGTTTTCAAAGTGAAGTTGGTCCTGATCAAGATGATTACTGAAACAAAAAGAGATGGGGATTAGATGTCAGGAAGCCATCCAAATGTACTCACTGTAGTTGAATGAATTCAAATTTCACATTAAGCCAGAAACGTATTTTATTTGCCTCACTGACACCAAATGCAGCAAAGACTTCAAAGTACATGCTGAGAAAACGTACAATGTTGAATGTGGATCAGTATGCCTCTCTCAACCAGGAAATTACATTTTTTTGACTGGCTGGTTGCAGTTTTCAGCAATGAAGGAGTTAACAGCTATCTCTCCTTCAGCACGACCGACTTCCATTCAGCACTTGAGCCTTTCAGCACCAGGCTGCTTCCTATGTGTTTCTATGAAGGGAACTGATAGCTCCTGAGCAGCAGTGACGGTAGCACTAGCGGGCTAAATGTGAAAGGCATGTTGAGGCAGCAGTTAAGTGCATGGGAGACGCTAGCAGCAGCAAACTGGGCGGGACACAGAGAAGCAAAGACAGCAGCAGACTCTTTTCACCGCAGCTCAGTGGGGAAAGAAACATGGATGTCACGGCTATCTGGGCTGGAACGTTGTTTACTAAATAACAGAAACTACTATCCAGGAAGTGAAGTGGTTTCAAGCTAGTCAAGAGGAAGGATTTAAATGCTAAGTTTAAAACTGTATGAGCTGACCGTCTGCTGGGGCTGTAACAGTAACCAGTCAAAGCTCTGTTTGCTCGTAACACTCATGTTTGTTAAAACAGCTGATAATGTTGAGATGTTTTTCCTCAACAGCAGAAGCTTAATGTATGACAGTGGTATCAGCCACAGAGCTAAATTTGGCTGACAGACTAAAAGCACTGGCAACGCAGAAGGAAGAAAGAGTGTGTTCATTATCCCCTCGTCTCCCACACCTCACTGACTGTCAGTTATGGATCAGCATGCGCTACAAACACATACCAGTCAGAGATTACAACATGGTTAAACACACGTGGGCCGACACCGGGGGCTCAGACAGCCCATGATGACCCACAAGGCTGTGCAAGTTGTAACAAGGCCTCCCAAGTGTGGAAGCACAACACTGTGACACGCTATAATGAACAGAGTGGTCTGTGTGTGTGTGTGTGTGTGTGTGTGTGTGTGTGTGTGTGTGTGTGTGTGTGTGTGTGTGTGTGTGTGTGTGTGTGTGTGTGTGTGTGTGTGGACCAATATTGTTTTAATACTTGTGTCCACCAGAGGGGGCAGTAATTACCTATAACCTAAGGACACCCCCCACCCTCCCCCATGTGATTTCAGCACCACTGTTATGGACTGAGGAGCAGTGACTCAGGACCAGGATTTAACCCTTTAGCTTCAGGTTACCATTAGCCGGTGGGTTTAAATGCACGTAATCAACAGGAATATGAGCAAATCTTTAACTTCTCCAACTAGTTGAAAAAAAAAAAAGATGCACTTGCAACATTGTGCAAGAGCAGAGGAAGTACCCATGAGTTGTTTCTTGAAGGACATTTTGGAAAATGTTGAGGAGATTTTGTCATTTTTAAATCACACTATGTCCTGAAACCCTCTCTGCCCCAAAATGCCCCCATCTTCTGATTTATTTTTTTATTGTGACAGCCTATAAAATGACTTGTTTGTTTTATACTTGCCAATTAGTAACTACTAAATTACCAATAATGTAAGGCTATATGATATATATTTCTATTCTTTGTGTTCCTATTTTCACAGATGAAGTTCTACAAGACAAAATACCCCATGTCTCAACACAATACGGCAGTCTGTCTGATGAGATGCAGGTAATGAAAGGGTTAATCACTCTTTTAGATAAAAAGTACCTGTCTTAAACAATAGCATTACAAAATCAAACAAAATGTAAGTACCTAGGAATAATCTGTGCTAAATTTATCATAAATTAGATATTTTTGCTCAATTCAGCAGCCTTCGAGAGCAGTACTGTAAGTTGCAACTGAAAATTAACCCTTTGTGCAGATGAAATTATTCTTAAACTGAGTCTTCACCTGCAAGAACATTTCTTAACTAGTGTGCTCCATCCTTTTTGACACATTTTAAGTGTTTTGCGCAGAAATAATGAATGAGGTATACTTGCATGTGTTTTATATAACTGAAAATGCTCAGTGTCGAGTGTGAACAGATGAGGCCTACTGTGCCTCCTGTGCTGAAGCCTTCTTCTTGTGTCAACCAATCACTGCCGTTTGACAGCATGGCCTTTAAAGAAAACAGACGACAGCACTTCCACATCTGAGTCAGTAAGCCCAGGCCTAAATCCTGACTCAGCTTATGCTACTATTAGTATGTATGTCTATGCAAATTAGCTTTAAGCCAAGCTAAAACTCTAGTTAAATTTGTGAAAACATATTTGACTAGGTAAGGATTGTAAACAAAGCAGCTCCGGTTGTCTAATCAGGAAGTGAGTGGTTGCTGTCACCAGTTTCCCAGCAGTGGAGCAGCCATCTTGAATGTTTTCTCTCTATGTTCATAGCAATGCTAAGCTAATCAAATTCCACACGTTGTATTACATTAAAATATTTTCTGAAGTACATGATTTACATGTTCATGACTTATTTAAATGGTTTTCTGCCACCTGTTCTTGCACCATGACAGTTTCCTCTTTTTCTTTACAGAACAGAGCCTGTTTGGCAGTTGGGACACATTTCCCATGAAGCACAACCCTGAGGCTAATAAAGTTCAAACAATAGCTAACCAATCAAGACTAAAATACAACAATGCTGTCTCTTCCGGAGGTCTACTGTGTTTGTGAGTACTAAATCAAGCTAACATCCCCTCTCCCAGCAGCCCAGAGCCAGCAGGCTGCCTTCCTCCCCAGCTATGGCTCCCCCTAGCCGTTCCTCCATATTTCCTTGTTAGTGCACACCATAATGCCCTGTCCCTCCCTGCTCTATCACACTGTACAGACACCAAACTACACCTGAAAACCTCCCTTTTTCTGGCTAAATTTGGAGAATACAGTCTCCATCTCTCTTCTATCCAACTTTGGGCACCTTTGGCCACAGTAGAACACAGGATTTCTTACCTTGTGAGAGTGCCTCTCCCTATACCTCCCTCTCCAAAGTCCCAATCTCGATAGCCTCCTTCTTCTTCCCAGCAATCCCTGCAAAAAAGGACACTTCCATGTAAGTTGATTATGTAGGGGTGCTCAAATTGGACTAAACCATTTCTAAAGAGCCCAGAGAGCCCCTGACACCCAGAAAGGGCCATAATAGACCCATATACACACAAGCTCCAACTTGCCCTTTTCAAATGGCATGTCAATGGCTTTACACAGTAAAACCCCCTCCTCAAATACACTGTGCCCTCCCCCTAGGGTTTCAACTTATTTTGGTCCATCCAGTAGTCATACAGTTGATACTGAGGAGCAATTGTCAGTCAGTGCGCAGCTGAGCTTTCTGAGGCTTTTCACTGCATATTGTGCATCTGCCAAGCCCTGGAGCATCTTTGAGTGGCCACAAATAACCCATTGGAGGGTATTTGTGACTCAAAGAGACCCTTTTATTGTGGACTGGACCAAAGAAACCGGAAAGAAAATGTTTTCATGTGAGTAGAATCCAAGCAGGCAAAAGGAGATCTATGTTTCCAAATGGACCTCTCCAAAAGTGCACAGGTGTATCCAAGGGGACAGAGAGCTCTCCAAAAGCTCAGGGAGCAAAAGGAGAAGTTTCCTCAGTTTAAAAAGGTAATTATGATAATAATTATTTTAAAATTTGCCAACTACATGCTCAATTTAAGAGTTGCACAAAGGGAATTTCAAATTGTGGGTCCCCATGTAAGCAAAGTGCAGCAAGGAAAGTACACCAAATGGCACAAAGTGCAGTGCACAGGGTAAAGTTATTCATATCACTGATTTAAATATATTATTTATTTTAATATAGATGTGATAATGTTGACAGAACTCTGGCACAGCTTACACACAAAACTACAGATCATATATCCAACAACATCAAGCAACAACTGCAGCTGCATCCGTCCAGTAAGCTACAGCAGTGCGCCAAACTAGTCCTGAAACGCGCCTGTATTTCTTTATAGGCTACATCATTATGAATTTAGTCCTGCAGAAAAAATAAAATGCAAAAAACATTCAGGAAAATGTAATCCTTTAGATTCACAACTGGGGAAACAAGAGCGCGCGTGCTTGACGTTATTTACCCCAAAATAAACCCCTGTGCAAATTCTCTTGGCAGCTGCCCGCATGGCGTTGAAGGACAATCCTATGTGAAAAGCCTGAGGTGATGTATAGGTCTAGTTCAACAGCAAATGAAAAAAAAAACAGAATAGACGTTTGCTTTGCTGCGTGTCCAGACCTGAGCCTCCAGGAGGGAAGACCCCACATCCCCATTCTGTAACGCTAAAGCCTCAGGCAACAGCAATACAGAAACCCAGTCCACCTTGCGTGTTTTAGTGGAAAGTGGAGAAAAACATTGGAATAAAACGCGAGTATCCGCTGAAAACGACAAAATCCTTCCCATACCTGCTCAGCAACGGCTGCCCACAGCGACGCAAACCGTACTGCTTGTAAAATACACAGGAATATGTGGAGCCTACAGCAGTAAGTGCCACAATCTAGGCTACCAATGCACAGCCGGAGCTGCAGCCTGACGCGCGCCTGTCTCTACTGCGCGTTTGCCGCAGCAGCTGTCAGGCAGATCACATTTCAGACTGAATTCACAACGAGGGAAATAGTCACAGCACACTAGTCAGCGATGATACTGTAATAACCACACCGTTAGCCTTGCCTTGTGTAAGATCAGCTGTGCGCCCGGCGGTCAAAATGCGCAATATTGAGGCTGGGTGAACACACAACCTTTGTTGGAGACGCCCTTGGGGGCAGGAGGGGTTTGTTGACAGTTTGAGGCTGTGACAACCCACAACAACGACGTTAGGACAGAATACAGAAGGCAGGAGGCATGGAGCTAAAAAAAAATCTCCAGGAGAGACAGGCTACCTCATTATAATATCTAGTCAAATAAGATGCACTGCAGTAAAGGATCTAGAAAACGTTTTATTCGTGGTTAATTATGTCTCTTCTTCCGTCAGTGTTTATTTGGAGAAACCCTACTACCCCGATTACATCACCTGAGTGCATGTCACGTGACGCAGCAACAGTACACTACATAAATACATTGATAAATACAATGAGCATGTGAATCCACGAGTTCACAGTATTTGATATGTGAATTGTAAATGTTTAAATAAAATTGTATTTAAAAAAAGAACGTTTTATGTTTTTCATAATTTGTGCATGAGTTCCATAAAACAACTCAGAGTCCATAAGGTCATATTGCTTCAGGTTTAACTGCAGGGACTCAAATACTTGGCTGATACCGCCTGATAAAATGAATGTTAGTAGAATCACAGACGAAATGTTTGAATTTAATGACAAGATTGTTTGATTCCTACAGGAATTTGTGCAGCTTTGACCAGTGTGGTATTTTATTTTCTTGGCATTTCCCTTTGAAAGATACTTGTTTGGTTGAACTGTAATTATCCTAAATGTTAGGGGGAAAGTAGCCTAGTTTTCATTCACTGGTAATTATATCTACTTGCTGATTCACAAAAAATACTATTAACTTTAAAGAAGTGTTTGGATTTTTGTCAGTAAAATTTTAATTTAATTAATTGGTAATTGATCACCAATTGATAGCATCATGAAGAGATGTTCCAAGATGTTGGTTCAAGCTCATATATCATGACTGGTGCTGTGTGATTTTAATGAAATGACTGTAAATTGGACTCCAGGGGGCGCCAAATTGATAGGGCTGTTCTGACATGAGTGACGGTGTGTACAATGACTTCACATTGGCTCAGATTAAATTTATTCATTCAATCAAGCTTTATTTGTAACAAGCATTTTGTACAGGCATGCAGTGTGATATACAAAATAAAGCCCAAATGAAAAAAAAAGAATAAAACTAACACTGAAAAGTTAGTAACAACATGGTTTTGTAATGTGAATAATGTGAACACTGGATGTGTGTCCTCAGTGACTCATAGATTAATAATTAAATAATAATTAAACCATGAAAAAACACCAATGCAAGCTTTCCATTTCAAATGACCAATTTCACAGCATTCTCACCAGACCGGAAGATCTGAGACAAATCTCATATCACCGTCAGTACATCTCAACAGAAAATATTACAAAATACAAACCCATGGTCCGTTCATTATCCTACATCGTTTGACACACTCTGCTTATGCAAAATAGAAAACCCAGCATGAACTCAACCTCAAACTGCATTACTGTCTATCAACTACACATTATTCCTCCAAGTCCCCCACTGTTAGCATGTGATCCGCCTCCGCTCGGCCCCGCGGTTTCCCCGGGCGGCTTCGCGTTCTGGAGCAGGTGGGTGAGTTGCGCGGGGTCGGCCTGGAGGCGAGACGTTTTCCGGGCGTAGTACCTCCTGGACGCCACCCTCCACGCCTCCCTCTGCACGGTCTGGGTCGCTTCAGGCAATTCAGATATCAGTGTCCTCTTCCTCTTATCCACAAAAGAGACTGGCGGCAGCAGACACGGAGAGTCTGTGGCGTGGGGGAAGGGGCCGTGGTGTGCGGGGCCTGCCTGCTGGCGGGCCACTTTTCGGGCGTAATACCGCCTAGACGCCGCTCTCCACGCTGCCCTCTTCTGCCTCTGGGCCTCCTCCGGCAGCTCCGACATCGGCACGCTCCTCTTGCCATTCCTGAGGAGGTCAAGGAGTGAGAATGTATTCGCAGAACTACTTGTCCATATTGAACCAGATCCTATCCTAATTGTACTGGGAGTGCCAGTACACACATCCATATTAAAGAGAACACAGCAACGATTTCTTTCCTATGGTTTAATTACAGCTAAAAAAACTTCTTTTGATGTTTTGGAAGAAGAAATAAATGTCTACTGTCAAATTAGGGCTCAGTGAATTGACCAATACACTCCACCTTGAACAAATAAACTTATCTTTAAAGAATGGACATGCACAATTTGAAAATTACACTTCCTTTGAGGTCCTTGTGTTTCACTACATCCTCTTCTTATCATGCACTATTTATAGAGCAGGTGGGGTGGGGTGGGGTGGGGATGGGGGTTGGGGGGGTGTTTGCCGGTTGTATTTAATCATATTAAGTTAGAACCTTATTCTATAATAAGCCCACAACAGCCCAGCCCATAAGTATCCTGTTGGCTGGTCTGTATCTGCAGTGTAACCCACCTCAGGCGTTCTCCCTCCTTGATTGCATGGTGTCTGTCTGGATCTGCATAAAGTTTCTCCCGGAACTTCTTTATTCTCTCTCTGTTTTCAAGTCTTCCTAAAGGAGTCAAAAGGGATGAACACCTTCACAATCATGCAACAGCAGTATCACCATGTGAACAGCTTTTTACATTAATGGCAGTTGGCTGATGCTCTTCTCTTGAGTTACATGCATTAAATGCAACAGTAGAGTAAGTTTAAACCTAGATTAGTGACATTACAAGCACTCAATAGGGTGTGCAAGCGTCAAAGGCACATCACCCAGACAACAGATGTAAAAAAATATATATTCTCAAGTCCTTAGAATGTTAACAAATAGCAGAAATGACTGGAAATAACTTAAGAGTATTTTACTTTTCACGCTGGGACTCGGGGATTCGTCCTGACACGGAGCGCCTGCGCTCTCCTGACAGTCCTCGAACCTCTGCTCACTCATTTCCCACTTGATTAAGACTGTATCGATATCACAAGGCTCCTCTTTTACGATCAGGTTGCCGGGTGATGCGGGCAGATTTCTTGTCCCCTCTGACACGCCCGACACCTCCGAGGAGTGCGAGGTGCAGGTCCGGTCCAGGCCCGTCCTGCTGGGAGGTGACGGGGGAGCCGACTCGTGGCTTTGGGAAGAGAAGTGTGAAGGAGGTCTTGCGAAAAGGCCTACTGTGGAGTGACACGACAAACACAAAACAGAAAAACACAATTAAACTGCATCAGCCAAGTTTCTGAAACAGACACTTTTTAATCAGTGAATATCTTGCACTCATCCTCAACATACTCTCATCCTGGATTAAAGTAGCAGGTTTGCCAGTACTGTCTTCTTTAAATCACTCTTAAAAACCCACTTTTTCAGGGTTGCTTTGAATTAATTTGATTGTTTTTAATCATCTTATGACTGCTGTCATAAGTAGATTAAGTAGATTGCTGTTGTGTTAAAGATGTTTTTTTTTCTTAGCTGTATATATTGTATCTTTGGTTGCCTTTTTTGAAAAGTGCTCTATAAAGAAAGTTATTATTAGGGATGGGGCGATATATCAAAATTCAATACATCGCAATGCAAAAAAGTGACAATATGTATCGTGCACCAGAAAAATGAATCGATATTAGCTCCATTTTATTCTAGTAATCACAAATGAGGTGGCTTGCCCATCACAATTTCACAAGCTCTCCATCGAAATTATAGCATGTGCACCTTGTAACAACATTTTTACAATGCTGGTTACATTCTAGCATATCGTCCCATCCCTAGTTGTTATTAAAGCTTACTCACATGAGATGCTCATTTCACACTCTTGCTCTGCTGTCATCTCACTGTCAATGCAGCTGGGCTCAAAACTGCTCTGCTCCCCCTGCTGAGGCTCATTAGAGGTGTGTGAGCTGTCGAGGCTGAGTTCATTTCCAAACAGTCCACATGTGCGTCCCTGTCGCCGCAGAACCTGCAGCTCACGTTCAATCTCCTTCGCTCTGCACTCCAGCCGTTGGATCTCTTTGTCCCTGTCGGCCACCATCCTTTGGTATTCGTGCGTCCTGGCACTGTTGACACTGTACAGCACGTTTATGATTGAATCTATCGCTAGTCTGATCGCGTTTTCGACCACGAGAGCTTCCTCATCGCGCAGGTGTGGATGCATAGTTCGGTTCTGAACTAAATTCATCTTTAAAATCAGCTGTTTGACGTTAGCAAGCTAAACGGGCAGCCTACAAGGATGTGAGGATACGTCGCTGCAGACGCTGCGCCACACTGAGTCGACGTTATCCAAATGCACACACTCGTAAATTTAAAAAAAACATGCAAAGTAGTTCGCCTTAGAAACAATACAGGAATCTGAGGCTTTTCTACAATGTAAAACACGAAAACATCAACACAGCGAGCCCAGGGATGCTGCTTGCTTCCTGTGTCGTCTTCTTCTCTGGTATTGTACCCCTTCAGGTGGACCGGAGGCCACAGCGCCACCTGGTGGTTACATTGGCAGCTCAACTACAATTAAGCTTTAATTGGTCCCCGTGGGGAAACTGGGTCGTTGTAACAGCAAAATAGGATACTGCTGGGGAAAAAGAGAAATAGATTATAAGCACAAATATAGAGTATAAATTGAGCAATAAAATCAATATAACTGGAATACAAACATGTATGGGAAAGAACATGGATTTACTTAAAGATGTTACTGAGGTGTTACAGATTCGATTGCTAAGCCTACTTAAATATGAAAACATGTATATAGTATGAAATAGTGGAAACATTATGAAATGTAGGCTATTGTTAGAGATAATAGAAAAGAGTAGTAGCCTAAGCCTATATGGAAAACAGAAGGAACAAGATTGCTTTAAGATTTAAAGCAATATGATGGGCAAAAGCGTATCATATTCACATTAACAAGTCAACAGAAGGCCATATATGCAGTGGTGTAGTGCAGGGTATACGCAGGTATACGGCGTATACCCACTTCTAAATCCCCTCTGATGCGCATCATTCAGTAATGTGCTGCAAAGAGCGCGCGCGCGAGAGAGAGAGAGAGAGAGAGAGCGAGGGAGAGCGCGACAGAGAGAGAGAGAGAGAGAGAGAGAGAGAGAGAGACCGCACAAAGAGACTACTTCTGTGTGGATCTCTTCCCAACTCGTCTCTCCCTAACATTTTCGTCTCGTTTTTATTCGTTGACGAAATTGTCAATACATTTTGTGATAGTTTTTGTCATCATAAATTATTTTTTATGTAGTTATTATCTCGTTTTCGTCAATGAAAAAATGTCGTTGACGAAAACTATGACGAACATTATTCGTCAACGAAATTAACATTTGCAAACTGCCCCTTGACAAATAATGTTAAATTTATAATGGTGGCACACTCTGGCCTACACTATCTGTTGCAAATCAGCTGTCCCGAGAGACAGTTTACAAAAGAAACTACTGGCCCATAGACTACTTGCAAGGTGAGAGAATAGTCCAATTTTCATGTGTGACTGGACTAAGGAATAAGGGATAGTTCACTCAAAATGCATAATTATGTAGTTGTCTCACCCTATAGTCTGTGTGCCAGTATTGATTGCAAAATCTGCACCTCTTCTGTGGCTAATGTTAATTTCATAATGATCCTTACTCCCTGAAGTCAAGCAGCAGAAGTTAAGTGACAATGTGCAAATACTAGGCTACTGGCCCATTTCTGGGTGAACTAAATATGCAAGAGTAGTCTTACATGTCACTGTTTATAACACAGGGCGTTTATCCTTTGCTGGACGGCCGCAAAGGATAAACGCCCTGTACACAGGTCGTTTATCCTTTGCAGGGCGTTTATCCTTGGCTGGACGGGCTGCTTTAAAAAAAAAAAAAATGGGGCATAAATTAAGAGTATACCCACTTCTCCAGGCACCACTACACCACTGCATACATGTGTACAGAAAGTTTCATGGTGTAGATGAGTGTGTCTTTAAAAAAATAGCAGCTCTCACTGTCTCTGTATCAAATATATTCACTTTGCAGACAGAGATATGTACAAAATGTGCCGATTTGGATAGGCTAAGTAGGCTACATTACTGGCTGTCCCTTTTCCAAAAAGCTTGCTGAACAGCAACTATTTTATGATATACCATCTGAATTAACTTTTCTTTTAAACAGATCACAATAAAACAGATGTTTAGCTTGCAGAAGTGGGCATTTCCATAATTTATTAATATTTTTTCTGTGTATAAGTGTGTTGAGATATGAGCTCTGAAGATCAAGGAAAACGCAGTAGGCCATCATCAGTTTGGCATTACCTTTATAGTGGAAAGAAAATTTTAAATATGGTCATGTTCCCACAAATATATTAAGCATTTGATAATAAGCATGTGATTTTTTTTTTTATAGGTAATCTTCTTTCATTAACCTAGAACCCAAATAAAGAGGAAAAAACTGTCTACTTTTGCTAAAACATTAAGTAAATTTTGATGGAATTCACAAGGGGCATCAAGTAATCTCTGACTTTTATTGACTTCTATTGGCGACAAAGGAACTGCAACTGTAATTGACATAAATAAAGTCAGAGATCCAACAGAAATGTCTAGTGAAGAGGCTTCATACAATGAAAAACTGTCGGGAAAGTCTTGAAATACCAATGGCGGGGAGTTTTTGTTCCAAATCAACAACCCTATCAACTCTCACAGATATATTGTGTTCATTTTGTGACACTTGATAGTAAAAATCTCACTTATTGCACCTTTAAAGGACACAGGTGATCGTCCAGCTGTAAGTTCAGAGCCTTTCCTGGATCTTGCCAGTTTGTATCCTCAGGTAATCCAACCGCTGATCCTCCAATTGCAAACTCACTTCTCTAAACTCAAGGCCACCGCTGCCCTATAAGACAGGAGTCCATTAAGAATAATAAATGATCAAAGCTTACAAAACACAGTATCACATAAGCCTGATCAATAACTCTGTGATTGTAAATTTGGTCTGAATGCCACTGCATGAAACACAAATACAACAAAAGCAGAATGTTTATCGCTGAGGTGACATTGTGCAAACTTTCAACTCCCAACTCTTCCAAAGTCCAGTAAATTGCACTCCGACAGTCAAGCCATCAGCCATGCAGCCGTCCTCCACCCCCGCTGTGCCGGTGTGTCCGTCCTCTCCGGTGATTTGACTAACTTCATGACTGTCTTTATTCTAGGATTGGATGGCAGGGTGGCGTCGGTTCTCTCACGCTGGGTGAGGGCCTTTTTTTCGGGCTCGGCACCGCCTCTTTCCTGCTCTCCACGCCTCTCTCCTCAGTCTCTTGGTCTCCTTTGGCAAGTCAGATATACAGATCCTCATCTGCAAATTCCTGAATGTCAGAAGACAAAAGCGAACAGATACCACAGAGTATGGAGGTCATTAGTGTTAGTTGGCTCATTTGGGGTTTTTTTTACTTTTTGGAGTACTTTTATGCAGTAGGCGTTCATACTATCCTCTTTAACACCTTACTTAAATTTTGGGGGGCACTTTTGCTCCTACTATACAGTAAACAGGGTGAAAGGAATGTTTGCTGCATTCACCCTCACTATGTATTGTAGTATTATAGGTATTATATCAGCACACTGTACCACAAAGTCAACCCCTTTTTTTTTTTTTTAGAGCAAATTAAATGCAATAATCCAAAATCCTAATTACTGCGATGACAGTGGACAAGTTTCTGAGAGTTAAAGGTCAAACTGGAGCGAACATGAGGCGATCTTTCTCCCTGTGGACACGCAGAATTTCAGGATCCGCACAGATTCTCTCTCTATACCGCCTGGATCTCTGGGCCTCTGCACTTTTAGACCCTCCTATGAAAATTGTAAAACAGTCTACAACAGAGATTCAACCTTCTTCATATCAAGGGCCCCTAATTTCCTACACATTAGGGCCACTGACCCCCATTTGATCCATTTTGGAGCCAAATCTGAGAATATTTTTTATTGTTAGATATGATTTTTCCAGAATGACTGCATTAGAGAGATAACAGTGAAACTATGACCAAAATAGTCATTCTTCTACAGTTTAACAATTCACCGGTTTGCTGGGGACCCTCTGGAACGTCTTCAAGGACCCCTGGTGGTCCCTAGACCCCACGTTGAGAACCACTGGTCTACAATACTCGATTCCACAATCACAAAAACAGCACAATAATTTAAAAAGTGAATTGGATGTAATGTGAATTGATGTAATTTAATTGAATGTGAATTGAATATAAATGTGTTGAAAAATGACACACCATGTTATTGTCCAGCCCCAATGAATTGCAGTTTTCAGCACTCAAATTTGCATGGCGATTCATAAGGTTTCATATTCAGAGTCATAAGGCGATTCATTATGAATCACTATGCAAATTCGAAGAGTGCCGAGAACTGCGATTCATGGGGGCTGGACACCACGCTACCATGTTATAGGAACACATCTTTGACTCAGTGTCAAACACACTGTATTACCTACTGTATTATTTCAACACATATTGGATTGATTCATTAAAAAACAAAGATCAATAGTATGGTTCTTACACATGCTACCTTTTCAAAATACAATACTTCCACTGGTATTTTATGTATTGTGATATTTGTTGTTGTGCAAAATAATCATAAATTATGAAACAGGGTTGAGGCCCCTTTCACATTGTCATGGTAATAGCTTCCATATTAAGAAACCGGTGTGTCACAACTTCCTGTGTGACAACAAACAACAACAAAATGGTAATGGTTACTAGCCCTAGAGACATAATGTAATAATGTTATGCAAATGAGGTGATGACTGCCAAGAGATGACAGAAGATAAGGAGAAACTGAGGCTAAAACTCACCTTCATAATCAAAGAGGGAACTTGTAGCCGTTCTCTAGTTTAGATCCAGGAGTCACTGAAAACAGGTCAGCAAGTCTTTGTACTTGATCTGATCATTTCAGGCAGGTTGTGGAGTGATTTAGTGATAGCTGGCAACAGGAAGTTGTAATGCACCGGTTTCTCAATGCGGAAGCTATTATCACAACGATGTGGAAAGGGCCTATTCATGAATGAACTCATGAATTCCAATTCAAATGTGGAATTGAAATTGGAATCTGAATAAAACCCCTACAGAATTGGAATTGAATTGGAATTTCAGGAAGTTGAATTTAATTCAATGAAATTCTGTGAAATGCCATGTTTATTTGTTTTTTCTTAGCACATACCTGAGATTACACATATCAATACTGAATATCATAAAATGTTAATGGTTCCTTTTAGCTGATATTTGATACATAACGTAATCATTACATTACATTATGATTGAATGTATTTGATTTAGCTGTTTTTTATTTGATTCATAATGTTTGATTCATAATGTTTAGCGGGTCAAGACAAACTCTCTTAGAAGTGGAATTTAATGGAATTTAATGGAATTCAATTCTGTTTCCTTAGAGCTGGGTGACATTCCGATTCCAACTTCAGCGACTGAATTGTAATTTACCATGCATTCTCAATTCAGTTCAGAATGGCCCCGACCCTGACTTCAAAACACAATCAGCTGCTTTGATGTTGCCAAAGAGTTGAGGACCATGCCTCCATATGGCCGCCAGGGGGTGCGTTACGACACCTGAAACTTTTCAAGCCCTTTATTTTTCCCCAGCCTTGTGTAGAAACCCTGCTTTAGTTTTTCTTGCCGTTTATTCTCTGTGCTGACACTCTGCACGCCACCGACCCTCACTGTGATCCAGTAAACTTCCCTCACATAGCCTATACTTCCCATTTCGTGACTGTCTCAATAGCCTATCTATCAGAAGGCTCCTCTAACATCAGTTCCCTCTGAAGCTGCTGCAGCCTCAGATGAGAGACAGGCAGAGGCGTGCTGGCTGGGACAGGCCGGGGATGATGTGTTGAGGCACTTGGAGGAAATTTGTGGAGGAGTTCTTCTTCCACCAACACCTGATGAAGAGATAAACTGAGGAAAGTCAGTGGGCGGGTCCCTCCAACCACCTGTGCGTGCGTGCGTGCGTGTGCGTGTGTGTATGTGTGGGTAGGGAGGTGAAGCTGTGGTGGCACTTATTATTCTTCGTCTATCTGTGCTCACTGACACACTTAATACCAATTAATTTAAGTTTTAATACTTACACGAGAGCTTCACTTCACACGTGGGTTCTCTTGTTTCATATCCGCGGTTGACAGCTTCACCTAAGTTTATTTCCCTTCCCTTGAACCTGGCGATATAGACGCGCCGGCGAGACCGCGACAAAGTCTATTTTCTCTGTGCAGACGTAATATTTTCAATTCGCTTTCTCTTTTCTCTAAATTGCACTCGAGTCTCCTGATCTCTTTATCCCCGTCTGCCACCATCCTCTGATCTTCAGACACTCTGCAGCTGCTGGCACCGCACATCAGGTTCAGTAGGCCTACAGTGTTCACAGCTGCTGTGAGTGCATTCCACGGACAGTCAGGTTGTGATTCATCGTTATTAGCCACTCAACACTGTAAGATGACAATATTTCTCTCTGTTTTGCTCACTTGGCTGCAAACGACCGACCAACGACAAAGGCAGAAAACATCCACAGTGATAATCTGGTGCCAATGGCTTAAAATTCCTAAAACGCTCTCTGACACTTTGCTCAAAGAAAATAAAATACCCATGAGGAAAGAAAACAAATTCAAGTCAGTGGATAGCCTATGCTTCTGCTCCGTCTTGTCCCTCTTCCTCTTTTGTGCATTATTGCGATTGGCAAGCTAAAATGCGCACTACCGCCAAATGCAGGATGTTAGCTGAATTATTCTAAATACCGGTTCGAGTTGCCTTCACAAACTGCATGTGGCTCAAAAAAAAAAGTTTATTCTTTTTATTTTACATTGTGTCAAGGCCAGTAATGATTTTGTGATGCTTTTACAGCCTCATCCAACACACACTGTTTGTGAACAATTATAAATTAAAGGTGCAATAAATCAGATTTTTACTGCCCCATGGCATAAAATGACTATTACACTGTAGCCTGTATCTGTGTGTGGTCGATAGGGTTGTTGATCAATACCAACTGAACCCACTGAGCAAAAGACATGATTTCAACGTCGCCTAGACGGCTATGGGCCATTTAGACGTGTTTTAAACGTCTAATCAACGTAAGATTGTTCAGTGGGAATCAGTGATTACAGTGAACATCAGTGATGTTCAGATTTTTGTCTTTCAAAACTCACTTTCCGACCCAAACTCTATTTTGGAACAAAAACTCCCCTCCCACTGGCATTTAGAGATGACTAATGAATCTTTATTGAAATGTGCAGGTATTAAAAACATGGCGTGAAAACAAAGTAAAGAGAAAAGTCTGGCTACACAAAAATACATTTCATAGAAAGTTGAAGTGAACGTCAGCTACATCGCCATGACGTAGCCTCCTGCAGTCAGTATGGTACTAACACAAGTGGAGCTTAGCTAAAGCAATAGCCTACCATATACAGTATGTCATCCATGTCATGCCATGTTTACACCACAAAAAGAGGGACAGTGGAATATATTGATTGGGCTTGGAGGAAATTCAAGGCGAAAGGACAACAAATAACCTGCCTGCTGCCTCGGCTTATTTCTAGCTATAAGAAAAGCACCAACTGGAACACATCCACAATAACAAAGTGAGTGTGTGTGTGTGTGTCTGTACTTGTGTGCGTACATTAGTAAGGGTGTGCTTGATTGTGAGCCTTTCCTTGGTGTAATATACAGCGAGAATACCTTGCCTGTTCTCATCAGGGTTACGAGTCTAAGTCAGCTCTCTTTCCACAAACCAGCTGACAGGATCATTTCTGATTCTTAGCTCCCATCCTTCTGCAGGGAGGCGGGTGGAACATCTAGGCTACTTCCCTTAGTAAAACGGGAATGAGGCCTGCTGCTGTTTTGTTAAGAATGCAGTAATCATCACAGAGGCATTGCGGTAGGCTAGTAGGGACAGGACTGCTCGGCAAACTGCACTCTGGGCTTTGGGTCAGATCCTCGCTCCCGCAGCCCGAGTCAGTCCGGCTGGTGTCCAGGAAGTCTTCAGGCGAACAGGTGACAACAGCCGGCTCTCCGAAACTGAACTTCAGGGCGGAGCAGGGGAGCTGAGTGTAAGACGTGTCCGCTTGACAGTTTCCAGTTAAATGAAGGGGGGCCCCATCCATCCCAGGTAAGCCGACATAAGAAGTCTGACACTGAGTGAACATCAGCTGTGTTACTGAGCAGTCCTGCAGCTCCTGGTCCTTTGTGATGGGTTTCGGCACAATAATCAAAGTATCGGTTGTCACGATTTCTTCTGTCTTGTATTGTAATATAACATTGCCTCGAGGTGAAAGCCATTCCTGTAAATGCAATAGCATTGAGACATGTTGTTGATTGATTGATTTACTTTATGTGATACTCTAGAATTCATCAACAAGAATACAGGACTATAACCACAGGGCGTTAAAGTCATATGACTTATTTCCATTGGGTCTTTGGCTGGGTGGCAGGAAGAACTTACTGATATTATACAACATACACGTAAACTATAAGTGAAAACTAAATACATGATTCACCACTATAAATATTAAAAATTCCCATACTGGCTGCTATGCCAACTCGTTTGGTAACCAGGATGCTAGTTGGCAATCTTCCTTGTTTTCTCCTTATACATGTATACTTAATTGAATAAAACTTTTCAGCCAGTGTTGATAACTGATGTATGAAAGCTACAAATGCTGTTCTATGGATAGATGACTTTCATAACTTATGTCCCTTGTGCTTTGTTGTATGCACTTATCTTTATTGGTTTTATGATAATTAGGCCTTTGGCAGAAAGGAGAACTTCCACTCTGGTATGATAAAGTTAAATTGAACTGAACTGAACTGAACTGAACTGAATTGAATTGAATTGAATTGAATTGAAAGCTAAACTGTGATTACTGCTGATGACTGCATCACTGTCTTACCTATAATAAGAACACCCTGTGGGGTATTGTAGCTTTAATATAGTACAATCTTCCTGTAAAGGTGACTGCTAAGTTACATTCTGTTGTTAATGGAGACCGTAGAAAAGTGGAGTTGGCTTAACAGCTCACCTGGAGATTGCCTTTGTGTTCTTGAAATAGAGGTTGGAAGAAAGGGGCCGGGGATGGTGTGTGGAACAGAGTTTTTATCTTCATTCTGCAGTACAAATCATGATTAGGCATGTAGCTGACACAGTTATCCAGAGCTGAACAATGAGTACAACAGCAGAATAAGCTTAAATTCCTAGATCACCAACATTTTGAGCTACAGACCAGTTACCTTGTGGCAGGGTTGTAGAATATAAACAGCAGGACTGCTACAACCACACATACTGGGCCCACAGACTTGATCAAGATGAGTAGTATAGTTTCTTGTTCTTGTTCTTGTTCAGGGTCAGGTAACAGCACAGAATTAGTGAGGCATACTACAGATATGACAGTAAGACATTTAGGTGGGTGATGTCCGAAAACTAATTCTAATATTCTATGTAGGCGGTGTTGGAAGAGAGAAATGCTTGGTTTGAGGGGAGCTGCTGGTCTATCAGACTCAGACTCACTTTACTCACTTTACTCACTAAGTACTTGAAAATTCTTGGTAACTTTGGTGCTGAAACAACTCAGCAACCTAAATAGATTAATAGTACATACACATAACATGACTAACACATAATACAGGAACCACAAGACCTCACACACAGTGCAAGACATGCAGCAGGCTGTAGACTCTACACATTCACGTGCAACATCTATGTGCATGCTATACTTTACAGTGTGGTAGCAAGCATGTACATTGAAGTGTAGTGAGTGACAAATGGAGTACTGAGCCAGTGTGCCATGAAGCTGTTACACTGAAGAATAAATGGCTTTTTACCTTTAGCGGGTTCAGTCGTCCAACATGTCGGTTCACTCCATTCACTCCAAATTGCTTGATAATAAGTAAGAGAAGGTCGAGATTTCACTTTGATGCAATATTTAGTATGTGGTTCAAGTTGAGATCTTTCAATTGAAGTAGAATTGGTAAGTGAGCTGAGCGTGTGAACCTGAGAAAAAGTTGGGAAAAAAAGATGATTTTTAGATTATTGTTAGATCTTATTAGAGCAAAGCAAGATATCAAAGTATGTCAGTTTTTGACAGCATAGCTTACCTCGATGCCGGAAGAATTTTGAAGTGAGAGTTCGTAGTCAATGTAGCTTTGTTTTGTTTGTGGATGTTGATTTAAGTAGGGATGGTTTTCATACCCACTTTTCCAAGTAATGATGTATTTCTCTGCTGTCCATTGGACCACAGCATCGTGCGGGGGTGTTAGCTGAACTAGTCATAGAAAAACAAACAAACAAAAAAACAATATATGCAGAGGTCTTTTCTAAAGACTGCCCTTTAGAAAATAAAATAATTTATTGTAATATTGTGCTATTAATAATCTTATAAAAGTGGGTGAAATATTACATTAAATATATTATTTTTGAACAGCACACACACACAGACACACCCACATGCTTGCATGCAAAGACAACACATGCGCAAACATTAACACACATCCCAGTACACACACATAATTACAATGAATTCATACTTACTGTTATTTGCTGGCTCAAACTCATCTGTTACAGTGAAGCAGCCAGTCTCATAACAAAGGCGTATGATAAAACTATGTACATCCGTGAAGGTCCTGTAGGAGGTCTTGCTTGCAGCAACTGTACAGCTGTAACTATGATCCATCTTCACAAGTGGACAGGTGAAATTGACTATTCTGTGGAAGAGAGAACATGAATTTCTCTATACTGGAATTTGCCATTTTGCATCAATGTAATGAGATAAAGTGCAATTACCCAAGAAAACATTCGAAATGCAGCGAGTAATTGGTCTTTGTATGTCCTGCAGGATCTCCAGTGATGTTCAAAACACAAGTAATTGTAAGCCAATAGTCAGTCTTGCAGGAATAGTGATAAATTACAGCTGGAAAGCGGGAAGAAAAGATACACATTCATGAGAAGGTTGTGTCATTTTCAACACATCTCTGTGTCTAGTTTGGGGCAAAACTTTCCATAATAACATATCTTAATAACAATATACTGTATATTGACACAACACATATTGAAAAAGTAATACACACACATGTAGGACAGCATTGTAGAGACTGTGCAGAATATTTCAATATATTACTCAAATGGTCAAAATAATCATAGATGGTAATCATATTATAGCATGATAATTAAAGGATATAACTTCAGCTTGATATTTCTATATTTAAACATTTGCCTTGAGCCTTCTTTGAATTTCTACTGCAGTTGATGAAAGGCACGTATGGGACACAAGTGAAGGAATCTTGTCGAAATTGATCATATGTATGAAGAGAAGAAATTGATCACACGAATACAAGACACATGTCATGACAGCATAATCTCACAAAAACATTTCGCACAAATAGCTCAGGAGAAAACATAATTTTGCTAAACATCATTTTGTCTGTTGGGGATGCCTCAAGTGAGCGGTACCTTCAGCGCAGTTAGCCCCTGCAATGAGGCTGGAGCACCAGCACACAAACAGAAGCGGCAGAGTCTTCATATTTCCATGGATCTCTGTGGATATGAACATGACATTACTTCTTCTATATTCTGTTTGTTGTTTCCTTGTCTTGTGTGTTTTTTTTAATGTGAGAGTTGCATCAGCCTATCATCTGCTTCTGTGGCACAAGACAATATAATCAGAAGAAACTGGTTCAATGGATAGTGCTGTATGAATCTATGCCAGCCTCTATATTTAGAGTATTCTATTACATCATCTTGGTAGGTAAATAGCAGGTGATTGTAATAAATTAACAGGTGATTATAATCAAATGACAGCCAAAGCTAATGAGCTGTGTATATTGTAAAGCACCATATTGGTAGGAAATACTGTACATGTGAATGGGAATACTATGAATTGGAATTTATCATTCTGCAACATGACAATCTGATTACACAGGCATAAAAATAACTGTAACTCCAATGTAGGTAAGAGTAATTTGAGAAAAAGACAAAGAAAATAAATCAGAATCAGTTGAGAATTAGTGCTATAAACCTGTTAAATGTAAAGTTCAGGTGATAAGTGGAAAAGCGCTGTATTACCTTAGGGGCTGCCCTGCTGCTGCTGACGTCTCAAAGCGAGAATGAACCAGAGATGGAACTCTAAGATCGAACTTATCACTGGTTACATCAGAGGAAGTCAGAGCCTCGTGTGACGTCAGATGTCCTACACACGCTCTCTGTCTAAAGAAAAAAGTCCGTCTGTCCTATGCGCTGTTCTGATCCGCTCAGATATTTTCATCGGCGATTATACCTGCATTATTGTTTTTGTTTGTTTTTCGAGGCAACGTGATGCTTTGCAGGTAGTGTTTTAAAAATGTGTTCGGGGTAACGGTTTTGTTGTGCTACGCTTTCCAGTATTTCTGTTTTTGCCTATTCATCCTATGTCGTAGAAGATGACCACCGTAGTGACTGTTATATCAATGATTACAGTGGTGGGAAGAGTAGGACTAGAATGTCATAGGCTACTCAAGTAGAAGTATTGTTGTTATTTGCTTATATTTTCCGTAAGTAGAAGCAAAAACGCCGGTGTAAAAATCTACTTTAGTAAAAAGTAGCTCATTTAAAATCTACTCAGAGTAAAAGTGACTTTTTAGAAAAGAGAACGTCAGCTGTGATCTTTCCCATGCAACACTAAAAGAACGAGAGGACAGAGTTCAAACTAGATTATTTTCAATGCAAAATTTGGAAAATTACAAAATAAAATGCACAAATAAAGTAACGCCAAATTGTCCAGTTTCTGTTGCTTAGTAAAAATGTAGCCTATAGGCTACTTAAGTAAAACTACTGAACTAAATTTAAAAAAAAAATTGAACTAGGCTATACAAAAAGCTTATTAAAGTAGGCTAACGTGATGTAATCACCCTTGATTGTTTTATGTGGCGAGCCTTGCTTTGGTATGACTTCCGATAAAAGCCCCCACTTTGAGCAAGTAGGACACGCGCGCGCGCGCGCAATGAATGACACTTTCCTAATTGTATGTTCCATTTTTAATGTAATCTGCTATTTTTATTCTGTTACACATTCAATTGATATTGTTCTTATATTCTGAGTAATCAATAACGTTGTTTTTCATTATATTGATGTAGTCAGTAGAGTTGATCATAGGTAGGTACGTTTTAGAGAACACAGGTGCGCCCTCCTCCCCTGGGTCCTTCAAGCCCTGAGCTACTGTATCCCTCCAGGCTCAACAACAACCCTCTGTCTCAGACGAGACAGAGGGACGCACCGGCTGGGCGGAGTCTGCATTGCATGTCTCACGCGCTTTCGCTTCCTCGTCGAGACTGAGATTGGCTTGAAGATAAGGAGGGAGGGAGAGAAGTTGAGGTTCATAAGTGGTGGGATGGGTTGAATCATAGATTGTGAAAGGGTTGAGTGCATTAAGTGCTTGAATGAATGGTAGAAATTATACTGCGTGTGAAGCGTGTGCGTCGCTGCTGTTTGCGCTCTTTTTTTTAAATAATAATATTAGTAGGCTACATTTTATTAAGCAAAACACAGACTTTGCACTCGATTACAACAGTGCACTCCCCACGCGTCCGTGCTGAGCCGACTGGACAAAACCAGATCCGATGTTGTGTTTTTTTCCGACTGTAGGCTACGATTGTCATCCGATAATTTTATGCTTCTAGCTACATCCGTGATTTCAGAAATCGCATTTGTGTGTGGTCGCATCAAGGCGCTGCGAGATATCACACCGTCACAGCATAGGGTAGCAGGAGATTGATAAGGCTGAGTGACAGACTCTGACCTTTTAGCTGTGGGCGTAGGAAGCAGTTGGCCGGGGGGGGGGCGGGGGGGCAGATTTAAGACTAGGCCTACTGGGGTCCGGGGGCATGCTCGCCCGGGAGGAAAAAAAAAAAAAAAAAAACAGCTCTGCAATAGGCCTACTCATTTCTAGTAACTTTTAAAAAGGCTATCTGATAATAAAGAACGAATGACTCAGGTGCTAAACAAATGACACATCCGAAGTAACGTGTTGGTTACAGCAGGCTTTCAGCCAATCTATCTAGTTTGGCCTGATTCTCATTAATAATAGCCTAATAATAATACAACAACAATATTCCGTCTTGGAATTACAGTGTTTTATGTAGGCTAGTTGTATTTTCCTTCCAACTAACTGCACTGATATTATCTGGTTTCTAGTAATTTATATTTTGCGGTGCACTGGTCCTTTTTAAGAGCTAGACAACGTGTTTTTTCCCCAAACCCTGCTACAACACTGACTGGCTTTAGCTTGAAAAGATGTTAATTATAAAGTACATACAAAAAGCCAGCACAGTTTCGTTTCTATTACAGTAGAATAATGAGCCATGCAAAGAAACGTTTCAGACAAGATGCAAGCCATCCATTGTGGTGAAGAATAAAGTTAGCTAACATTACCTCACCCAGTTCAGTGGCCTACAGAAGGAGCCTACGGTAGGAGGACTATTTGCTGCTACTTGTGCTTCCAGTTTCATGATATTAGAAAACTAGCATTGTGTACATTTTTACATAGCCTACATGTATTCCTCCTTGGTGCAATAACATACCTTTCATTTGTGCTTGCACATCCTGTTTTCTTTTCTCTCTCTATTGGCACCTGACCAGTAGTGTTGACTGGACATATTGGTGTTTGATTACCATTAATTTCTTCATGATTGACACTTTAACGGCCCTGTGCTCCACTGACTGCTCTGCTCCATCAGATCAAGTGAAGAGGCATCACTCTGCTCACAATATAAATGTATTTATTTTTTTCTACACAATTAATATCATTCCATTGTCGTTTTGCCCACAAAGTCCTGCATCAGAATGTAACCCATTATATTCTTTACAATCTGCCTTTGCGGGGCAAAACGTCAGTAGAATGGTTTTAATATTGCAGAACACGTAATTACAAGAGGCTATTTAATTTAGGGCCAGAGTGACACCTCTTCACTTGATCTATGCAGCTTTGTTTTCGGCTGCAGTTTGACTCGCCGTGTGTGAACGGAGCGCTGCCTTCAGTCTGTAGGATGCTATCTGCTTAAATGAACCCTTATCAAGTCTATTTCTTATGACGCACGTTTTTCATACGGAGATACTCTCTTCATTCCACTTCATTCCACAATGCACTGCCACGAAGTCAAAGGCTTTTCAAAATAAAAGTCCCGCGGTTGATTTTTCAGTACGGAGGCAAATTAACAGAATTTTGTGGTTTATTTTTTGAGGGGGACATTTTAAGCATCTTTTAAAATTGCAGGGGACATGTTCCCCCTGTCCCCCGTGCTTCCTACGCCCATTGCATCACCCGAATTCTGTATTCTCTTCTGTTTGTTTTTATCACATGAAGCACTTTGAGACTTATCGTCTTTAAAGTGCTATATAGGCTAAATGCAGCTGTACTTACTTGCACTACAAACCTTTCACAGACTTATAAACAGATCAAACTCATTCAGCCCCTTTCCACTTTGTAAAGCATGACTGCCATTTGTGACACCTTTCTTCATGACCCTTTAATGACATTACAAGCAAGCAGCATGGGTGTAGCATCTGAGTGCTATTCTAGTTTTGAAAGATCTTCAGTTTCCATCAGCATCATTTGATAGTATTGTCCTTCAGATTAATAATAATAATTGAATGGCCATTATACTAAAATAGTGTCCTTTAATGTCACTGTTGGTTATATTTTGCTGTGGCACATTAATCCAATATCCAGTACTTCTTTTAAGAACATCTATGTTGTAATTGATTTAATCTTTTTAAGAATAGTGTATCAGGTATCATTATTACAGCATTATTACAAGGATGTTGTTATTTCCCTGGAGACACCACATCATTGTAGATATGCTAAAACCACAAAATAACACAGTAGTGTTCATTAGTCATGCTCGTTGAGTCAGAGCAGGGCGTTTGGATTTGACTTTTTTATTATTATTTAGCAGCATAGCAGACTGTACAAGATTAAAAGACTCAACAAAATTCACAAAATCAGAAGCATAAGCGTGAGTCAGGCAGCCAGACAGGGAAGCAGACAGACCGACACCACATACGGAAACCCCCCATTCATGCCAGATCTTTGTCTTGTCCAGTGTCTCATATCTTGCTGTTGATTTTGAGAAGCAAATGCATGACCATTGAAATCCACTTGTAACTGGATTGGAAATATGTTTCTACTATGTTTCAATGATGTATAGTTATTGCTGTATACATTAAGACGAAGGTGGGAAGTGAAACTTTGCAGCTAAAGTGTGAAGAGTCATGGTTTATGTAATCCCAGTCCCAGCAGTAGCCTGGGAAGTGAGAGAAATGTCAGGAGTGGCTTCAATTAAAAGGGACAAAGTTGTCTTAACTTAGTCATATTTCTGTTATTGTGAAAAATTTCCCCATGGACACTGTTTTCTTACCAGAGTGCCAGAGTGAGGTGTTGTAGCCATCGTTGTAGCGGTAGCCTAAAGGGTAAAGAAGCAGACTTGTGCCTCGATGATCCCGAGGCATCTATGAAAGTAAATGAGCCACGCTTTCTCCTCCCAATACAGTTTCCCTTCAGCAAGTCAAATAAAGGAAAAATCCACCCTTGGATATTCTTACACCGTTAGATCTCATCAATATATAATGTTTAATGCATTCCAGGAGTTATTTTGTGATGAAGTGTTGTGATTTGGTGAACCCACTTTACCTCAATCTGCCTCATCCGCTTCTACATCAGTCAGTGATTTCCTACATTTCCTAGAATGCCTTTCAACAATGACTTTTGGTTCAATGGCTTTCGGTGGAGAAACTGGTCTTTCTTCCTCTTTTACGATGGCTTTCTCCCTGTGTGATTGTTGAGCAAAATGGTGAGTCTAGAAAGAAGCCCTCGCACTTTGATTCTGAAGAACTGACGCCAAAACCTGACCTTTAACGGGGGGTTTTGGATCGCTGAAAAGTATTGTGCAATCAAACTCTGTTGTAGCTGCGCTGGAAATATCTTGAGGTGACCCATCAAAAAAATGGGCCCAGGAATGCAACATATATCGCAAATAGCTGTTTTGTTTAGTGTTAAAATGTTTTAGGGTGGATTTTTCCTTTGATCTCCAATAGCTTCTGTGAAGTTATTTACTGAACGGTAGAAGACTAGAAGACTGTGGTTGGACTTGGGAGCTCCCAGTTGCAAGTGTGTGTAACTGTATAGGTGTGACGAGTGCCAGTGGTGAAAGAGAGGAAGTGTGCTCAGCAAACCTTCCCTCCTCCTAAATAAAGGTTAAAGAAGAGTTTGGTAAAGCTTTTCTAACCCATCTCTCCACTTCTCTCCAATGGGGGAGATGGAACCCGGAGAAAACAACTGGCTGTCTTGTGTCTAGAGGTGAGAAAATCTACTGCAGATTTACAGATAAAGGCACAAAACAAGGTGGATGGTTACAGTGGTTGCTGCAGGAGTGCATGTGCAAGAAGAGCAGACATTATCAGACAACTGGATCTTGATAAGGTGGTGTGCATACTGGTGTCACAAGCTAATGAAGCATGCAAGACCATAAGCTGTGTACACAAATATAATACATTTTAAACAATACTATACATCAACTCTCAATATACAATATATTGTTGCGTTACTACATTTCTATGAACTCGATCCCATACGTTATACTAAAGTCCCGGTATTCAGTGGATAAAGATATTTTTGCAGAGTTATGACTATAAGAATGATATGATTGAAATATGACAATATACATAGAAAGTGCACAAAATAAGAAGTTTCAAGATGAACACATGAAATATACAGGATACCTGGATAAATCAAGTTTGTTCTGATGCAAATAACTAGCTTGGAAAGTCCAGTAATGACCTCTATGTTTTCATTACATATCCCACATCACTTATGACAGTAAATCTACAATGCTTCTCCTTGGTGTGTTGAGAATCACAGTGTTTTGGGGAGTGTGTTCGCTGAGTCGCTGGGGTCTTCTTGTAGAGTGCTACATATCATCCACTGCTTGACGTAGTTTGAATTTAAGTTTCCTCCCTCATGAAATAAATCAGAGTCTATCTGCTCCGCTGTGTTGGACTCTGAGGTCACAGGACTGCTGCAGTCCGCCTCTCCAAAACCACTATCAATGGTGTCCAAGTCCACGGAAGGGTAGCCGTCCTCCGACTGCTCGTTTGAGGCGAACGAGTCAAGTGAGACCCTCTCCGGTTCCATGATATGGGCACGGGGCTGACAGTTCATATTTGATACTGATAAGTGATTGGACATTTGGTTTCCATCCTGTCCTAATAACCATAACCTGCCCTCTCTAAACATCCTGGACACCTGAGGTTCCCCTAAATCATAGCCAGCACGATCCCTGTTGTCTCCTGCATATGAACCGAAGCTTTCGCCGTCTTGGTAACTTCTGAGGGTATTTATGGAGCTCCGAGACGCAGTTTCCGCCTCAAACTCTTCTTCCCCAGACAGGGTTACCGTATGGATAGAGATGTGTCCGGTGGAGTGTCCGGTGGAGTGGCCAGTGCCATGCAAACTACCGCCCTCATGGAAGTGCAGCAGTGAGGCACTGTGAGGCTGAAAGCTATGACGGGAGCAGCCGCCTTGTTTCGTTTCATCCTTGCCGCAGCTTTGTTTCTCCATATTCCAGTGAAAGACATCATGCTGCCCCCCGATAGGTGTGTTGATCATCAGGACATCATACTCGCTGAATACAGGCCTCACCCACTCCTACAATGGGGCAAATGGAAGACATTAATTTGGAGTATATGCCTAAATAAATGTTGCCATAAACTCACAAACATTTAGTAAAAACATAAGTCAAAAATACCCTTTACGTTTGCATATTCAAAAACCTGTCAAGTGTAGTTGCAAAGTACAATCAAGGGAATTATTACACGATCTATGAAAGGACAGGACCTACTCTTTATCTGATATATTTTCCGTAAGTGCACCATGCTATGCTATGAGCATGCTAGCACAGTGTGGCGTGTTTTTCCATTATATTTTATGCACCAATCTGCTTTGTTCTAGTGTGCTGGAAACAAGCTGACAAGTACCCAAGCATATTTGATACTGGCTCACTTTCAAAGGGTGCAGCAGGGTTACATCTGAACATCAGGCTCCTATGGAAAAAGATGTTGTACCATAGTCATAACAGGCCCAGTACAGGTGCAGCATGGCACTACAGTACGGAAAAACTACATGAGGTTCCTGAGGTAATGCCACTATGCTAATTAATTTCTTTAGATTCAAAACACAATTTCATAACTTCACATGGAAAAAATTCACTCTTATGTAGAAGGACTTAAAGTGAGTGTGACCAAAGAATGAGCTTAAATTCCTAGATCACCAGCATCACAAAGAAAAGATTGCAAGGATCAACTCCATAGTGTCCTTTAATAGAAGCAACCCATTACAATCCCTATAGTCACTAGATTGATCATATATGATTGAGAAGTGCTTGATAAAGATCAAAAGCTAAAATAAGTCCAAACTATTTCACACATGCTTTAGATAAAGTCATGTTCATGTTATTGAAGCCTTTCTTCTCTGATTGAACTCTTATGTTCTGCAGCCTGTGAGGACAGCTGTTTTGTACAACTTTCAGAGCCACCGTAGGGCAAGCTGATGTCCAGATAAGCACACGCTCATCAATTTCATCATGCGAAGGTCACCACATCCTGAGATACAACCGAATCGTCTCTGCTCCTCTGAGAAAACGTAAGCATCCTCCGCCACAAAGGTAAGATAGCAAAGCTGCAGGAGTCAGCAAAGGCAAATTTACGGGCTGTTTAGGCAGTGATCTTGAGGAGATGATAAATAATAAATATGAGCAACTGCAGACAAAATTTACCTTTCTGATGTCTGGTGGCATTTGGGTTATCTTTTAAAGAGTAACAAGGATTTTAAGACAAGATAATACTGAAGCTGATCTCTGCTTACCTAACATAACATGGGTGGGTGGACTGTTTCAAAGGGTTATAAAGAGGTATACTATAAACAGCATCAATTAAAAGCATTTGTCTTTGTCAGGAGTGTTGTTCCTTCAGCTCTGCACCATGATAGGATAGACTAATAACAATCTGAAGGCTGAGGTATATGGATTTTATGAAACTATAGGGCAAACACTTTCAGCAATTAGAAAATGTTGTAAATAATGCTCAAACTGAGCTGCACACCAAAAAGGTTGAAGTTAAGTTATATGTGTGGGACCAATAAATATTTCAGTGTTCAGTGCAATTTCTGGAGTGAAATGCAGGCAAAAAAAGGAAACACATTATAAATTAGCCTGGTAAAATTGTCTGTGCACTGTGCACACTATGAACATCCTGCCCATGGCATTTCCAGTCAGACAAGCTGTGGTATGGTATGGCACAGGAAAGGCAGAAATCACTGATTCAGTGATGTTTTGCAAGATAGCGTAACGTCTGGTGAATCCTGGTATGAGTTTGATGCATTACTGCACTATATTTACATTGATCTATCGTAAATGAAAATAAGAAACAATAAACTGTGTTCAGTAATGTTTAAAGAATGAACACGACACTTTTCTCTTTGAAAAGGAACGATTCTTTATGATAAGGGGAAAATGTGGAATACCTTAGCACATTTAGTACTGTTTATAGCACTAAAGTGCTGATTATAGCACTAAATCTTCTTCATTTAGTACAGTTTAGTACATTTAGATAGTGGATCAAAGTACAGCAGTACTAAGTATAAAAGCACTTTCTATTTCACTATCTCTCTCTCTTCCTGCTTCCTTCTCTGACTCTTATACTCCCTCTCTTTATTCATTGACTTGGCGCACTCTGCTGAATATTTGTATAACTGCACATGGATTTCTATTGATATTCTGCAGTGGCATCCAGAGATTGACACTGCCCCTACTGATGTTAAATGCAAAAAAACACATCAGTTCTAAAGCTACATTTCTCATTCGTCATGTGAAAACCTTGCAATTTCACTTGAAGGATTACATTGTTCTACAGTATATGGGGTGAGAAATCTCCACAAGCCTTGGTCTTATGAAACTCTTTAAAATCCAATTGCATAAACTCAAAATGCATGGTGGTCAAGCTACAAACAGTTTTTCTTAATTCCTGAAAAGTTGGAGATTGAGGTTTTCCCCAACAGCGACTATTTACCAGTACAACGGGTGTGATGCAACAAACCCTTGCGCCATAGTCCAGGGCAAATATCCATACAGAAGCCCACTTTAAATATTAACAGAAAGATGTACTAACCTACAAATGGGTACTTTAGGCTGTGCGGTCATAAATCTACAGGACACACCAGACACTAACTAATCTAAATGTTGCAGGGTTGAGTGTGTGAGTGCAGGTATGTCACTGGGGTGATCAAACAGGCTCCTCTCATCACAGACGTTTCACTGAATTAGACCCATGACGCTTCCAGAAGGCTCAACAGGAAGCTATGGCATCCCTACTAGACGCTAAGGCTGATCCCTGGTTCCACTGAAAATCAACATCAAACAAAAGACACGCACATCCAAAACAAAGGTGCTGGATCAAAGAAAATATCAAGTGGAATACAACAGACGATCCGCATGCAAGAACGCTCTCGTATGAAGAATTTACAGGAGCCTTACTTTAAGAAGTGACATTTTGAGCAAAGCGCTCTTCCTGCTCTTCCAGAGTGGATTTTCTGTTGTATTCCACTAATCCCTAGTTGTCCCTAGTTGCTCAACAAAATTGGCCTAATGGGACAGCTGACCCTGCTGGTTTGAAACAGGCCGCTCATCAGTTCAGAAACCAAAGCACGCAGTGGGTAAACCGTGTCCCTTTTCTCTTTTCACTCCAGTTTTTACTTGATCTAGTTTCCTTACTTCCAACAGTTAGGCAACTTCATCATATTGAACACTTGTCCCATACTTACACTCATGTTTTTTAATCTGATTCTTGTCTTAAGCTTTATTTTATCCTTTGTTTTTTATCCAAACTTAATTTAATTAGTAGGTTTATGCATTTTTTGTACGCGCAATTCAGCTTCCTATGTGTACAATGCGAGCTGAGCTCTATTTACCTTTGTAAATTACAATAATCCATTACCATTACTACTACTTCTAGGGTATACACTTAACCAAATGATTGAGTATCTCATACATATTTATGGGCAGATTTAGGACATGTTTCAGGTATATCTTAGAGGTTAGGTGTGACTTCTTATCATTCTGAGGCATTTATGCCTATATTGCAGAAATGCAGTCTTCACTCCATCTGCCTTGGTTAGCAAACATAGCCAAACATGTAGGTGAGGGAGCATATGCTTTTCTAGGCAGCTGTTGCCAAGTAATATAGGATTTTTCATTTTAAGTCTTCAATATGCACAATAAGTAAAACTCATTTTAAAAAATCACTAATGTCAAATGACAGAAAGCAGTTGTTACATTGAGAAAAAAAATGTAAAAACATGTAAATAATGGAGGTGATAATCACAAAAACACCAGAACATCTGTGAGAATAAGAATAAAGAATGAAAACAAATCTCATGAGGAAGAACCACACAATTCTCACTCTGTTCCCCTAGAGTGAAAAACAAACTGTATTTAGTCTAACTCACGGAAACATCAAAGATCTGAGTTAAAATCACCGGGGGTATTTTCCACTGGGGAGGAATGGGTCTGGTGGTGATGCACACGACTGTCATACACAAATGTCTACCCACAGCACGCCAGACAGATGAAAAAGAAAAGACTCTTGAAGCCCCTGCACACTGAGTCATTCGCAACAAAAGGGCCCTCATATGTCAAGTCAAGGGAAAGTCCCACCAAACAGGGTCCAGATGTGCTGAAAGTCCCCTCTTGGGCAACACCTGCTGGGCAATTTTGGAAGTTACACAAGCCACGATGAGCTGTTTTTGTTCTGCTTTTCTCTTACCTTGAAGTTCCCTTCATAGGTGTGGTAGAGGGGCTTGAAAAACTCATCTGGCTTGGGGACGTATGTAATCAGCTGGAGTTTTTTCAACCAGTGCCTGAAACAAATTTGAAACAAAGCGGTTTATGACAAAATGAGTGATTAGTATGTGGAAAATGAAATGGCATCCATTTATATTTAACCAGTGGTTTGTCAGTTTTCGTTTTCTCTGTAGGTGAGCTGTAAAGGAGAGAAGTAATGACCAAGAGCAATAGCTTTCCAATGCATAACTAGCAATACTGCCTACAGTGACAAGGAAAAGCATGTGATGGATTCTCCTCATGTTTTTTTATTGTGAGCTGAGGTCATAGTAAATCATGAGTTAAAGTTCAAATATACATAATGGATCAGGTGAAATAATTGTAAACGTTGAACTCTTTCATCACTCAAAACAAAATAATGAGATGTTTGTGTATCTTATGGAGAGGTAAGTGAATCTCCTGTACAGTAACAAGCAAAATCTAATTTTACTGCAACAATTTTAACAAAATGTTCCTTGTAAGCGAGGGTCACACTCTTACAGAGATTCAAGACCATAATAAATTAAACTTTGCCTTTAATACATGCACAGCTCTCACTGCTTACTAAAGTATATCCTGATGTAGTGTTGCTTCTTAAAGTAGGTAGCTGTGGAATGAATCATCTTCATAAAATGGGGGTTTGGTGGGTCATAGACCTTTGGCTCATATATTAACTTATATACCAGACACTAAGAAAATAAAAACTATCATAAAACTATAATTTTACTACCACCGCAGATCACAGTGACTATGGCCAATTCACCAGTTTGTAATTTGGTAATGTCACTTTTCACCCATGTTTGTCACTGACAGTGGTAAGAAGATGATAGTTTTGAGTGCCTTTGCTTACTCAGAGCCAGGACATAATCACTGTGCCAAAAATCTATGTCACAGACGTTTGCAAGGAAGATGCAGACCGCAGCTGAAAATCCCATAGAGATGTACTGCAAAGAACTTTCGTGAGCTGTGCATGAACCAAAACGAAAGTTCAAATCATTATTGCCCACGGCTATTACCAGGCATTCAAGCAGACTGTTAAAGCCTTATAAGAAACATATCAAATTACAGCTGTCAAATGAGTTTTACTTGGTAGTGGATGTGCTGTACCGCACGTACACGAGGTACTGCATGTGTTATGAGTATTAAAAGTTCAATTGTTTCCTGGTGTTTCTTTTTTTTTGTGTGTTTTGGTATTCATATCACATCATCCTTTACCTAAAGTGGAACAATGTTCACGATTATCCAATAATAAGGTATTAGCTTGGATAGAAACATCAAACAGCAGATTCATAGCGAGTTTTCTTGTGACTGTAAGACCTATATCAATAAAGTGCTGTCTGTTGTTTCTACTGATGCTCTGCATGACTTCCTATGTCTGCTAGCCATTTGGTTGCATCATGTCTCTGCACAAAAAGCGCAGCAGTGGTTTCTCTATATGTGGGAGGTGATGCCAGGAAAGTGTAAATCGAAGTAGTGAGAGGCTTAGCTGATCATTTACTGGAAGACAAAATGTAGGGTTAAGTCTTCATATAATTCTGCTTTGCTTAGTTCTCAATGTATGGGGATAAACTTCACCGTATAAACCTAAATGGAAAATTCACCCTTAAACAGGAATCATTCATTTTATTTCTATGATACTGGGTCGTTCATTCAGTCTTAATTTATTAATGTAAGCAAGTTTCTCCAAAATCTAGAAACAAGAGTTATCATGGAACATCTAGGATCACTAGTTTCAAAGAAAGGAATTGTGCTTTTGATCTCATGTTGTAAACATCTTGAAGTGGCAAACCCCATTGTGCTCTGGGAAAACTTGAAAAAGTGGAGATATATTGGCAATTCAAATGCAAATCCAAAGATGTTTAGAATATAATATGAATGAAACAAGATCTGTGTTGCAGCATAGCTCGACAGGTAGAATATGGCTTTAACACCGCCAGGGTTAGAGGTTTGATTCCCAATGGGGCCAACCATGCTAAAAAAAATGAATGCGGTACTGTAAGGTGCTTGTGGATAAAAGCATCTACCAAATGGCGTGTGTTAATGCTAAATTCTCATACTCCAAAGAAACGCAACACTAAACTACGATGAAGTCCAAAGAGGAAAGAGAATACATACACACCCAACAATCTATACATCTATTTATTGCTGAACTTTTGGTCTAACCAAAATTCAACAGAACATAGAAGAGACTTGTTTACTCCTAAAGCTGAGCAATCAGTATGTAAATGACGTGGCTCTAAGAGTGTGAATGTTCTGTCTTCTCTCTAAAGAAACACTTCCTGAAAGACTAAAAGAACTGCAGGGTTTACTGTACTCACGGCTTCTGAGAGTAACCCAGCACCAGGAGACCAAGGACGACAGGAATCATTAATAGGAAGAGGTACCACCAGTGAGCATCATTGCCTGTAAAAAGTATAAACATATGAACTGAATAAAATTCTATGAGGATAAACAAATTCACCCCTGTCTGCATGTGTTGTTCACTGTTGTGTCATTGACTTAGGTTAGGCTACTTGCTAAATTGCACTTTGATTCAGTTAAATTCAAAATGTATTTTCCCATAAGGATAAATGTTTGTATAAAGGATTTATACAGAAACACATATGGGGGAAACAGACAAACTTTTAAAAAGATAATCTTTGCTCGACTGTATGTGCCAGTATGTGCCGCACACTTGCCTTCTTCACTTACAAAGGTGTTATTTATTGTCTTAAAATAAAACCCTTGTAAGTGAAGACACTGTGCAGAAGACTACAGATTTTAAACATAGACAAACACAATAAAACCAAAAAAATACGATAAAAGCATATAACAAATCACAACATGGACACACATCAGTTGATAGGACGGGACAGGGAGTCAATAGCTTAGTTTAGCGCAACAAAAAATGTATCATCTGTGCAAAATACAGACTTTTTCTACAGGTAGATACATAATTTAGTTTGCAAATTAAGAAATCGAATTATACCTGGACATTCAGTCTTCGCATAAGTTCCCATAGTGTTCCATTCTGTAGTGGAGCTCCATTCACTCCCGGGGCCCTTATACTTCCCATCAGGACACAGTAAGGCCTGAACATCCACAGTATACATGGTACATGGTTGCAGTTTAGTATGGTGTATCAATGCGCACTTTTGGTCTTCTAATAAGGAATGAACTGGATCCTGTAAGGAAGGAAAGGAAAACAGAATGTCTTTGCATGGGAGTAGTCAGCAAGGAGCCACCATGACGATTTTTTACAGTAGTGGTATCTCAATTTCAGTTTTCTTTTATTCAAAGATTACCTTTGACAAGTCTTCGCTCTCTCTTATCCGCACCCTGTAACTAAGACAGTCATCAAGGTGGTTGTTTATGTCCCAGGTGATGTTGAAGAACTCGTCACCAGTTTTCACTTGAACATCAAATGGCTCCAGAGGCTTCACTGTGAAAGTAAAGGCCCAAGGGGATAAGTGGATCATTATGAAACTGAAAATGGGTATAGGGCAGTCATACTCTACACCACAAGCGGCAGTTGCAAATATTTCTTAGTGTTTGGGTTAAGGGAATACCAGATGGGTGAGGTTTACTGTCACAAGGCAATTTGGGTAGGTTGGGTAAATTGTCAAGCACAAAAAGGTACAATGAATTGTCCTGAAATACTATGATTTTCTGACTTCTTTTTGACTTTCTGGCATTCATATTGTCCTATGTGGCACACTCTACCCATCTGGCACCAAAGTAGGCTAAAAAAAACCTATAAATTTATGAAGACTATTTGGCCCAGGTCTGCCATACACAACAGGAGGACAACATATTTAAAGTTTGTTTTACAAATGTTTAAAATGTGTAAAACAATTTCATTTTTTAAAACAAGTTACAGAGACATATCTTGATGTCTTTGGACACATCATCAGTGATGTAAATGTCAATTACAATCAGACTTTTGTTATCTCTGACCTTTGTCCATTTCTGTGTTACCCCTTCATCTGTTCATCAGAAGTGATGAATAATGAAAGGTCAAATCATCATGTTGTTGACTTACCCATATCACTCAGTAACCAGCTGGATGACTCATTCACATTCACTTTGACTTGACTGTCTTGTTGAACACTTGCAGTACAGGTAGTTCCAATGGCTGCAATCACATCAAACTCCTCTGGATATATTAGGCACCAGGATTGAGGGGGTTTGATTTCACAGCTGCCATTAACCTCCATTTCAAAATCCCTACAAGAGACAAACTGTATATTACAACCAGAATCGGTAATGCTCTCTGAGATCAGCTTGTAGTTGCCCTGTTGCCCAGGTTAGAGCAGGAAGCATGATCCATACAGCAACAAAAGTATTCTGCTGCATCCTGAAAGGCTTCAAATCCACTCTATTATTTTCAGTTCATTAATGTTTCTCTGGAGCAATAAATGCATTGGAGTGAGCAACACAACAAGTCAGCAAAGCCTAGCCTTGTTTGTTCCAGTTTACTTGTTTCAGTAGAGAAACAATAAAGGTTTGACAGTAATGGAACAGATCTGAAGTCTTTCGGTGTGCTATAATACTTTCATGTTTGCATGTTTCAGTGTACATCACTTAAGGACGGGCGACTCTCCATGCATGCAGTGACTAGGACTATACTGGCACTTAATGCTCCTTACAGTGTCAATCAGACATGGGATGAATTGTGCATTGTTGTGTCCGTGAAGGATGTTGATATACTTGGAAACATTTTGGGTAATTTCAGCTGGGCAGCACTCTCAGCAGAAAGCAACAAAGTGAGCCAGGGAGGCAAAAATCTATTCAGATGCTTCCTGGCAACAAGATGTTCCCATGTGATTAAAGCAACAATTCTGAGGCAACTCCAGGGACATTGTTGCACTGTGTATCATGATGTTAATAAACAAGGTTCATTTTTACTTTTTACAAATAAAAATAGCAAGTACCAAATAATACTACCAAAAATGCCAAGCTATGCACAAAACAGGTTGTTTTTAGAGCTATTCTGAAAAATATAAATAAATAAATATCCCAAATATCCTAATATTATTAATAGCACTATATACAGTAGCAAAAATACCCAATAGGATGATCTTTACTGCGATTGTGTTCTTTCAAAGGGGTTAAAAGGAAGATAGATGAACTGGCTCCCAGGTTACTCTAAGAGTTAAAGCTAGGTGTGCTGTGATGAAGCCTCATATTGTATAATAGAATAAAATTCATATCCACAAACACAGACATTGAGGGCAACTTGTACCTGCACTTGGCTTCTAGTAGAATGGGAAATGTCGGCACTGAGCCTGAGCAGGAACAGTTCAGTGAATTTTCATAGTCTGTTGTGCAGCTGACAGTGCAGAAAGACGTGACTGCAACACAAAGGAAAGTGTGGTCGGTTTTACACGGTAGCATTTTCTAATTTTATCCACAATGTTGTGTGAACTTCTTCTGCCCTGTTCAAGATAATTTTATATGTATTTAAACCTGTCCAGACAAGTAGCATCAAAACAAACAACACACAACAATGTACAAAAATCAAAATAGTAACCCTATCTGTATTCAAATTAATTTGGCACCAAAGCACCCTAAACAATCTACATTTGAAAATACAATACATGAGAATAACAAGACATTGATTAAACAAATATGACAAGCCAGCCTACCATCTTGAATCAAGAATGTGAGGTTCCACAATAATAATAAGGACAAAAGTTTAACAGCCATGGGGACGAGTTATTCTCATCCGCTGGTCGGACAGAAGGCAACACAGCAGCTGAAATTGAATATAGACATAGCGGTTATAACTCTGTTCTCTAGTAGAAATCACTTTAGTAAACCAACATTGCAATCTTGACTTCATCTGGGACTAGCTGGCCTGTTGGGACAAAGGCTCAAATATGAAATATCTATCTAAGGTCTCACTGACATAGTTAATTTATTCATTTGATTTATTTAACAGGGACAACGGACAGTTAGTAACTGTCCCAGAATTAGCTAGAGAGCTAAATTTCATCTACAGTCCCCGGGCAGGTGATACAAAGACAGGCAAGTTTTACAAAATACTTTACAACAAAAGTTAAAACGATAATCAATGATAATCAATACTAAAATAGTTTCATAAAAGAGCATCGGCAGTTACTAGTCAGCATTGATAGGTAATGTATCAATAGTGAATGGCTTCCATCTTAATCTGTTAAAACATCTTAAAGATAACTTCACGTTCTGTATTGTAAAAGTACACGAACGAATCAAACAATCTTACCTTTTTTAATTTTGTATTTTAGGATTGTGCCACAGCAGGCTAACAGAGACTAACGCACCGACGCTCGCCTGAGCGTGTTTAATGGAACAAAGTTTGGGCTCCGATGCGTCGACAGCGTCATCATCAGTGGTGTGAAGGATGTGGTTTTAGCCCTTTGAGCCGTGCCTGTGGTGCCTTCCCACCACATCCACACTGCTGCTATGAATATGCACGACTTAGTCAGATAACAAGGCTAGAGACAAATTAAAAGATAGTCAAGTAATTAATTTTTTTAAACAACAGGAGGTAAATTAAGTCCTTGGTCGACTAAATGATGAACCATACAGACTGGATCCTATGGAGCCCCTAAAGTCCCGAAAGGTGATTTTTTTTTTATCTTGTGGGCACAAGTTAATTATCTTGTGGGAACAAGTTATTATCTTGTGCGCACAAGATAAAAAATATCACCTTGTACGCACAAGATAATTTACTTGTGCGCAATCAATTCTTTCCAAAAAAGAGCGTAGTGTTTTAGAAATGAATTCTGATAAAATGTATACAAAAATGCTTTTAAAATAGATCACACTCCACAGTACCTCCTCGCTCATGTGACGTCACACATTGACTCAAAACATGACCCAATATATCCCTCTTGTCTTCTTCTGAGTCGATTCTCAGTAGTGAAACAGGGTTACTTGCACGCTGGGTTTTCAGATACCTTTCATAAGACCCTTATCTTTTACACCTACATGTCTGCAGAAAGTACAACAGTTTATCAGGGGTTTTCTGCAGTTATTTTGCAGTGTCCGTAGATAAATTAGTCATGCCCCTCACGCGTTGTAATGTTGCCGTAGAGCCCCTCAAATCTCACTGTGGGTTTTGAGGTGGCTATAAATGTTAATATCTCAAGTCAGTTTCAATGCTATATAATACATATACTATACACCGCCTAGAGTAGCAGCATATGAGGATCATGAGCCACGTCTACATAACATTTGCCATTTACTGGGCATTTTAATCTGAACTGCATTACAGTACTATGGAACCATTTTTTTTAATCATCATTATTATTATTATTATTTTTTACCATGGGTGGGCTCCTGTGGGATTCAAGGTGACTCTGGCTGTGTGTAGGCGTCTTCTCAAATGTCACAGTATCGCTATTTGTCAAAGTCAATTGTCATTCTGAGACACCAAATCTTACACAAAGTCAGACAGTGGCTTTGGCCAGTTTGGAGGTAAACTGTGAAAAACAATTCTTTAACCGTTTTTCAACTTTCCCTTTCTTTACTTAGGGGCTTAGGATGTAAGTATCATATTGGTCTTTTTGTGTGCACATGCATACAGACATATACATATGGGGAAGCTGATTTTGAAATGTTATCAGATTACTGACTTTGCTTTAAATTGTAATCAGTAATGTGATCTAATGGATTAGTTCCCTCTAAAACCCCTCGAATATCAAGTTAATATACCTACAATTAAACTGCATCATTTTCATCTACACCTCTAATAAAATACATTTTGTAAGTGTTGTCTGAGCATGTTGTCTCCAACATTGTTGCTACCTAATCACCATCTTCTGTCTAAACAACACTGCAGCTCACAAAGCATATGATGGTGTTTACTTATTAGTGTTGGGTCGTTCATGAACGATCCGATTCTTTGAACAGCTCTTTGTAGGAACGGGGGGGTAGAAACCGGAAAAGAAGGGAGCGTAAATATATATCAAAGAAAATAAAAAAGATATGCAGGTAGAGTATCATTATTTTCACGTGTTACTGATGTCATTTGCCAATACGCAGATGTTACAGTCCTCTGTGCCAGACATTGGGCATTGGGTACGTGCAAAAGAACAAAACGAACAGAGCCACAAGAGCCACTTCAAAGAGCCATAATTCCCATCACTATTACTTATGCTTCTAGTGGAGACGCTTACAAGCTTTAAGCTCTGTGTTTCCGGTTTTGAAATCACATAACAATGTTGTTCTATGATGACAACCTTTGATAAAAAGCATAACATTGGTCATTTAGGGAACCCTTTTATCCAAATCTCCTTACCATGTGCGCATATATTTTTTACAAGCTGTCGTAGCCCCAGTGGGAACCGGACAACTAACCTTGGCAGTGTAGCATTCGTATCTTCTGAGCTATAAATTGACTTTTCATAAAAGATCTTCATTTTTTAACCGATTTTATTGCCATTTAATGCCATTTTATATTTCAATTTTTAAAAATTTGTCCAGTGTGATTACAGTTACCTTGCAAAAACTCACATCTCTAAGCAGCAACAAAACGATAAACCAACCAACAAGTCTTCCAAGAACATCCTGGGAACTGTGAATACGAAAAATCCACTTTACACAGAAGCTCCAGAGGGCGTTAAGTTGAGCTACTGTATGTTGGACATCAGCTGTGCAGTCGTCCTCCACCGCTGTTGGTGCGGGATCTGCCTCTGGGACATCTAGGTGTGTATTTAGGTGTGTCTGTGTGTTGGGGGAAGGGCCAGGACTTTGAGGGGTCCAGCTGGGCCGCGTGCCCAGGTTGTGGGAGGTCTATCTGGACCAATTTGCGATCGCGGGCCCGTCTGGCTGCAGCTCTCCACGCTGCCCTCTTCTGCCTCTTGGTCTCCTCAGACATCTCTGATATTAGGACCCTTTTCCTCATGTAACTGGAACGGGATGAACAGATTTTGAAAAATAGTCATAAACTAAAACCTGTCCTTTCTTGTGCTACTACTAGTCAAAGAGCAACAAAGTGCTCAAAACAATGCAATAACTAAAAACCATCAAGAAAAACAACAATAATGCTAAACATGAATAAAAAAACAAGGTTACAGAATAATGAAACAAACAGATACAACCTAAAACAGGTTGAAACTATTACATAAAACCCTGTTCATAGAAATTGCATTTTTAAGAAGTAGCCTATATTTTATTTATAATATGTCACCAATTTTGCCAGCCTAAGCTCCTCAGGCAGACCGTTACAAGGCGCCTGAACAGTACACAATGGAAACGATGACAAATTACGGTCATGAAAAATTAAAGTGGCATGGAGACTCTCATCACATCAGACATCAGTGAACTGTATAAAAGCTGCTACCTCAGACGTTCCCTCTCCTTGTACGCACGCAGACCTTCAGGAGTAGCACGGCATCTTTCTCTGTAGCGCTTCTGTCTCTCTGCATTCGTCAGCCTTCCTATAGTCAGAGAAAGAATTCCGTTTCAATGTTTATTAACATTACTGATATTTTGAAGTTGCACCAAGCAAGATTTTCACATAAAAATACACCCGTCCCATCAGTCTAAATCACAAATTGGGGCTGCAGCAGAGAAAAGCGTCCCATCCCCCTTAATTGAGACAGCATAGATTCACCCTATTTGCCCAAATCAATTTCAGGTGTCGGATATGAAGTAAATTTTCTCAGCACACAGAAAGTGCCGAACCAAAACTTACGAGCAAAATACAAAACTTTCTCCTTAATAGCTGTGAGCGAAAGCTCCGTCAAGAGAAAGCTGGACTCACTAATGATGGTTGAACCTGCTGCCAAAAGTTTATTTTCACCATCTCCACCTCTAGCAGCCACTAAGGAGAAGATACAGTATTTGAGTCCAAGGAGTGTGCAGATTACTGATGTCACGTGATTTCTGGGTAATGAAGTCCTTCAAACCACAGCATCAGCAGCACAGGGCGCAGAGCGGCCATATATTAGCCTGAGTGTGGAGCGCATATGTAAAAGTTTAAAACATCGGTGCTGCACTCTGCTGCAGAGCTGCTGGCAACGTGACTGTGTGCAGCAAGGTGTCTGTGTTGGAGCGAGGTGAAGCACGTTGCACAGCGAGCGAACATGAAAGTCACTGACACATGTAATAACAAGGAAGTGTCAGTGAGGTGAACACAGCCTCAGAATGCAATCATTTGGCTACAAAACACACACAAGTTGTTTAGAGACTGACATGGGCTGAGTAGATAATGAGAGATTTTTAATTCTGAAGTGGATTCCTTCAAAATGTACCATCCTGTGCACATACAATGTATTTTGATCTGATTCCTTACATTTTATTGTAGATTTTTACGCATGTATCTGTTGCGCTAGCCAGTGCTGCCCTAATCTGCATTGAAGTACCTTTTAGCTGGTACTGTACTGCATCACCTGAATTTTGCATGCTCTTTAATTTAGTTTATTTTTATTTACATTGTTTGTTTTTATCATATGAAGCACTTTGTGACTTCTTGTCTGAAAAGTGCTATATAAATAAAGTTTACTTACAATAGTGTCCACACGGTAAGAAGAGTTTTGTTTAATGACAGAGGTGAGATCATTCTTCTCATTGGTCCATGTGGGTGATGCCAAAGTTCAAAGGATGGGCTTTTAATTCAATGCTGTGAGCAATGAAGGGAATTTAAAATCACCACTCCACTCACTTGCTCTGATTCAAACTTTCAAAATTTCAAATATTATCCCCCACTTGGGGCGGCCAAAATGTGAAGTTGCCTAGTGCAGCACTAAGCAAGATTTTTATGTAAAAAAATAAGCCTAAACCAAAAGTTTGGGTGGAACAAAGAAAAGCGCCCCATCTCCCCTAACTTACACACCGAAGATTTTCCCTATTTGCCCAAATGAATTCTGACAAAGTGACAAATCAAAACATATAAAAATACAAACAGAAGCAAGTGGACTCACCAACATTAGATCTTTTGCCTCTCACATCCCTTTGGCTTCCTTTGGCCGAAACTGATCACAGACCAGCCAGGTTGGTAAACATGAGACAGATTTTTGGGTATTGAAGTGAAATTTTCAAGCAGTTGCCACTCTTTGCTATTTGGTATCGCAAAGTATGTGCCAAGTGCAGCTTTAATATCAAAACAATCTTTTTTACATTTATTAAAAACAAAAAATCCATCATGATGCTATTAGATGATGACTGAAGACAAGACCTACACAACCGATTTGGAAATTAGGAGTTCCAATCTGGATAGCATTTGATAATAATTGAAAACAAGGCCAATTATAAGTCATAGTGCAATAAAAACCTACTTTTCTTCATGGGATTCTGCCCCCGACAACCGTGGCCCTGCCGGCCTCCAGGCCTCGGCTCACACATCTCCCACGTGATGAAGACCGTCTCGACGGGAAGATGCTCCTCTTTGACCAGAGGGCCGCCGACTCGACTGGCAGGCGAGACCGAGTCCGTCGTTCCCTCTGAGGAGCGGGACATCTGCTCCTCAAGCTCCAGCTGGAGGGACGCCGCCGCAGATACACCATCTCCGCCATCTCCGCCATCTCCGCCATCTCCGCACTCCGCAGAGTCTGACGGAGGCGTTCTCGTCCCAGGACCTCGAACGCAGACAGAGGGAATAAGGTTACTAAACAAAAAGGGGGGTGTCTTCATGCAAGGGAGGTAGGGTTAGACCAGTGCATCAGGCCGATATTGGCCTTGGAATAGAAATCGGATGTTGGCAGTGAATATTTTCCATATGGCGGAGGTGAGGTTAGGGCTGGGCAATATATCGATATTATATCGATATCGTGATATGAGACATATATACATATATATCGTCTTAGATTTTGGATATCGTAATATCGTGATATGGCATAAGTGTTGTCTTGTCCTGGTTTTAAAGGCTGCATTACAGTAAAGTGATGTATTTTTCTAAACTTACCAGACTGTTCTAGCTGTTCTATTATTTGCCTTTACCCACTTAGTCATTATATCCACATTACTGATGATTATTTATCAAAAATCCCATTGTGTAAATATTTTGTGAAAGCACCAATAGTCATCACTACAATATTGTCGCAATATCGATATCGAGGTATTTGGTCAAAAATATCATATTTGATTTTGTCCATATCGCCCAGCCCTAGGTGAGGTTATGATTTTACTCAACAGTTTCAGGTGTCTAAGCCTGTGAAACCTGCAATAACTCCTGCCTCATCCTGCTTTAAGGAGCTGCGACACCCCCTAAAAGACTTTAATTAGCTCAAATGGAGTTTTAGTATTTCAGAGACTTTCCACTCTGACAAGAATAACATTTTGGGGGAAGCACTGAATACTTGTAATTTTTGGGAAATTTTTGACATAAAAATAGTCGAATTTGAATAAGTATCAGAGAGTATTGGTATTGGATTTCATAAATTGGTCCCACCCTAAAGGGAGGTCTTAAGAGTCTATTTTCCAACCAGACATGACTGTCAAAACATACTGACACACACACACACAGCTGGCTTGAGCATGAACACCTTGTCATCTCAATAACGGGAATAACTACATAGAGAAAGTGCTGCAACGACATTATGCGAGCACGAACTCACTGGGGAACTCCGTTTTCACATCTTGCTCATTTATCTCCTCGTTTTCACCAGAAGCTCTCCCATAGCCTGAGTTAGCAGCGCCCAGGTGGATGTAGCTGCGGTCCTTCCCTGACACTGAGTCACACGGGCTTGCTTGCACGTGTAATGCATTCAATTCATTTTCAGTTTGCGCCAGCTTGACCTCCAGTCGGCTGATCTCTTTGTCCCTTTCGGCCACCATCCTCTGGTATTCATGTAGTTTAGCATCACTGATTCTGTGAATTGTGTCCATGACAGCGCGTACAGCGGCTTTGACGACATTTTCAACAACGAGGGCCTCCTCTTCTGTATACAAGTGTATGTTTATTTTTCCAACAGAGGAATAAGTCATTTTGCCTCGATGTTAGCTAGTGCAGGTTTTGGCACAGCAGCGCTCCACAACAAAATGGGTAGTTACTGACGTGAGCAAGCTGCTGAGAGCAAAGCGTTTTTGGTAGTCAAAGTAAACGAAGACAGTGTTTCTATTTATAACGAGACCCGAAACCAAAACGAAAGGTAAAACACACAGTGGCAGGAAGCCCAGCCTCACCTAAAGCATGGTCATGTTTACTGACGCTGCGGCGCCTCTCTGAACCACTTCTTCATGCGTTTGCTTTATTTGTGCGCACAGACTGTGTTTGATACCACAGCGCCGCCGTGTGGCAGAGTGATGTCCCTGCAGCTTGGATACATAAACCTCCAAATAATAGGCTTTTTTTTTGTGTGGGGGGGAGAATAACCAAATAAAGTGTGCGCACAAACCAATGCACCTCCTATTATTTCACAATGAAAACAAGAGTCACATTAAAATGTCTTGAGTAGATGTCTTACTGGTTTACCAATGTACAGGTTGACAGGTTTCTTTGCACTGCATTTCCAAGATCAATACAGAACATTGTTAGTAGGCTAGTATAATATGCAGTCTATTCTTATCTGTTTTACCAGACAATTCATTTCCAGTTGCCATTTTTCGCATTCCTGCCCATTCCTGAATTTTCCCAAGGGGATCAATGAAGTGCTATCTTATAGTTTCAGAACTTTCATTAGCTATGTTCAGTTGGAGATAGGTTGGTTTTACCAGCTCTGTTTCTTTATTGTTGTTTTTGAGTTGAGTCTTAAATTAAATCCCAGTAGTATATAAAGTTTCATTTGGATTTCTGAAATCTGCATCGATAGGCTACTCTGTCATCACAAATCTTCACACATCTTCTATTTATATTACATGTTCTCCTCATGAACAAATCAATATTGAAAAAACTGATATGCACTTTTGTCTTTATGCCCACCCAAAAGCAAATGTTTTGAGTTCAATTAAATTGGGGCTTGGCTGCTCAGTGAAATAGAGGATTTGCTCCACTAGAGGGCAGCATACATAAGCCTAGATAATAATGGTGTCCAATACACATATAAGCTGCTTTTCAAATGTATTTGGACAGCCTGATGTGTGATGTGTATTTTTGTACATATGTAGAGTGGTATGTATAGTCTACTGTCTGTTGTGTGTCCTGCACTGTCCCTTTGTTCTGTACATCAGTCCTGTTGTCCCTGTTCCACTGAGCCAGGATGCTTTTATGTCACAGTGAGCTGTCGATATGTTCCTGCACCAATGTCACCAAGACAAACTCCTGCACCTTTGTTGTACTTGGCAAATGAAGTGACTCTGATGTGATGCCAGGTTAGCTGTGGTATACAGACATGTCCTTTAAAAAATAGGATACATTGTCAACAGCAGGCTGAGTAATGGGAGAAGTCCTAAGTACAGTTCCCCAAGCACTTTATTTAACACATTTATAATAAATGAATAGTATTAGATTTCAGCTGGCAAACAAGGTCCAGAGTCCTGTTTTCTGTCTCAATTTGTTTTGAAGTTTCATATGATGTTTGTCTTTCACTTACGTTTACTTGCTTTTCTCTAATGATTAATGTCCTCACATGATGTCTTGAGTGTAATTGTCTTTGTATTATGTCAAATATGTATTTTATTTATTTATTTATTTATTCTATTGAAACACCAGCAATTTACAGTAAAATACAGCAAATTCAATCAACAAACCAAACAATATCAGCATAACAAGCTCAACACATCAATTAGATGTAAAAGAAATAAATAAATAGTAAAAATAAATAAATAAATAATACAAAGCCTCCTTATACATCAGTAGTTATATTTATTTATGTGTTTTATTATCAATGATCAGTAACATGTGACCACTAAGAGGAGCCACTGAGCTTCACCTGCCTGCACACTCCACATTGTGTATTGTGATACATTTTTATTATGTGTCTTATGTGCAAATAAAACAATATAAATAACTAAGTGTGCGAGAACAACAGTGCACAACAATAATAAAGTCCCATAATGCTCCAGTAGAGGTTGTGTCAGTAACCCTCGCTCTGTGGTGTGTGTGATGTAAACCTGCTTGTTACCTGGAACAAGAGAGCGGAAAAAATACAACTGGTGCAAACACAGACACAACATGAACATTTCTGACCTTTTACAACTTTGCGTCACATTTTAGAGGGTGGTGCCGGGGGGTAGGGTGTGTGTGTGTGTGTGTATGTCGGGGGTGGGGAGGGGTGGGGGGTGGGGGGTGGGGGGGGTTTTGCTCTTTTCAGTAGAGGCGGCTGAAATAGCTCTCCTCAGGTCGAGAAGGGGTTTTTATCGCTCTTGAGGGCTGCTCTTGTTGAGTTGTTCTGTGAAGTGACCCGCACACTGAAGCAAAGTGGTGGAGGTGTCTTTACCATCGAGGGTGTGTGTGTGTGTGGGGGGGGTGGGGGGGTGGGGGGCAGTGGTGCGGTTGTATGTTCAGAGGAGATGGTGGTGGGGGTGAAGAAGTTGGTTGTGTGTGTGTGTGTGTGTGTAGGGGGGGTGTTGGTAGATATGCAGTCTTGCAGCTGTGCGTGTGCTTGTCCATGTCTGAGTGAATAAGAGGAGGAAGGGCCGGGGGTTGGGGGGGGGGTTGGCAGAAAAGGTTCAGAAGTGTTGGAGCAGAAAATCTCTCTCTTTCTCTCCCTCTCTCTCTCTCTCTACTGCCTCTTTTCTCTATCTCCCCCTCTGTCGCTGGGCCAGACGCAAAGCAACAGCAATTTGTGCGATTTCACAGCTCAATGGCTCCCTAAAACTCTGACAGCCTTGCACTAAGGGGGAGGGGGGGTAAGATGGAAGGAATGAGGAAGAGGGATGGAGAAATGGAGGGATGGAATGGCAGATGTGATGAATGCAAAGGTGACAGTGGAAATTGCAGATGGAGAGATTGGAGGATAAGCAAGGGAGATGAGGAGTTGATAGCTGATAAGATGGAAAAGATGTTTGAAAGAACGGACAATAGTCTCAAAACATTACAGGCAGTCATCCATGTCTCGGCACTTCATTCTTATGACCACAAGGAACTAATATATTCTACTCCATCTCCCACTGAGGCCTATATGCTCACTCTTAAAGGGGAATTAAGTAATCTAGGACTTTTATCAACCTCTATCGGCGACCAAGGAATTGCAACATCAACAGGTCTCTGGCACAACTTACACAAACAATAAAGTGGTATTTTAATAAAAGAGACAAGTAAGTTGGCTAATTAGAGTAGAGATCCAACAGAAATGTCTAGTGAAGAGGTGATATATCACCATGCAAAATACTGGAATAACAATATTGCTTTGTCACTTGCTTTTTTCAGTCTTCGTATAGCTGAAATTTCTTGTGAAGCTGTTTTCTCATGCAGCAGTGTCCTCCATCATTTAGGACTGGAAAATGTGAGTAGAAACAGAGAGGACGGCCGGGAAAGTGAGTTTTGAAAACCAGAAAGAAATGATTACCTGAAGAAGTAATCACTGACCCCCGCAGATATGGTCATTGTGCTATGGGACAGTAAAGAGCTTACTTAATTCCCCTTTAAAAAGGACGTGTCATTTTCAACCCATCCATGTAGAGTTTTGAAAGGACACGCATTCATGTAATAACATAAATGGTATCAATATGGGTTGTTATCACCATAAATTATGTTAAACATTGTCCCAAACTGGACACACTGATGTGGTGAAATGAAAGAGTGTGCCTAGGCCTGCTGTAGGAGTGTCACCGTCCGATCCCACCTCCACATTGTTAAACTGATGAATCCCATCTTATTTGGAACGCATGGAGCCTGAGCCTATAATAAATAATTATCTAAACACCTAATCTTACATTTGGATTATTTTCAGAACATCTGATTGAAAGTAAGCTTGGATTGTGCCTCCCGGTGATTTAATCCGTTCATCTGTCCATGCCCCTTTAGCCTTCAATGAAGTGCTGTTTGGGTGGCCATTATCCTACCAAGACCAAGTGACTTATATCCCCAGAAAAGGGTCACAACCTTAAAGGGCCACCACAAACTTCAGAGGAGCTCTTGGTAATCTCTATATGAAGTGTATGCTTCCAAATACATCAATTAGCAGCTAAGTCAGCAATTGCCGTATTTTAGAACCTTTGGGTGAGCTTGATTTTAAGTTAAAAAGTTAAAAGATTTATGTTTTTAAATTTTGATCCAGATGTGGTATTCGCAGTCTCATGCAAAGCATCTTCACCAGTGCCTCTTGACCTTGGTTGGCTATTTGAAAACACACTGCAACCAAAAGGGCAGCAGAGGATTGAGACCGACAGACTCATTTCCATCCCGAGGTCATTCAGAAACCCGACCGTGTGTCGTGTCGAGGGACGGCCGACACTGGGAGGCGAGCCCTCTCAGGACCAGAGGGCAAACAGAGAGACCAGGAGTCAGAGAGAGAGATGTACTGTAGAGGGAGATGAAGAGATACCGGAGATACCGATTCAAAGCGGGTGAGAGAGAGCTCTTGTGATAAGAGATGTCACCTGAGTGCTTTGTTTCGGCGGGGGGTCGAGAGAGTTCGAGGAGAGGGAGTGTTTGGAGTGTGTGTTGGGGTGGGAGGGGGGTCAGGACATCTGCGCAGGCTTTGAAGAGGTCAGCCACGGGACAGGAACCCTTCTTAATCCCCCCAGCTGGGCCCGGAGGAGAGGATTTGGACCTCCGCTCGCTCTCGGCCCCCCGGCTCCCACCCACAACAGTAGCTAATTGAGCCCCGGCGCTCTGATCGCAGCGCTTCCATGTAAAGCCCTGCATGCTTTCACAGGGCTTTGGAGTCTGACCAGGAAATCCCTTTTACTGTCTACCTGCTATCATCAACATGGGATTATCCAGATCTTCTAACACATGTACACATATGTCTGCCTCTTGTTTTTATGAACGGGACAGATAGATAGATAGATAGATAGATAGATAGATAGATAGATAGATAGATAGTGCAAAGATATCATTCTGTACACAGTAATCTGTAAGAAGATTGCAGATCTGTTTTAAAGCAGTAAGTGATGAGTTGTAGGATTACTCAGAAACTTATTTGACTAGAAACTGGCAGGCATTAAAGCCAAAATCCACCCTAAAACACTTTAACACTGTTGGCAGCTATTGACAGTGTAATTGCATTTCTGGGTCCATTTTGTTGTTCTGTGTGTTTTTCTTACTCCCGTGGATAACTGGACAAACGTAGACAACGTAATGTGACATACAGATATTTCCAGCAGTTACAATGAAGTTTGATAGCAGAAAATCTTTCAGCTATCTAAAACATCAACGGTAAACATGAGGTTTTGGTGTCAGTCCCTCAGAATCAAAGAGCAAGAGCTTCTTTCTGGACTCACCATTTTGCACTGATGTTCAACAGTCACACAGAGAGAAATCCATTGTAGAAGAGGAAGAGAGACAATTGCTCCACTGACATTAGCCTCAATAGACCAGAATGCAATGCAGCCACAAGACATGTTGTGTTTTGAGTAAGAGGTGCAACTCTCGCTGTTTCTTTTTTGAAAAACTCTTGCTCTCATTATCACTCTCTCCACCTACACGTCCTGAATGCGACAAGTTCAGGGCTGTTGAAAGTAATTCTGGGAAATGCAGGAAATCACTAACTGCAGTAGAAGCAGATGAGGCAGGTTGAGGGAAAAGCGGGTTCACACTTCATCACAAAATATCCTGGAATGCATTGAGCATCACAGATTGATGCCGTCTAACAGCGTAAGAGTATCCGAGGATGTTTTTTTTCCTTTAACATTGTGAGATTATAGATAATGTTGTGAACTGGGTGTAAAGGTATAGTGCAGAGTAGATGAGTCCAGGTCTGATCAGCGTTGACAGGGCTGCTGCTTCTGGGCCTGATTCAATAAAACATCCGTGATGGGATTTGCCCACTTGATAACCCCGATGACAGACCTGCTCTCACTCATACCCCGTTTCCTGTAACATCGACGAGAGGTTTTGACGTAGGTACTCGCCCAAAATAGCACAAGGAATAGTTGCATCAGATCAGTGTTGGTAAATATCACTAACGTCATTGTAGACTTCTTGAAATCCTAGATCATAATGGTTGTAGATGATAATAATGTTTATTTCAAGCATTATTGCCGTAGTGAGGCAAAATCCACACATCTGCAAAGAGTAAGTTAAGATAAGATAAGATAAGATAAGATGAGATAAGATAAGATTGCACTTTATTGATCCCCTATAGGGAAATTTGGGTGTCACAGCAGCAATTGGCAGAACAATGCCAAGGCAGCACAGGAAAGGTAATAAGGTAATAAAAAATAGTACAGGAAAGATATAAGGCAATATAAATAAATATAAAACTATACAACTATGACTATACTATAAACTATTAAAGTGTCTCAAGTGTCTAAGTGGTGTAGAGCATTAAGTCCTGTGTAATAAATAACTCTAAACGTTTTTCAGGACTGAACAAAATGTTTATTTTCTCACTAATACACATTTATTTTTTAAATTACAGGGTTTCAAGTGAACTAGGACTGTGTGAAACTCATGCAACATATAAATGACAATATAAATTTTAATTTCAAGTAAGAGAAAGAAAAACACGAACATTTCAGTTGCATGTTTTCTCTTGGACAGCAGTGATATGTATGTATAGCTATATATATATATATGTGACGAGATGGAGAGAGGCTGCTGGCCTTGAGCTCGCCGCTGTGTGGCCCCAGCCAACGTCTTTCTCTGCGATCGCGGCCCCTCCCCCCCGTGCGACATTACCATACAGGCTGAGGGGGTCAAGTGAAGGTTCTCGCCCTGACCAGCCAACTGGAAAACTCACAGGTTCAGAGGTCACGGATAAGCCGCCCTATTGGCTGATTGGTCAGACAAATCAAATTAGCATCCCCCGGTGATCCCCTCTTAAACCACCACCCATGAAGAATTAGATGAGGTGGCCGCACATTTCATTTAATTCACCCTCGTTGTACTTGACCAGCGCATATCGATGGGACCCATTTAATAAAGGCTCATTAGAAATCCTATAAAACCTTGTACGTAAATTGTTAGAGTGAAGATTGTCGTCTACTATCCATAATATGCTGCCTATATGCACTGCCTACCTGCGCAGTATGCAAGGTCCTGTTGGGCTTTTATGTTTGTCACTATGACCTGTGAATCCCTTAAAGTTTAATGCATTAGAGTCTATATTTTTCAACTGAACGAGTGTTTTGCGGCAAACTTTTTGTTCTCTTCACTGACATTTTTGTAGACAGAATCACGACTCAGGCTGTTTGAGCACAGTTTAGTTCATCTCAATCCCTTTAATGTCCCTTATGTCACAAAGACATTTTCCTGTACGTTATTATACTCGGTGATTCTGATGCTGCATTATTGTTTTTGCAATATGAATCGATGAACTGATGATCATAGATGGTGCTGTGGTGTAGGAAGCTCAAACACAGGCTCAAGAATTGTTTCTTGAGTTGCAATCCCCTCTGCATTTATCACAATGAGAATTCTTCAGCTTTGACATGAATTTAAAATGTATTCTTCCTCTTGAAATAAATCAACAATAACCTGCTCTTCCATCAGAATAGCAGCAGCTTCCCTTATATGACTTGATGGTTCCATCATTGAAAGGTCACAAGACACAGAAATATTTCATATGCACATTTTATTGCTCTTATTGCTGTATTGTTTTATTGTTCTTTTTATTTATTTATCTTGTATGTTTTTTATTTATTCTAATGTTATTTTACTACTTTCTCTTGTTACTATTATTTTTAATTACTTTTCTGTGAAGCACATTGAGCTTCTAGTGCATGAAATGTGCTATATAAATAAAGTTTGACTTGACTTGACCGACCCCTACCTGCACCAGGCGCAACACATGTGGTGAAATGCTTCTCTAAGAGGGATAAATCCCTAATTACAATGTGTGTAAAATGGCGATTGAAGGCGATTTGGGACCAGCACCAACCCAAAAGAGGAAGACTGCATCACATGTTACACTGATGTTGGCACCTCTCATCTGCACCCACTATCTCTGTAATTTCATTTTTATCCCCTTCCACAACTTTGACCTTCTGCACACCGCCAGCATTTGGTAAGCAGTGATTTATCTGCCAAATAAATTTGTTGGCTCCATTGAAATGTGTTTAAGGTAGGGGGTCACTCACTAGGTCAAAAATGGCAGCTCATAAATTGAAGGTAAGCATGACTAAAAAGGGAGAGGACAAGATACAGATTTTTGGGGAAGCGGGGTTCGGGGTGAAAAATTGGGCGAGATCAGAGGTGGGTTTAAAAATGAAGAAAGAAAAAAAATCTAAAATAGGAGATGGCGCACTTTCGAGACGCATAAAAGCAAGACACATAAGGAGCCATCATGGGAGACCTTACCTTGAGTGAGATTCCGCGGTAAGACGGTATATCAGTCATTTTGACAGCTTGAGGTTAGAGGGCTCATCTAAGAAGTGAAGGGCAGTGTCCCTCCCAGCGCCGTGAGATCATGGAGCTTTAGTTACAGCTCACCTGCCTGGAAAATCCACTTACCTACCTCTCATTTCAAACTTATGAGCGCCGTCGTGTTTCGGCTGGCGTGCGCGCCGTGTGTCGTGATATTGAGTGGCAGCGAGCAGAATGACTGGTGACTGAAACCTCCTGACAGACTCAATGTAAGTTTACAAAGGAAAGTTGTGGAAGCTTTGTTGAATAGTCAATTCTGATTGGCTAATGAGCGCTTTCTGAGGTCTGTTAGTTCTGAATAACAGCACAAAACGGACTGCTGTTCCACATCTAATCATATCACTCACTGCAGTCAAGAAGCCCGCTCCTTTCTGCTGATTTCAATACTAGAAAGGCTGCTGTCAACTGACTGCTGTTTTGAATGTTAGCATTTAAATTTATTTCACGATGTCACTCAATTTCCTACACCCACCTTCTGTACAAAACAGTGTTGTTGCATTTTCAAAATCATGCAAGGAAATTGCTACTATATCTACCCCCTTGAATTAACAGGTTGTTGGCCTTCTCTCAGGCACCAAAAATCTATTGGTGTTTCTAGTGTTAACTGGCAACACTTTGTGCCAAAGACATGTGAACTCCTTGGTTATTTGCAAACACTTGGTTAACTGAGGTAAGAGACAAGGAAGATTTTTCCAATAACTTAATTTATTCAGCAAGTGCAAAAGTTTAGTTTGGTTAGAGCCTGAACAGCTATCTTACCAGATTATGTTTCTATGGATGCTAGCTATACGGATCTTTCCATGGTTGCAGTCCTGTCGAACTATTTTTTGGTGCAAGCTTGTAAATTACTTTAGCTTGTCATAAAATCACTGTAAGTCAACATGTCATGTCAAATGATTGATGTATTTGTTAAGTAGTTGTGTAATAAGCAGGATAATGTACAGGGAGCCAGTCATTATCCGCTTTGCGTCAGGCCCGGGTCTTGATTCACCCTGTCGGGGCTTATTTAGCGATACTAACCAGCTCGCTGTACATTATCCCTTACTTATATGTTTACAGGCTAAACTCATATTTCAATTACTACTGACTGGCTTATCTGAGCTGGGCAAGGCCTTTGCCATCAGAAGCTTTTATTTTATGTTTTTTCTAACACCACGAAGTTGGACCTTGGTCTACATGACATGCAGTTACATGTTAGTGTTCACCCTCTGCTGAGCTATTTCATAAAGGACAGGATTGCTACTTTTAAAATTAGGAAGTTCAGTGGGATCAATACATTATTTGGTGATTCTCCTAGCTTGCATTTCATTCATTTTCAATTTTGCATGCGTTGCAGACGACAATTACATCCACACCACTCCCTTCCTAACATCAAGGAGCCGCTTTGCCAAGGTAAGCGTAATAACTGCATAAGATATGAGCATGAACATGAAGACAGTGAGGTTAAGATGTTAGGCACTTCATGTACCTATATGTATGTAAATTTCATTACACTTCAGATATCCATGTTTTACATCTATAGCTTGTGCTTTGTATTTAAATAGATAAGGATGTGAGTAGATATCCTGAAAAAAAAAAAATCAAGCTACTCACAGTATACTCAAGTCAAATATATTTAAAATTGCACTTGCAACAAAACAGGTTTGTCACAAAGTGCAAAGCAAAGGACATAAACACAGCTAAAACCAAGAGTGAACAAAGTATAAAAACTCTTTTTGACTGCCACTTATTAACAGTGAAACCCTGGATGTGACAAAAGCTGACACACTCACTGTACATGAGGCTTGTTGGCGAGAGTTCAGCCTCGCTCTGCCTGCGCCCGGCCCTTTGTTTGGCTTAATTTGCCACCTGCAGTTGGGCCACAAATGAGGTGGTTAATACCGGTGCCAGGGGTCGTTTGGTCGGATTCACACAGCTCAAGCTAGACTACATCGCCGTGGGAGGAGATCGGGGAGAGTGCAAGCGGCCAGTACCCGGAGCAGATGTTGGGAGCTCGCCATTAACGACGCCTAATCACTAATTAGGGCGGGGTTGCTAATGAGGCCCCGCTAACAAGAGCCCCAGTGAAGGGTACGGTTTGGCAAAGGGGAGGGCAGATTGAAAAACAACTGTAGTCATGCAAAAACAATTAGCAGAATTCATGGCTGTAGTTGTACATAAATACATACATGCTGAAGTATTTCCGATGCACTCACTTTTGCCATATGCTAATCTACCAAAGCTACACAGAGGGTCTAATAAATGGAAGGAAACCCAAGGAAAGAAAACAAAGCTAATGCGCTCCATTGTTGTCTTTGGGTTGAGTCATGGTGGCTGTGACCGGTGGGGATCTGAACTGTACACGACCCCAGGGTCAATCTCAGTGTTTGTTTGTTTTGGAATATGACTAACTTTGGTCCAATGATGCATTTGCCCTGTGGACCTTGCGCAATGAGGAAATCAAAAGCGGGAGAGCGAGAGAGAAAGAAAGAGAGGACCAGATGGGAGACTGAGATGGATTGGCCGGGCTAACAGGCAGATGTTTATGGGCCATTATTTACAAGCTCTTTAATCTGGGCTATTTCCTCGCCCTTGGCAATGGATAGGTCTATGGGTCATGCTGCCTGAACCCCTTCACCACTGGTCATCCATCTCCTACTCTAAAAGAGAGGGAGTGAGAGAAGGGGGGAGGAGGGAGGAAGAGAGCAATTGGTTGACAAATTAAAAGATGGCTGTTGTTTTCATGCGATGTTCAGATGGTTCTTTGGCCTGAGAACAGTCTGAGAAAGGTGAAATTATGGTTCATGGTTTGATTTACTGGTAATCAGTACACAAAATCAGCTAAATTTAGCCACCGTAAATGCTAAATGAATGGAAGTTATGGGGAAGTTGAGACATTGCAATTGACTTTATGAGTCCCATTAATTCAGCATTAATGATGGCAAATTCTAGCTGATGTTTGTATATTATCAGAAAACAAAATAATGTGTTCCAATTTAACCTGGCTCCAAACCGTTTCAATATCCCATGCAAAAAAATGAATTATCCTCTAAGAAAGGGGAGATACTTGACAGAAAGAGATAGAAAAGAGAAGGAGGGAATAAATGAGGAAAGAGAGAGATGATAGGCTATAAAGGCAGGAAAGAGAGTGACAAGAAAAGAACTGGGGAAGTGATGAAAGAGATAGAAAGTGATATGCATGATGAAAAGAAGGAGGATATGCACAGGAGAGAAAGAGAGTGCCAGAGAGCGATGAGGTGCCGCCTCGCTAAAAAGCTTGTCACAGCTATTTCCCATTCATCTTTCTCTCACTATTCACATCTTTTCCCTTGCTGTGCATACATTTCAATTAGAGGAGTGTGAGCAATGCTATGACTGTTAGGCCACCAGCGTGTCTCTCCTCCATCTCCTGCAGCCAGACTTGCGCCTAATTTTCCCATCTGCTCGATGAATATTAGCCCAATTGCTGTCTATATCGATTTGCGCTAAGGTTAAAAGCTTCCAAGACCTTGGCTTGGATACGGGTTGCCTGGCAACTGCTCCATTCGGCCCCCTAAACCCCACCCCACCCCACCCTGCATGGACAGCTTCATGCGGGATGCGGGTGAATGAGGGTGAGGCTGGAGGTGATGGGGGCGGGTGGGTCCGGCCTAGCCAGATAGCAGAAGCCTGGGTCTTGATTTCTAGCCCCATCAGTGATTAAAAGCACCCCCTTCTGCCTGACACGGTGACCTTAACCCCCGGACCTCCCTGCTCCGGGGTCACTTAACCTTGAACCCAATTACAAGATAAGGTTACTTAAGTGTGACCCGCACCGCGCTCCTCACTCAGTTAATAGGACAAGCTCTAGGAGAAAAGGGCCAGCGCAGCTGATACGCCTCTAGGTTAATTCGCCGGGTTGACAAAGGTCGCAGGCAGCGGCCATAAAGAACGGGACGGCACTTCGATTTCTCATGCAAAGTGAGACTCAGCAATACGATATCGCGGCGGGAGCCAAAGAGCAAGGGCAGCAAAGCTTGTGTTCTGATAAAATGGTTTCATCACCATCGCCAGGTGCCATTGCTGAGCCCATAGTTTGGACTAACTATGCAAAAAAGCTGCCTGTCCATAGAGTTGTGCATCTGTCTTTACATTACTTCCCTATATTTCCCTATGGGTATGCTTTTTGAATATTTTTGTATGCTGTTTGAAAAGTTCATCTTGAAAAGGATATATATCCATTTTAAATAAAAATAAAATCATTACCTGAAATAAAACTTTCAATATCTCTAAAATATCAAGGATCCAGTTTGGAAAAGTGTTATTTATTATGTTACTTAACTCGCCCACTTAGTAGGCGCCACATTTGTCAAGTGGTAGATATCTCATTTTGAAACATGAAGAGTACATAATGCTTTTGTTTTGAAGTATCCACCAATTAAAAAAAATAAAAATAAATCAATAGCACAATGAAATGATGGTATTTTTCATTATCTTATTAATAATTGGATAAGTTGATGGATGACAAAGTTGTGTGGATTGTTTATATTGTAGAGATATTGAATGATGAACTGGAGATAATTATTTTTTCCCCCAAAATGGTTAGGCCGTATAGTGTTTTGGAATACAACTCTTCATTTTGTCTTAACTCTGTTTATTTGTTTATTATCTCTTAATACTATTATCATCTAGTGACACAGTGCGACATATTGAGACTCAAGGCGTCTCAGCTTAACAAAGCCAATAAAGTGTGACTGGTTTGTTTTGCCCTGTGTCACGTCCCGGCTGTATCATGTGGTAAACTCTTAGCCTGCCTCTCACCCCTCCAATCTGGCATTATCCCTCTTGGATCAAGGCCAGTGGGCTGGCTTAACAAGCTGGGCTACATCAGAGCAGACAGGGGGGTGAGGGGTGAACACTGCGAGCAAACATGAGCGGTATATCATGGCAAAGCCTGCTGTGATTTTGGCTATGGTTTGGTGAAGCTGAAACGACGACAGTTCAGTTTAGTAGTCTACCTACTGTAGCAGTTGCTTTTTTACTTTTTCTTCCTCTGCGGAGTTCGTTCAGCCGCATTACAAGACTTGCTGATAAAATTCACCCGATAGCGACACAATTGCAGTCTTAGATGAGTACTGTTTTTTTTTTTTTCCAAGTAAGACGGCAGATGACACGTAAAACATGAGGAAATGAGGAAACAGTTAATTTCCAAAATGCTTTATATCCATTTGGGGGGGAAATCATTTACTGAAATGTATCATTAATATCTCTAAAATATGGACAACAGGATCCAGTCAAAGTGTTGAAGTGGTTGTTTGTTTTAGTGACTTAAGATGTGTCCTATCCTTTAAAAGTACCATAATTTTTTGTTGTATCAGTCATTTCATGAGAGTAACTGTCACACTTATTTTTTCAAATAGTGAGCATTTTGGAACATAATCCTTCATAAAGTGTAACCACCAGTCTTTGTTTTGTTCACAGCTAGTAGCATGTAGCCCCACCTTGCCAGGTCAGGCAGGAAGCAGCTGGTTAGAAATAAAAACACTGGTTATTGCACATAAAGCTATTAGTTATACTTATGCCAGACATGCAGTGGGACTTTGTCTATCTGAGACCTTATTTCCTGATAACACTATCAGAATAAGTCAATATTTGCTAAATGGATAAGTGAAAAGAATCTGTCTGAGTGAAATTTGGTATTTGAGTTATTCAGGATGAATTCAGTCCTTTGTTGTTAACATTTAAATACATAAATAAATAAACATAGCCCCAAAAAATGAAAGGGGTTCAAGCCTGTTAGGCTGACTGGTGGTAATAATATTGAAACGTTTGTTAGTGGTAACAACAACAACAACAACAAATTGAATAGAAACACTGTTAGACAACGTGCAACTCAGTTCACGCTCCATGCATGCGATGTTTCTATGCATTTGAATGTGGCTCGCTCCATTGTGTGGTTTTATTGGTGTCAGCCAACTCAGGTCGGCCGCTCCGCATAGCGCTGCCCACAAATCAGGCACTCAAACCGAGCCCAACACTCTCGGCACCACCAAAACGCTTTGTTTGAGGTCAGCTGCTAAAATAGGTCATCGTTTTCCTGTAATGAGAGACAAAGGGGTTTCTGATTAAATTTTGCAGACATAACGGATTTATCAGTCTCGCGGCACACGCTAGTCAAGCAGAAAAGGACTGTATGTCCTCATCAAAATTCCAATCATAAAACCAAAACAAAAGCTTTCAGGTTCATTTCTATGATGTGGATAAATGAGCTGAGACCGAAAAAAAAAAAAAATGGATTAACGGAGAGTCAAATCAAGCGACAAATAAAAACCTTTGGCTTTCAATGACAACCGCCTCATATACTAAAAGGGTGAACCAGAGGGAAAATATATTCAGACATACTCAAATACTCTCAAGCGCTTTACCAAACTATTTCTGCCATCCAAGCTAAGACAGAGCAAACAATATGGCTGCTGGATGCAACAGTAAAAAATAAAACAATCTCTTGTTTTTAATACATTCGGTTTGTACCGCCCGACTGCCTCACAACCTCGGTCAAACACAAGAGGGTGGATGAACTGAAAGAAAAGGAAAGGGGGAGAATTCTAGCAAAATAGAGAGCTGGATGTAGAGAGAGAGAGAGAGAGAGAGAGAGAGAGAGAGAGAGAGAGAGAGAGAGTGGGGGGTATTAGAGGAGAATAGGAGGAGGGGGAGAGAGAGAGCGAGAGAGAGAGCGACTGCCCTAGCAGTGGCCCGCTGACCGGCAGTTGAACCTCTCTCTGAACTGAAGATGAACCCTAAACTTGAGGATCTTCGGTCACAGATCTCCCTGGGAGCTACAAACCAGGGCAACTAGCCCACAGACTGACACACTCACACACACACATACACACACACACAACAACACACTCGCTAACCATTCAAACACACACTCTCACAGTCCCAGTCAATCAGCATACACACACACACACACACTGACACACTATAGAGAGATAATTCCATCACCCACCACAGCGTCCTCAAATCCACTCAAAACAATTCCACTGGTGTGATATCTGCACACACACACACACACACACACACAAATGCATATGTGAGTCAACGCACGCACAGACACACACATACACACAAACCGCACACACTTATCCTCTGAACATGCATGTTGACCTTGCCTGCCCTTTTAGCTGGCACATGCTCTCTAATCCGCAGGGTTTTTGCATGTAGAAAAGCAAGGCGCCGAGCTTAAATGCATGCCGCACACACACACACACACACACACACACACAAACACACATCCACGAGCGTGCGCGCCATTATGCACATACAACATGTAACACTCCACAGCAGACATGTCAGAGGTTGCGCTGGCTCTTTAACCACCCCCACTGTGGCACACCCGGGAGGGCACAGCAGAATGCACTTCGGGGTCACGGACAGGTCAGCGGCGAGCGTACCGACCCCGGCTCCTGTCTGCTGCTCGGCTGAGAAAGAGAGAGACAGACAGATTGAGAGAGAGACGGGGAGAGAGAGAGAGAGAGAGAGAGAGAGAGAGAGAGAGATGGATGAAGCTAGGGGGCAAAAAAAAACAAAAAAACATAAGGGCTGCGTTCAATTCTGGCGGTAGAGTTTGTGGTGGCTGCGCTCGTCGTGTCCTTTTCACCGCTGTGGATTGGGAGAAGACTGAGCCTCGCGGTGTACGGAGAGGGAAAGGAGAAGATTTTTTGGGAGGAGATGACTAAAAACCGTGGCCTCGCCCTCACACCCCACCCCCACCTTGTCTGGTCTGGCAGAGGACCAGTGTTTAATCACATTACTTTTTCCAGATTAAAGTAAGGTATTACTGTTCCAATTTCAGTAATCACATTACAGTTACTGATCTAGCAGATAGGTTGTTACATCCTTTAGCCTTTTAAACGTCTTTATTAGTGTTGTATCTATCAAACGATTCCCCTTGTCTTATCCTGCCTTCAAGTCATATCGGAAATATCGTAATTATGAGTAGAGAGCACATGAACGAGCCAACAAAGTGGTAAATGTGACTTGGAAAGTCAAAATGTAATGCTGTAGGCTCTATCTTTATTAAAAACCTTAAAGGAAAGAGTTGTCTGTCATTATGTAGTTTATTTCTTCTGTTAATGTGGGCTTAGGTCGACAATATGCTATTTATTGGCCCAATGAATGCAAGTTGCACAATTGTTTTAGGGTGTAACGCAACAGTTATGCAATGAGAAGTGTAAGTAATTACTTTTCTCAGTGAGTAATAACTATTTTTAGTAAAAGTAATTCATTACTTTTAAGAAGAGTAACAAGTGATGTCTAATTTATAACTTTTTTTTCCAGTGACGACCCGAACTCAGTATGTCGACATGTCGGACAAAGCCACAACATATTTCTGAATTAGACTTCTCTCTTTTCACCCTCTCCTTCTTTCAAATTATTACAAGCTGTCAAATCGCCACCCGATTGGATGCAGTGGGAATGATGTCCGTTAAAAAAAAAAAGAAAAAAAAGACCAATGAAAAAGATGCAGGATGACGCAGTTTATAATCGGATTAAAACTGACGATGCAGTTAATCATAATAATGATAGAATGTGGGCAAAATATTATGGGTCTCTCCAGTAATATAACAATCCCCTTTTAACAATTTATTTGTCAAAACATAGTTTTATTCAGAGAAATGTTAGACATATTTCTATATTTGCACCTTGAAGCAGTGACAGTGTACATGTACACACAGTACAGTAGAAGTGCATTGAAATATTCATCCACTGTAAACATCAATATTTTATATCCCAAAAATTCCCACAAAATGTGTTAAATGGATTCCTGTAAGTTACTGAGTGGTTTGTTCCCTCCTCCCTTTTGTTTGACACATCCTACACACTAACACAAGCAAAAACAACATTTAATAGCAACCAAAACACATATAAAACACACACATTAAATGGTTCCTCTTATGGGACCCCACCCCCACCCACCCCTCCTCCTTTTTGAGATGTGGAGTATCCTGAGTAGCTGGCTTATGAAATAAAGAGTTTCCTCTGATGACTTATTCATATCCCACAGGAACAATGTGAGGAGGAAAAGCTCCAGGAGTGGAAGTCTACATTTCTACAAATGGGCCTTAAAAGGGAATGGGAAGCCAGTTGTTGGTGTTAAAGGGTTTTTTAACCTTTATCCAGAGAATAGTTTTCTGAGCACGCATGCTCGTTGTCAGCGCCACCCTACCTTACATTCAGACAGTTACACACATTCACTCCGGGGAGCTGCTCAGTACAGACACAGTCCTGCTGCTGGCCCCGGTGGAGCAGCGGGGGGTCAAGGGCACCTCGACAGTAGTGGAGGAGCAGATTGCATTTTCAGTCATACAAACATTTCTCAGAGGCAGAGCTGCTCTGGAGGCAGAAATAATCTGGTAGAGCCAATCTCCTCAAAATATCAATACAAAATTGACATTAGCCCCTTTCACACATGCAGCATGTTCCGTAAATTTAACAGCACAGGAGCCATGTGTGAACAGAAGCCGGTGTCAAAATGCCGGTAAATCAGTTCTGCCAATTGTAACATTTCTGGTAAAGTTCTGTATTGACCGTATGTGTGAGTGATGCCGTAACATTACCGGGACAAGCACGCACAACGTTAGGACTCTCTGTTGTCGAACTGTAGGAGGGAAATACAAACTATTATACGGGCTGTAGGTTTACTTTTTGACGAAAATTTCAATTTGGACAGACGTGGAAATAAGAGAAATCCTCTGAGTCTGAGCAGATGAAACTGTTTGCTATAGGCCAACACTTCAAACATTTTTTAGAGACCACAGGGAACTGAGATAAATTAAAAAATAAGTATAAAATGGGTCAAAAATGGGTCCTTCAATTCATTCATTCATGACAATGGCAGTCATGATTTTGGAAGGTCAGCAGCAAGCTAACTATCTTACCTAGTTAACTTTCAGTTAGTAGGAAGAGTGCTAGGTTTCATAATATTAGCTTCCTCCTCTCTCACCCCGTGCCTTTTTCATTTCGCTTCCCTCCAACATTACCTAGCCAAGAAAAACCAGGCTTCTCTGGCTCCGCCCATTGGGGTTTAATTCAATCAATGAGATTATCCAAGAAATGTTTGTATAACTAAACCTCCAATCTGCTGTTGAGGGAGGGGAAAGAGCATGCTGTCTACCTTCAACCAGAATTTGTGACTTGACAGTTAAAGTCCGCCATTTTTACCCAAACAAACCTATGAACACCTCCTTGATTCTTATTGGCTAAACAGATGATGACAAATCCATCCAGAAAGAAGTTCAACTCAGCTGAACTTTCTGTTCATCAAAATGGATGGAAATCTGACAGACAGATGTGTCATCAGCCCTGTCTGAACAATTACAGACACCTGTCATAGAAAATGAATTGAAAGTTACGTTTGTCATCATCGTACCTATTTGTAAATTATTTTTCTAAGCTAATTATTGAGGTTACATGGTCTGTTCTCTAACATGCCTTTTGAAAAGGGTTATTTGATATAGGAAGTGACAATAAGTGATAAAGTGATAAATCCATGTTACTCTAAATGATGAACACAAGGATATGGATTTACAGATAAACTGTATTTCAGATGCTGATGGTTACTGCAGACAGACATGTGGGATGAAAAGAGGATTTCCCATTGATCCCTTCTTGTTTCGTAACTCTGAATTAATACCGGTCCTCTAAGGGACCGGGGTCAGCCAGAGATCACAGGGACACTGTGTGTGTGTGTGTGCGTGTGTATGTGTGTGTGTGTGTGTGTCACATGGACCACATGCTGCTGTCCGGGCTGGAGGGCATCACAGTGAGAGTTCTAGCAGAACAAGTTTTTTTACTTCTGCTATCACACACACACTGTATGTGGAAAGGTCACAGCAGTACTGTCCCTGGAGGACTGGCTCAGAGACCCTGTGTTGTTCATAGACTGACTCTCCATTCAGTCCCATTTAACATCAGATTCCAGTGAGTGATCGGAAACTTTTTGCTCCGACGAACAAACGGCAAAGGGAATAGTTCACTATGTGGTCTCATCCTTGAGGCGTAAACGTCATCCTTGTAAATCATCCTTGAAAGTTGAGTTGTGTTGTAATAGCTGTGTTGTAATAATCCTGGATTACCTCAGCACTCATTAGTGACAAAAGGGATAAGTAAGGAAAAATATACCTTTTCAGTTTTTAGGTTTTACACTGGAGATACAGAGATTTAGAGGTTAATCCTTGGTCTGTCACTGGCCATTGGTATAAATTAGAACAAGCTGCTTTCCCAACACAGCATTCCTCAAACTGGAAAAAAAAAACACAAAATAAAAGCATCCCACTAAGAACTGCACTCTCGGTTACCCATGCACACAATTTAAAATACAAACTAACCAGCTAATTGTTGAGAAATACTGGGACATTTTTCATCATCTTGTAGCATGACATGTTCATTTTGAGAACCCCTTTTTTTTTTTTTTTTTTTTTTTAACTTGCAGATCCAGATTTTAGATGGCAATGACCAGGGTGTGACCTGTCTTCACAGCTCCAAGTAAACTGGCCCAGACATGAGTCAAACCCTTATCAATATCCTGCGTTAAACCCAGGTCTTGTAGTGTAAAGAGGCTTAGTCTGTGTCTGGGAAATCATGTCTTTATCTCTCAGTGAAGGATTTTGGACAGATCATGCTGTGCCACTGGAACGCAAGAGCAAAACGTCACCGGGTTTAGACTCTTAATAACCTCCCAAAACCAACGCGTCACTCACATCAACGCAGTTTGAATCGCATGCAAAAGGTGACACTCGGCTCTGTGTGGAATCCTACACTAGTGGTTCCTCTGTCCAAGTAAAAACAGAGAAAGAAAGAAAAAAAAAAACGTTATCAGTCGCGGAGTCAGCGCTCCCTGAGGTCATGACAGGTGGTGGTGTCCCAGGGCCGCGACGCTGCCGACAGCTGCCATGGAGACCTGGCTGTGGACTCCCAGGCCGGGTGTGGACTGACAGGTGGTCGGTGGGGGGGGGGGGGGGTTTGTGTGTGTGTGTGTGTGTGTGGGGTGTGTGTGGGGTGGGGTGGGGGGGGTTGGTGTCAACGTCACCTATCATGACCTGGGATGGGGTTTCACCTCTAGGGCCAAGCAGAGGTCACTGCTTCTAGGTCCAGGAAGTTTCCATTGTCATTCCACACTTTCCATTTGTGTGTAGAACTTGTTTATTGCTTATTTTTCTACCTGCTGGCACCACAATTAGCATATGATAAACTTGATTCTAGCAATCCACCTATTAGCCACAGTGAATTGCTTGATTCTGTTTCTAGTGATTTTAATTGTCACTTTTTGTCTGGTTGTATCTTAACTGAGCTCTTTGTCACTGGACTCACATGAGCCAGTGGAAGGTGCATGTGGTTTCACTTCCTGAAGTCCTGCACAATAGTATCGTTTAGAGCGCCTAGGATATTGCTTTTCATTCTGGCTCCTGCTGAGAAACATAAAATATTTCCTGGTATCAAGTTATGGTGGCACACAATGTGTGCAATTTAGAAAGGACACACACACACACACTTACCTAGTTGAGCTGTGGTAGCATGTGACAAACAAACACTTCGAATGAGGTAGTTTGAGCATTGCCTATACTGCACACACACACACACACACACAAACACTGTAATTTGGAACAATAGTACACACATGGCTTATACTGTACACACACACACACACACACAGCTGCATCGCCCAGCGCCAATTACCACGGCTGTGACCTCACACGTCCGGGTCAGTGATTCCAACTAAATGGACAAAAAGAAAACTTGTCCCGGAATCTCTGCTCCCAATTACTCTACACCGAGCTCCCCGGCCAGACAATGCTGCAGGTGAGAAGTTGGATGGGGCCGCTGTCAGAGCCTGGCAGAGGCACAATGGAGCGCTGTGGCATCGTCTGGAACGGCTGCAAGCCCGTTCAGAGACGGATAGGATTTGTCCAGAAGGGGATTTAAATCCTTCTGTTGGTGGATTTGTCTTCATTAGCTTGTCTTTAGAAAATTATTTTGTTTCATATTTGTGAGTGGACTAGGGTTATTGCCGTCTCCTGTCACAATGGCGCCGTTTCAATTTAGCCTTGACAAAATAGACTTCTCTCTCTGCCAACTGTAAGGTGCCAGGCCAACAAGGGCGGGGCAAAACAACCGCAGTTTTTCTGGCTAAGTAACATTAGACTGAAGGCAAGAGGTAAGAGGAAGAAAATATAAAGCAGCGCTCTTGCTACTAACTGAAAAAATGCAATCTAGTCATACTAAGATATCTAGGCAATATCTAGTGGTGTCTAGCTAGCCTGCTGACCTTCCAAGACCATTAGTACCATGGTCATGAATGAATGAAAAATCAAGCAAATGACATGTATATTTTTGTTGCTTTGTTATCTAACTTGGCTTCGCCCATTGAGGCTTAACAGAATGAGATCATTTCTGGCTCTAGAGCAGCTCTGCCTCTGAAAAATGTTATGACTAAAACTCCAATCTGTATTTGACCTAACAAACAGTATTAGTATTGTACCATAGGCCTGCTATTTCTGTGTTTGTGAGCTAGCGAGCTGGCTTTTAAAACATTTGGTAGCTGCCTATCAGCAACCATGTCAAGTCCTAACTTGTTAAACTGTTTAAACTTACATGCTCAAATTCTTTCATTAAAAGTGTGCCCAAATTTGGTGGATTCTTTTGTTTGGTTGCGAACAAGATTCAGGCTTCATTGCATCAACATGTACAGCTGTTAAAACCTCAGAACCTTGGCTCCATCACATGAAGAGCAATCACAACATAAAGCAGGCCGACCCCGGTTTAAAAGCAGCAATACTTTTATTCTAACAAAGCAACAATTCTAAAACAAAAATGTTAAGGATCAGGAGGTCAAGCCAAAGAGAAAAAAGGAGGCTTTAAAGTACCAAAACCATTCTACGAAAATTACTTATAGGAAAAGAACAGTGCAAAAAAGTTATAAAGAAACACAAAACAAAAGTGCATGTTCCCCGCCCCCTCTGTCATTCCCCAGGGAGATTTTATAGGCAGCACCCAAAGGTGCCAACAAGGCAGCTGATCGAAGCAACTGGGAACACCTGGAGAAGGACAGGGGAGAGTAAAAAGGAGAGAACAAGGCAGGGGGAAAACGCGTAACAGCAGCGTCTTTAGGAAGCAGAATAGTGGCAGGCTATGGGCTGCAGAGTACAGCTAAGGTCAACAACAGAGCCAGGCATTGATTCCACATACTGTATGTGGTAAGGTCACAAACTATCATGGGACCTTTGCCCCTGGGCGGTTTCCAATCATTCTGTTTCTCATAATCCGTGGAAAACTTGTCCCGTCGTTTACAGTTCAATGACCACTCATCTCTGCAACAATTACAATGCCCTCTTTGCATGCTGACTGTTCAATGGCATGTACATGTGATCTAATGTGTCTGTTATTTTTCACGCTGCTTTAAGCTCTTTGGCTAATTTGAACTGCAGTGGAGGATGATTATGTTTCGATTAAATCGAACAGATGTATGCAACTTAATGTAGAAGAGATGAAAAAAAAAAAGATTGGGATTTAATATGCTTTGCATTCACATATAGCTCCCTAAAGTATTGTAGGGTGCTTTTAGAATTCTAATGCCATATTGATTTGTGAACAAAAGTAGTTAAAATTGGACATATGGAAACTATCACAGAGAGAAAAATACCTAGCTGATAGATGCTAGGTGGATACTGAGAATACATCCAGGGATAAAGGACTTTAATATCACAACCACCAATACGGGTTGTGCATATTGTTGGAAGCATTATCAGTCAGTTGGCAACCAATTATAATGGCCCCCTTCTGCACACAACGCTCAATTGATAGGCCCCAGGGCCATGTGAAGATGACTTAGTGGGTCAAATGCAGCCTGCAGATATCGCAGAGAGCGGGCGAGAGAGATGCACTAGTACACACACACACACACACACACACACACACACACACACACGAGCAGAGCATACACAAAGTGGAAACAGACGGAGCTAAAAATAAACCATCTGAAATATTTAACTTACTGACCCAGAAAACAACCCCAGCGTAATCATATCTTTGCACAAGCAGAGGACACGGCGACGGCAGAGCCATGATATCATTAGGGCCGATGGTAACTGTTAATAAAATGCAGACAATATATGGTCCGCCCCAGGTTAATACACTACAGTCACATGCAAATGAAGCATGTGTGTCTTAGCTGTTTGTTTAGTCAATTATATAAGGCTCATAACATCATGGAGAGAGTGATTAAATCAGGTCATTTGGTGTGTAAAGGATAATATGTTCTCAAAGGAATTGCACTGATACAATTTCTATGTAAACCCAGTGGCCTGGAATCCTTATGTAGGAACATTTACAATAAAAAAAAATGTTATGCTACAAGAGATACAGCAAATAAACAATTACTTTTTGGTCTGTCTTGGCTTGGTCAAACACTTTGCAATCCAATACTCCAAGAGTCCAAGGGTTGAAATGTTGAAATCCCAGCCCCATTAGTCGAATGCCCATTCACCCTAAAAAAAAAAAAATCATTTTCAATTTGTTCTTGGCACAGGTAACACACTAAATTGATTCTTAAGTGATTCTTGATACTCCCTTCTTGGCCAGGTCTCCCTTTAAAAGCATATTTAATCAAAAAAAAAAAAGTTAATTAATAAAAGAATAAAACAAAATAAAGTGAAAGAGTCAAAGTTCTTCAGTGACTCTATGCATGTCCTTCTCAGCTTGGTCAGAGTGACGGCGAGGACACGATGATTGGCGTGGCCCCCTGTCCCGCCTGCAGCTAAACGACCATGTCCATATTCAGCAGTGATATTGGCCTCTAACCCCCGGCCCTGATGCCATTACCATTTTAGAGTCACACCCGGCAGCCGGGCCGGTGCACAACACTATCAATATTAATGTTCTGTGACTGAGGCGGCTTTGGAAGAACTTTCTCCCACATCAATATTGATGGTGTTGCCATACATTGGAGTCGGGGCCCTCTTTAAGGATTTATAACGGGAACGCTGGTGGGGGGTGGTGTCTCTGCGCGAAGCCATGCCGATGCCATTTTTGGTCGGCACCTCAATGATGCACATTTTCCTGCCATTCAGAACAATTTCCGTGGGAGAGGGGTGACTCCAGCCCACCCTTGATGAGATCTGAGTGGAGAGGGGTTGCGTTGAGACAGATCCAATTCCCCCGCAATGCTTTGCCGGAGATGATAGTTATGGAAAAAATGAACGTTCCATTTCAGGGGATCTGGGAATGCTAAATGGGGGTCTGTTGATTCTGGAAATGGGGGTATTGCTTTTGGGACATCTTCACAAACAGTCCACTGTTTGGCCACACACAGAGAGACAGATCCTATTCATTACAATATTAGCTTTGGAGATGCATTGCTCTACATATCAGGTGTCAAGAGGGCTTGCTTGGCGAAGAGTTGCAGGCCTAGCTGATTTGTCATGTATTCTGAAATAAATCACTGAGAGGAAAAAAAAACAAAGATGAAATTAATGAAACTCAAAGTGAACTTTGACTTTGTGAGATTTTATGTTGCTTTCGTAAACCCCTTGCAAAGCCTGCGCTGGTGGTTCAGATTTTTGACTGCTTATGTCATGCTGTGAAACATATGATCTAACCCGATAGAAACAAAAGCAAATGACAAAAGCTAATGAAGATTAATAAGGAGTCACAGTATTTTGTAACGCACTTACATAGCAACAAATGATACAAAGATGACTTTACTTATGTGGTACCATTTCCCAGTTTTTTTGTGCAGTGATGAAAAAGAGAGAAAAATAAAAGTGTATTTAAGTTTGTCAATTTCCCAAATTACTTTTATGGGAGAAATGTTGTTACTCTGGGATAAAACACGAAAACCGACTGCATTGAACCGTCTCCTATTACACCACACCCGCCTCCCACCATATTCACTATCATGGATGTGCATATTTTTTCAATTGAGCAGTCTCCATATAGCCAGTCCGTTTAACATTTAGATGGAGCTGAGTAACAGCAGTCCCGACACATCTCATCAAGTTATTGATCCCTCGGAGAACAGATCCTGTCAATGTCGAAACTACACCTTCTCTGAACCCCGGGACGAAACAGAATGAACATGTTGCCTGACAAAAAGGCTCCGACAAGGCGAGGGTCGGCCGATACAGCTGTCCGGCCGCCTCCCCCTCCACACCCTCCCCTTCACTTTAGCCCCCGCTACGGTTTTGATGGCGAGCCAGTAAGTGGGACCTCTTAGGGGAGACAAAGAGTGACCTCAATTCAATCTGACATCCCACCTATCGATCTCCACTACCCCGGGCCGCCATATCCCCGAGAGATGGACGGCTAGCTCGCCCTTGTACTGCTAACATTCACATTTAGCAACAAGACAAAAACAAATGCCTCTTTATCAAGCAAAATCCCCCCTCCATTGTCCCACCTCCCCTACCCAAGTCTAAATTACACACTCTGGATCGCAGCGACCTGCTTTCACAGGCCGTCCTCCTCCCACGTAGGGCATTGTTCATCTTTGGAGGGGCGCGTTTGCTAAATTGAAAGTATGTCATAACAAATAGAGGAGGTGTCTGGGTTAAATGCATGTGACTGGCGCCCATGTCATCTCTGTCAGAGCAGCATCCCTTGTATTTTTAACAGGGGGATTGCGACATGGACCCAGGACAATTACTGTCAGAGCACAAGGGGTGATGTATCTGCGGCGTTATTGTGTTTGTCATCTCGACCTCTGGCTGGGACCTGATTGGTATGGCGGCCCACCTACAGACTGTTCAGACAGATGCATCGTGTCACGCCGGTAGCCATGTATGTGTAAATGTGTATGCTTAAGTTTCACAGGGTTGAAATAGAAACTTTCATTTCAAAATGAGATATCCATTTAAAAAAGTGACACCTGGTCTTACAAAATGATTAATAGCACAAAATATTTTAGGGTCGTTGGAGGACATTAGGTAACTTTACTCCTTGATTCATAAAATGACAACACTTTTACTGAGTAAATCTCAGAGATATTGCATATTGAATTTCAGGTTGTTCTATTTTCTTTTTCAAAATAGATGATTTTGGAAAAGGAATTTGGAATTTTGGAATACTTTTCAAATACTGTTTCAGATGTCATTCTATCACGCCAAGAAATCCTCACTAAATTCTGTCCCCTCACAACAATCAGATATTTGTGTAATGCAAAGTAATTTATCTGCAAACTAATTTAACTTAATTGCTCTGCCTAGTTCTGTTTGCTCTCAGATTTAATGGTAGAATCTGCTTTTGATTCATATTTTAAAGGAGTGTATTTTGCTTTTATGGTTTATGCTGAGGCCAGTGTTTGCCATAAATGGCAGGTGTGCAAAATTGAAGTGCAAAAGTAATTCAGCTCCTGCCATTCAAAGGAGCTGTGTCAGTTTGATTTACCTGTACACATAAACATTCACACACACACAGACACACACACACACACACACACACACCTTTGGGCCACATGTGTTTTTTATATTCATATGGTGAGGGGAAGAAAAAAATGTGCGCCTCCAAAATGGAGGTTGAGGGGTCATGGTGTTTGGCCAGGAGTGACAGCTCTGAAATGAAGGCATAAGTCAATCGGCTACTCTCCATACACACACTCAAGTGCAACACACACACACACACACACACACACACACACGGGTTGGGGCGAGAGGGGGGCAGCAGAACAAGGCTGTGGAGGGGTGGGGATTGGGGGAATGGGGGAGGTAGTTGGAGGAGGGGAGGTTGGGTGTAAAGGGCACAAGGTTACCATGTGGGGGGAGTGTTTGTGTGTGTGTTTGTGTGTGTGTGTGGTGTGTGTGTGTGTGTGTGTGTGGTGATAGTGGGGAATGGGGGTAAGAAGAACCGCACATATGAAGGTGTTTAGGATCTATGCTCTCTCTCTTCCTGTTTTTTCTGTCTCTATTTCTTCACCTGTCTCTCTCTCTGTCTCTCTCTCTCCTTTGGTATCTGACCACTATCACTGACTCTCTAAGAGCTACCACTCCAAGTCAGTGGTAAACACACTCTTTTAGGACACACACATACACACACACACATAGTGACACACCTTGAACCCAAGGTCAAAGACCATGTGTGCTCTCAGACTTGCTCTCTCTCTCTCTCTCTCTCCTACACACACACACACACACATACACCATAATGTTAGGGGTCAGAGTGTTTGTTTACATTCTATCACGCACCATCTAACAGCAGGCCTGTATCAACATTTGGGCTGCACCCTGCCGTGAGCGAGGGAAACCCCCACATGGTTTAAAGTCATTGATTGATCCACAGTATTGATCGGCCCGTGCCTTTCTCCCTCATTGCATCAAAGTGCTCTTAGGAACGAGAAAAATATCTGGGGGCCGAAAGAAGAGTTATTTATCCGGAATAGACTGAGGTGCAATTGATATCAATAGTCGGAATTTGAAAACAAACAGCTACTGTGAAAGGATGGAGATAGACAGATAGATGGTCTAATAATTGCGTTACATATATCGGTTTAAATTAAATTAATGGACAGGTTCCAGCCAATCAGAATGAAGTATGATATAAGGTATTTTTATGCAACATTTGTTTCCGACCATGCACTGGACGAGATGCTTATAACCACAATATACAAATTTGTACCTCACAAGTCAAACAGTATTAGTCTGCTTTGACCTATGAAAGGAATGAAGCAAGCATGGATTATTGCTTAGCAAGGGGGAACTAATTTTTTTGTTGGTGGAGGGCCAAAATACAGTTATTAAATTAAAACCCAAAGCTGGTATCTTTTGTAATGTTTGATACTATTGTAGAAATGTTATAAATAAATCCTTTAATATAGTATTTACAAGATCTTTACAATATAAAATGTATACTGTTTCATTCATAGAGTGTTCTTTCAGTTGTAAACCATCTGATGGCAATTAAGTCACTATGATACAAGGCAGAAAACTTACTGTGAACAACAGAATTTTATTTCAATTAATGGATCCATATTTCCAAACAAAAATAGAGGGGGAAAAAAACAAACTCTTATAGAAATTTTTTGTGAAGTCATTTATCAACAGACAGCTTTCTAAGGTCCCAGATGGCTTTTCAAATACCAATACTTGATGCTGATACCACAGTGCCATGTTGGAAATGTGAGACAGGTTGTCAAAACAAACTTGCTTCCTGCAAACAAAAAAACAAAAACAAAAAAAAAACACTTAATATAATCCTAAACTAAGTCACAGTCAAAAGTCCAACCAGGATAACATTGTAACATTAACTGAGGTTTTCGGAGGTTAGTGATACATTTCTCTACGGTATCGGTACAGTAAGCTCGAATGACACATGTGAGTTGAGGGGGCCTTCCCTACATGACAACATCATTAGGGAGAGGAAAGGAACCTGCACAATGTCGAAAAAACGAAAGTGCTGATGATGTAAGCCGAAACGCCCTTTGTTCTTGCGTGTTGCATCATATCATATTCGCATGATGCAGTGGATTTTCTGTCGTCATTTCATACTGCCTGATGTTTGTATCTTTTTTCTCCTTTTTTGACAGTGCGTGAGTTGCTTTCCTTTCCCGAAATGACATTAGGAGGACATAATACCTGTTATAACAGGTAACAAGAGATTATGGCACAGTCATAAGATAAATGCTCAGTGACAAAATCTTTGTTCTAAGGCAAATACAGCTAGTTTTACAAAATGCGCCCCCCAGTCCAAGATGTCCAATATTCGCTCCACAGCTTTTGTCCACTGTCGTTAAGTGAGGGACTGACAATCATGACTGTAAAACAATGAAAAACAAGAATGTGTTGTGTCATTCCTATGATAACATTATGTAGGAGTTATAATGGGCCACTTGAATAAGTAAAAAGGTAGATAGAATGGCAGAGGGGTAGCAAGAATCTACCAGTGCTGTGATTTTGCGGGAGTGAATAAGTGTAGGTTCTGTCTAGTTTTACAATGCAAGTGCCTAAGCTTTTATTTATTGTTTTTTTTTTTACAAACTCCCTCTCCCCCTGAGACCTAGATACAAGTAAAAAGTCAAATTATAGACAAACCAAAAGTTAAATTTTCATCACCAACACTACCACAAAAATATTCCAAACAATATGCATTTTTCAGCTTTGGCACAGGTCGTTGATAAGTTTAAATTTTGCCCATTGGTGAGATGGGTTTGTCTTTTTGTCCTTTTGTACTGATATTGGCATGTCTGTCTGTCTCCCCACCCTTGAACCTGAGCTTTTCCCATTGAACCCTAATACGCTATAGATGCCTATGAATCAATGATATACATATGGACACAATCATGAGTTTTCTCTCCATATAAACAGTGCTAATACACACACACAATAAACATGTCCTCTGCAAAAGTCCAAGACATTTTGGCATTTGTCTTTTTTTAATGGCTTCTGGTTTTCTTCAAAATAAAAATTGGTAAATAAACAATGGGCCTTGTTCGGTTGGTTGTAGAGTTCTATTGGCAAAGCCCTTGCTCAATGTTCGCCATACTGGGATGCTTGGACATAGCCACTATAAATGAAGGCGTAGCACCGACAATAGAGCAATGTTTTGTCTTTTGCTGCCCCTGTTTGGGGTTTGAGACTGACATCTTCAGTGAGTCCAACAGACCTGCTGGTGAACTGCGCAATAACCTGTTCTACCAACCAGTCCATCTCACGCCACATCTCACACATAGACTGCACCATCGTCTGAAGGACTGCAATGGGCCACCAAGTCTCTGCATTGGCCACAATCCCTTTGAGAGGAGGTGAATGATTCGCTGGCTTGTCTAACTGGGACGCTGAAGTGTTGTATGGTCGGTCTGGGCGGAATGGTGAGGGAGAAGCTTCTTCAGGGAAAGTTGAGAAGTTGAAGACAGAGGATGAAGGGAAGGAAGGATGGATGGGTGAGTAGTCAGATGGACGTTCAGCCTGAATTTCTGCAACTTCTCCTCCTTCTTCTTCTTCTCCGTCTCAGGGCCCGTTCTCGTTGTAGTGGAGGGAGATGGGCCGGTCGCGCTGCACGGTGGGCATGTAGGGCCAATTGTAGCTGGAGCCCGACAGCAGCATGTCGCGAAGCAGCGTCTCGATGGGCGTCTTGCCTACCAGGCGCACGAAAAACAGCTGCTCGATGACCGGCGAGGAGACGATGCGCAGCGAGGGCAGGCGTAAGAGGAGGCGTCCGAAGCGGTTTGGCTGGCTGGGGTACTGGTTCCTTACGTACTCCTCCAGGGCGCACTGGGACTTCTCCTGGATGCTCTCCACATGGGCCACGTCTGACAGCCCCATGGCATCTAGAGGGAGGGAAGAGACAGTAGAGATGAGTTTATGGTTCAAATAGAAGTCTTTAGGGGACCTATGGTGTCTGAAAGTAGTAGTAGTAGTAGTGAGCAAGTACACTAAATGTTCTAAATATTACCAGCAATGAAGGTGATAGTTATGATCTGATAAAAGCCACTTCAATCATGGAAGGGAGATGTAGATAATAGGGAGGAGTCAGGTTAAAGAAGATTTTTCAAGCAATGAGACAACTGAGGCGTGGATTGTGAAAAAAGGGGGTGCAACTTAATATAAGAGAGAGTGTCCTAATATTTTGTTCTCTCAGTGTAGGTGACAGGGATTTGGCAGTGAATTAGATAGCATTGACCCATAGCCTCTAGAGGGAGGGGGGAGAAAGTAGAGTTGACTTGTCTTTAGCCGATATCAATCACATCTAGGTGATTGAAAGGGGATGAATGAGAAAGAAGGCGAGAGAGAGAGAGGGGTAAGAGAGAATGAGTCATTATTCATCCTGCTCTTTGTACTTTACTGAAGAGGGGATAAAGAGGAAGACAAGTTAGATAGCTGATGGTTATTCTTTTATATTCAAAATCCTCAACCCAGAGGAATGTGGCTGAAACTTGTGGAGGTCGAGGCTGTCTGCTACACCCCTGTGGTCTATGGTCACAGTGGACCGGAGCGTTCCCTTTCCCCTCAGCTGGAGGTCATGTTCTGCCTTCCACCTCCTCACACCTCCCCTCCCACCGGCCCCCGCCCGGGCGCGAGTCTCGCACAACCGGGAGAGTGTGTTACGCTGTGTTGCGATACTTTTCACACCCTCTGTGTGCAGGGAGTGCACGGGGGATTTAGCCAAGGAGGTCAGGGATGTGTGAACTCAAAACAAAGGCACATTTTACTGTACTCTGCCACATACTGTACATTCAGCGTGAGTGCCGCTGCTCTCTGGCTTTGTCCCCTGAATGAACCCTCATTTGTAAGAAAGGCTTTCACGACGAGGGTAATTTCTTCCCAAGTGCGTTCCTTTAGTGTGCTAAAGCACTGGCCCGTAGGTTTTAACCTGTCACCTTGCATCGCAGGACCCCTTTGTCATCTAACACTTTGATCTGTCCCCTGTGTAAACCCTGCCCTGCTGAGCCTCAGCTCCACGCAACAAAAGATTTAATTTACCTCATATTTTAATCGACTGTGTTAAACCCGCCGCCCCCCAGCGACCACTATTCTCATCATCCCGGGTGAATAATAACTCCCAGGTCGGCTGTATTTTCCTCCACTAGGGGGGCGGCTGGACAGTTTTTTTTTTGTCGGTCGCCATTTTGGGTCCTGCGTGACAAGGCGGTCACTGCCTGGCTGGGATTAGCAGAGCTGTCCGTGCGACTGAACCCCCTTCGCGTGCCAAAGCGACAGCTCTGTGGGCGCCCCTCCACACAGAGTGCCATGTTCTTTTGTCTGATCCTTGGGCACACACAGGGTCAGTGGGGGTGAGGGATCAGGGTGGCAGGACTGAGATGCCCATTCTCTGATGTGGGTTGATGGGACTGGGTTTCACCGGGGAGAGGAGGGAGGGGTCTCGGAGGGCGGAGGTGAGAGACGATTGGTGTTTGTCTCAGCTTGTTAGCTCATCCTACCAGAGTCAGGTTTAAGGTTTAAGGGGTCTGTAAGTGTGTGTGTGTGTGTGTCTGCCTCCGTTGGTATATCCGACTTTCTTTGTGAGCAATATTTGCATGTGTGACTAAATTTATTGTATATGGGAGTTTGCCTTTCCATCGTGACTTGTCTCGTTTTTGCAATGTGTGTACAAGTGCACACGTCTGCCCGCGCACAGGGAAGTCACATGGGATGCTCAGGGCTACAGGGGTTATGTAGGTCACGGCCGGGACTGTGGCGAATCCTCCTTCTCGCTGAAACCCACCATACATAATTCAACCCCCGTGGTGGGGGCAGGGGTCCTGGGGCCTGGGCTGGGCTCGTGGGTTGGGTTTGGGGAGCCAGGGGGGAGGAGGAGGAGGAGGGGGAGGAGGGGTGGATGACTGGTTTCAATAATAGATGGGAGCGTGAAGGAGAAAGAAATGAGAAGGGAGAGGTGGATCCACAGCCACCCACATGGAAGAGAGCTTGATGCTGAAACTAGGTACACGCAGAGTGAATCTGACAAGCCATGCGAGGGAGAAGAGGGGGGTAAGTGCAATAAAAACAAGGGCGAGAGACACCTCCTTGTTGGCTTCCTCGCCATCCGTTTCCCCCTGGGTCACAAGGCATGATCTCTCATTGAAGTATCCCAGATCTGACAGTATTTTGGCTGGCGCTGGAGCCCAACGACTATTGGGATAAGCCTCACCGGGGTTTGTGTATAAGCAGTATCAAAACAATGCCAATGCCATGGATCTTCCTCAAGATACAAAACTGTTATGGTGGAACATGATGCACCACTGTCACCGTTTGGGGTTCAATTCCCATGGTACCGTACAGAGCTTTGGATAGAAACATCCACCAAATGACGTATATGCTAGTACTACATTAATTATGTTCATTCAATAGTGATGAATATGAAGAGCCAGTGACAGTCAGCAAACCAAGTGGTTTAATCGTGGAAAGAAATTATCCTTATCCTAGACAAATAGTATGATGGACTCAAAAAGAAGATTATAGGCGATGTAAATTATGGTTGTCACCAGGGGGCAATTTGAAGCGGATTGAGGCTGCTGGCATCCCTCTAGTTAATAGCTGAGTTGGTTGGACTAAGCGAAAAATAACAACAACAACAACATGCTAGCACTCGTCCCCAGGACTCTCACCCAAACCGTACATTTAGATCAAAGTTGAGCCAACTGTAAACATCTATTTTCTGTTAGCCTGGCATGTTGTAGCCATGTTGAGTTTTATATCTCCGTCATTAATAGACTGTAAAATGGTATGAATTTTAAACTTTCTAATGCTAACAGGTTATTGCTAGCATGTTAGCTGTACCCACATGTCCTGTCTGATTAATACTGGACTCATCCCTATTTAAAGTACAGATTTTTGGGAAAAATGTAAAGACAACAATTTACTTGCCTATCCCTTATCCCCACTGAACAAATAACTTGCTGGTAATCAGTTACTGGCCATCAGAAATTCAGTGATCAATGTATCAGTATCAGGGCAATTAATTTACCAAAGAAACACTCACAGCAGTTGAAGTGCATGATGTTATGACAATAAGATAAGCTTAAGGTTATATTGACAACAAAAGCTTAGGGTGAGTCAGCTGAACACCAGCAAAATTGATTTGACTGAGACACAAGCAGCTACGCATAAGGTCAATAACTGCCTATTATGAGTGAGCGGTCAAGTTACGGTCAAATTCATGGAGGGAACTGACTAGCAGGAGAGCAGGCTGTAGCACTAGCATTTACATGTGGAGCCATTGACGATATCTAGCATAGGTCACATCCCGGTCAGGCTCATTGGAGGTGAAAAGGCTGCAGGTTAAGTACAGTTGAAGTCTCGAGTGAGTGAGTGGTGAAGTTGGAGTCCATTGCACCAGAAGTAAAGAATGTTACATGGAGGCGAAAGGTATTAATCGAGTAACGGTCAAACTATAGAGAATGATGGACAGGAATATAGTTCTCTGCAGGTCTATGAGATAATACCTGACGAGTTGCTCTGTTGTATAATACATGAAGAAGAATGCCCCAACAAGAAGCGACTATCATGTTTTTGGCAAACTGCAGCTATGGTTTAAGACTGCCAACTAGCTGACGGGCTAATGTTAGTTAGCCAAAATACTTGGAGTTTCCCACACTGCTTTGCTAACTCTAGATACTGCATTTGCTGGAAAAAAAAAACACATGCATAGTTACTGCAATTACAAAGTCCCATGTGGATTTCTAAGCTAGCAGTAACCTGCAAGCCAGCTGTAGCAGTAATGTCTTGCTGGGAAAGCTAATGGATCAGATGTTTGCATCAGAACTAAACAAATTTATTTTGGTTTCAGAACTAAACAAATGTAGGTTTTTGTGTGCTGCGATAGCTAACTTGGGCATTTTGAAAGCAACATGAAAATTGTATTCCACCACAAAAATTCAGGGATGTGATCAGAGCAGTAGCCTACATAAAACAGGAAATAATAGAGCAAAAGGCAGAAAACTGGAATCCCCAGTGGTAAAGAATGAAACTGTGGTCTCAAAAACAAAACAAAACTGAAGAGCTGAAAAAAGAAAAAAAAAAGAAAAAAAGAAGATTTCCCTGAAATGAAATGTTTATCCCTTGAATTTCTGCATTAGTCACCCAGACCATGGTATGAGGTTAATGTATTATTGTATTCAATGGTTGTATTATGGCCTCAGAGATAAGGATGTGATAAAGATGTGAGTTTACCTTGGCTGTGTTTACATGCACAGTAACCCGGCTATTGGCCATATTTCTCTTAAGGTCTAATTGAGGTTAAGCTGTTTACATGTACTTTTAAAACCCTCCCATTGCCAAATAAACCAATTAACAGAATATTCCCTCCTACAGAAAGCACAGTCCACCTGCCAGCTAACTCCTCCATCTTTGACTGAGCAACAGTTGCTTACATGGGAAAGAAATGTAATGTTTTGTGTTGACATCAAAATCTACCCATAATACTGTGGGAGTCCGAGTTTGCGCAGAGGGTGAAAACCAAGTGAAAGGAATAAGAATCAGAGTAAACCGAGCATCTTAACCCTGTTTCTCATAATTGGACGATGAGCTTACCCGGCTTAAATTATGACGTTTAAATGTGTCAACCTTAAACCAGGTTACTGGAGTAAGCAGGTTAGGGACAGACGTCTCTCTGCATGTAAACGTAGCCACTGTCTCTAAAGAAGTCACTTTTGCACTTCAGGGTCAACATGCATGCATACATTGTGCGTCACTCCAGGAGCCAAATCGGTAACCAGGCCAGTACAGTATAGTTCAGATTGCTTTGGTCTGATAGAGTGAAAATGCCCAGAGTGGTTGGATTATACTGAAAACCACAGGAGGTGTATCAGGCATGACAGCTACACATCTACACATCATTTATTTGTAATTGATATTTACGGTATATTTGTGCAATAACAATAAATGCCAAAACCAAAAGAAATCTTGTACTTTTATATCAAAATCTGACTATTTTTACTTCCTGGAAAACTATTTTTAGTGGTTTCTTCATGGCGTACCAGTAGGCATTTCAACAAATAATACCATAATTGATTTTTGAACAGTTCGCCCTCCTGCAACTTTACAAATGTTGAAGTGACATCAGTGGCAAATTGGTACAGTGGTGCATTTTTGGGTGTTCACCCGTGAAAAACTTGCTTCCTTTTCCTAAGACACCATGATTGTCCCTAGTGGTTGGGATTTATTCACTTTGAAGAATTTGGAATTCGTGACAGCTCAAGATTATGCACAAAACATTTTTGAACTTTCAAACAGTCCCCCCCCCCCCGTTATGTCCCACCCCAATATCTTGTTTCAACTAAATTATCGAAGCAATACCCCATCAAAATCCCGTTTTCTTGTTTCCTTTAATAAACTGTTCTCTTCTACTCTATGAATATGTACACATGTGCATCATTCCAGCTTACCGGATGTGAAGAGCACGATGGACTTGAGGCAGGAATACTCGGCCGTGTCGACCTGCAGGGCCTTCAGCTTCTCCACCTGCTCCTGGAAGACACGGATGTGGTCCATGAAGGCCACCACCCGCTCTGCCGACATGGGCGAGGCGTGCAGGCCGGCCGCTGCCAGCAGAGGAGCCACATGGAGCGGCATGGAGCACTGGGCGGCGTTCAGGACAAACAGCTCGCTCCATGACATGCGCAGCAGCGCCACCTAGGGCACAGGAGGAATGGACTGGTTATTATAGAGGAAATGATTACCTCTGCAAAGGAGGTAAGTGTTAGTTCATCTGTCTGTCTGTCAGCAGGATATCTTCAGAACTTATTAACGGATTTCCATAAAATATGGTGGACAGATAGACCTTTGCCCAATTGATTCGATTTTGGTGGCGATCTGCATTTGGGAATCCAAAAATATTCCAAAAGGAAGTGACATGCATGAAAATCTTCGTTTCGGCGTGTCTACACCAGCGATGCATTTTAATGCCAGGTCTAAACACCATCCAGCTACATCAGATCTGGATCTAGATAGACTGGTTAATGCTGGTACACTGGTTAATGCCTGGTGTAAAGGGAGACTTTTGATAGCAGATTGAAAGTTAATATTCATCAAATCAGGCATCACCAAGACCGGGTTTATAGAAAGTACACAACAAGGTGCATGATACTGTAGCACTTACGGAGGGAGATGACATGACATTAATGATATGGTACAGCGATAGCATGAAATATTTGTGATGACTACGTCTGCCAAAAGCATATGTGAATATTTATAGGTTAGGTGACTCTGTGCCAAGACATTACAGCTGGCCTAAATCTACATGTGAACTGACATCAGGCCTATGAGTACCTCTCTTGGCCTACAGTGAATAATAATAATACAAGATATTTCCTTTTTACATGCCACTGTGAAGATTAAATCATTTTAATAAGGAATAAAAACAAAGTGCATGTGTTTTTCGTGGTTTACAGGCCCAATCCTTATTAAACAGAAGGTATCATAAAAAATCTTTCCCAGAAGTTATCTATAAAGTAGTCTATAAATCATAGTCCGTGAAAATGAATTGATATGGTGAGCTTTCGTTGGTTTATAGCTTTCTTTTGGTTTTCATTCAGTGGCGCAGTACGATGAAAACAATTTCATTTTTGTTTATGCCATCATGTTTTTTCTGCCCTTACAGTCGCCAAGCTTGTCTGCATACAAAGCAGCTGCAGTAAGAGTTTATCACTTAGTGTGGCTAGTCAATCTGGGCGAGGCTGAATTCAGGAAAAAGAACAAAATAAAATCTATTGTTTTCTAAAAAGTCTAATCCATGGACAAAAAAAAAACATGTGTCTATCTGTAGGTCTTGTGTATATATTGTATTTTTGAGTGGAAATTCAATAAATAAATCAGTTGCTGGTCAAGTATTTGTAGGTCCAATGTAAATTCTAGTCAGGCACTGAAGTGGCCAGCTCACCTGGTCCATGAGCTGCAGATCAGGGAAGAAGGGGATGTTCTTGGCCCACTCAACAGCGCTGAACAGCAGCCTGGCCGCCAGCTCGCAGATGTTCTCAATGCCCATCAGGTTATTTCCCTGCATGCACTGGGCGCCGTAGCGGGACGTGGGGTAGGGCTCGGCGCGCAGCAACAGAGAAATGAAGCCAGACAGGTAGGGCTGGCCGTTGTACGGGTCGCTGCCGTTGGTCAGGTACTGTCCCGGGCTGGTCTGGGAGTTTGACATACGTCCTCGCTGGACAGCTGATCGAAAACAAGACAGAAAGACAGAGGAGGTTTAGAATTCAGAAGCTAAGGATGAGACACATTGAGAAATATGAGCATACACAAACTTTAATCTTTGAACTTTTAATATATGAATATGTAACTTTTTTCCAGAGCTAGATATTGTTTATTGTTTCTCTCTCTCATTTCCGTCCAGCCCACCACTTGTAGCACACAGTAAAAGTCTGAAGCTTCCCTGTCATCAGTTTGTCACTACGGGGTAAAGTGCTAACTGTCATGATTTAGCAGGCCTGCTACCACGATAAACGATAAACCAAAACCTGGTCCACATCCACATGGCCTCTGCACTGTCTCAGAGGAAAAGCATGAAAGGCACACTGCGGCCTAAAGACACATCAAGTCCTGCAGGAGGAGAGAAGGAAGGGAGAGGAGGGGAAAGGACAGGAGAGGAGAGGAGGGTGAAGGAGGCAAATGGGGCATGCTGAATGGCTGGAGGGGGGGGAGTGACCCTGCAGGATCCGGGGGAGTAGGGGTCAAAAAGTGTAGAAAACAGGGAAATTTGTCCGACTCTAAATATGTCAGCACTTGTCTTCTCAATGGAGCAATGCAGCCATGGAAAATGGCCAGGCCAAGGCCACTCTCCATTGCTGCCGTGCATCAATGAGTAATGACAAGCAGCAGCCGGTAAAGATATAACACTTCTTCACACCTACATATATATATGCGCACACACACCCACACACACACACACACCCACACACACACACACACACATCCTCCCCCCTCTGCTGCCAAATGGCTCAGCCTGAGGCGAAAAGGGCACACAGAGGCCAAGCTCTCGTGCACAAACACACACACACACATGCCGGAACCCCTCGTGCCGAGCGATGATGATGCGGCGAGCGCTCAAAGGCCCATTTGGAAAACACCTGTTCAGTCATCCCCACTGTCTGACTAATAACTCCATCTACTGTTACACACAGAGCGAGAGAGAGAGAGAGAGAGAGAGGGAAAGAGAGAGAGAGAGAGAGAGCGCCAGAGAGAGAGAGAGAGAGAGAGGGAGGCAATGAAAATGCAGAGAGAAGGGAGGGGGGGCAATGTGCGAGAAAAAAATGAGGTAAAAGGGTGAAATGGCAAGATAAGGTGGAGAAGGAGAGAGTGTGAGGTGATAAGTTGAGAAAAGGGAGATTGTGAGCAGGGAGAAGGGGGAGGGAGGGGCAGCAGAGGGGGAAAGAGAGAAAAGGTGTGGTCTTCAGTATGCCTGAATATAGCATGAGATGAGGCTGGAGATAGAGAGCGCTGGTTTACATGAAGAGACAGGTGGAGGGAAGAGGTGGAGAGAGGCGTGCGAGAGAGAAGGAGGGGGCAAAACCTCGGTTTAGAAAATACTTTTCAACTCGGCGTCACCTGTCACCTCGGACGCAGCAGCTGTGTCAACTGAACGTCCAAAAAACGAGAGGTCAAATCACTCAAGAGCATCATAAAAATGGCATTAATTCTGGCCCGTCCACCGCATAGATAAAATACCTCAGAGCAAAAGGTGTTGACCTCAAAATACTAGTTTTCCCAGTGAACTCGTGTCAACCCGTGTTCCCGGAAAAGAATGTGGTCTCCTTTGGCAAACAACACAGTCTCGCTAGGCCGAGCTATGAAGAGGTGTTGCCTGTCACAAAGACAACCTTGCACCACGGGACATTCCTTGTCACTCGCACTCCAACGGCACGGCTCTCGTCTCTCGCTTTGCAAAGAACAGATGTCTTAGCTTAGCCGCACATGGCTTTCTTAGCAAAATTCCACAAATTAAAAAAAAAAAAAAAACCCATAACAAAACAAAAGAGAGCATTTTGAGGAGCGGGGGTGGAAGTTGTTGTCCTGTGAAGCTCAATGGTCAGAGCAAGGCACTGCAACTGCCAGGGTTAAGGGTTAAATTCCTACAAGGGTCACCAATGCTAAAAATTTATTCAGTCAAGGTACTCTAAGGCAGTGGTTCTCAACCTCAACCTCTCAAAAGGGAAAATTATTCTCTGGTTGGACTGTCTTTGATGGCAGGGGGAGGGTGGGGGGTCACAAGTAGGCATTGCTTCGGGTCACAAGCCAAAAAGGTTGAGAACCCTAAGGTGCTTTGGCTAAAAGCATCCACCAAGCAGCATATATGTTATGAAAAAACACTGAATGTCAGTTATACAGTACTGTTGCCACCAATTAAAGATGTTACTGTAATGCAGAGTTCCCACCGTGTGTGCTGATGTGCAATTCCATGACTTTTCCCTGACTGTCCATAACCAAGTCTTCCATGCACTCCCATGACCTAAAACTGTCATTCCTTCCCGGACTGTTAATGTTCTTCAGCTCAGAAAAGTTCCACAGGGGTGAACAGTCTGGTTTCCGGGGAAAAACAGCGGAAAACCACCAGCTAATGCAATGAATGTGTGAACCAAGTTGTGAAATACACTCTGGTACAGTATATTCCTGTAAGTGACCTACTGGTAAAATCCCCTGATGTTCCCTGACTTTCCCAGAGAATTTATCAAATGTTATTCCAGATATTCCATGACCAGTGTCTAACCCTGGTAATGTTACTGATTTGCAAATTCAAAGCTATTAATCTGGTCTCTTATTGATTAGTGGTTAATCCTGCAGACGGCAAATCTACTTGATCCACTTGACTTCTCAAAAGCCTCATTGTGGCGGTCACTCGTGGCTGAGTGGCTGAGCACTTGAGTACGTCTGACTGAAGACACATTGCTCTCTCTATTTCCTGGCCTACAGCTGGCCGATGAGACTAACAGAGAGAGAAAGGGATGTGGAGAGATAAAGGGATTGAAAGAGAAATGGGACAGAAAGAGAGAGCGGAAAGTAGAGAGAGAGAGAGAGAGAGAGAGAGAGAGATGAAGTATATCGAGAGAGGGAGAGAAAGAAGGGAAGAGACAGGGAAAGGGGGGAGGAAGACAAGAGAAAACAAGACAGTGTGTGTGTGTGTGTGTCTGTGTGTGTGTGTGTGTGTGTGTGTGTGTGAGAGAGAGAGAGAGAGAAAGAGAGAGAGAGAGAGTTGAGACCAAACAAGATCGGACGCCTTAGGATAAGAGAAGATGAGAGACTGGGTCACAGAGACAGAGAGAGAGAGAGAGAGAGAGAGAGACAGACAGAGTGAGAGACAGAGAGTGGGGGGGAGTGAGTATAAAGTCAGATTTGGGCGCCTGCCATAATCTGTTTCCTGCTTTTTAATTGGTCCACCGTGGCTTGGCTTAGTGTAATTGGCTGATCTTGTCTCATCAGACAACAGAAAAAAACCGGGGGAACAGTTTTTTTTTTTTTCTCTGCACAAATGCCATAAAGTTGAATTCCTGTACATTTATTGTACTTGGCAAATGAAGCGATCCTGATTCCGAACAGGGGCCGAAAAAGCCTCTACAAAAGAACTACAAATCCCCCAAAACCCAAAACGGGAACAGCAGCCCACAGTAGCGATGGCACAAAAGGAGGGCAGGGAGAGCGAGGGGAGGAAAGTGCATGCAAACAGAGGTACCATGGGACATTTCAGCTGCGACTTTTAAAATGCCACTTCAGCAAATGGCAGCTGGCAGAGCGCACGGTTCGCTGCTCGGCTGTCCTGGATTAGCCTCTGGGTCAGACTGTTAGTGGAATTACAGAGGGTTGCAGCAGCTAAATACAATTAAGGCCTATCAACATTTGGACTAAAAGGTCATGGTGCCGGGGCAACGCAGACGCATTATAGATTTGGCTCAGTCTAATTGTTGAGTGTAATAAGTAGCTTTTCCATTTCTAAAGCTTCCATTGGCTAGCAAAAAATAAACACTTTACCCCCTATGAACCGTGGCGCTGCTTCTACGTCACATAGTCCCACAGCTCAGCTAAGTGTGCTTGTGTGTCTGTGTGTGTGTGTTTGTGTGTGTGTGTGTGTGTGTGTGAGTGAGAGAGAGGAAAGAGAGAGAGAGCTTTTTCATTATCGTTCCTACTTTCATTACTGCTATCAATTATTATTATTGTTCCTTTTTGATGTACTGTAATTTAAATGCTTTGGCAACACATAAATATGTCATATTAATGAAGCTCATTGAATTGAATTAAACTGAGACAGAGAGAGAGAGAGAGACAGAGAGAGCGAGAGAGCACATTTTGTCACTGTCGGGTGAAAACCTTGTGTTTTAAGTGTTTTAATGATTTAAGTTTAGTTGAAGGATCACATGCTCCTCTGTGGGTTGAGAGAACTCTGCAACCTTCAGGTTTATGTAACGTTTTCAAAATTAATTAGATAAATTCAAAAACGCATGATTGTCAAGCTAAAAACAAGGCTGTTTTTCTATGAGATACAAGGTTTTCACCTGACAACAGTAATATGCCATTTAATTTATCCTTGCAGTACTTTTTCCTTGCAGTACTTTTGTCCTTACAGTACTTTTATCCTTGCAGTACTTTTATCCTTGCAGTACTTTTATCCTTGCAGTACTTTTATCCTTGCAGTAGCATGAGGCCATACATTTTCAGCATGGGTGTCTTCAGGATGAGTCAAACCACTTAACCTGCTGCTATTATCATGCTGCACCCATTGAGCTACACAGGTGTGCTTCAGTGTGTGTGTGTGTGTGTGGTGTGTGTGTGTGTGTGTGTGTGTGTGTGTGTGTGTGCATGCCTGTATGGATGCATGCCTGTATGGATGCACATGGGTGTGATCCGGCTCAGGAGGCAGTGTGTGATGTGACACCCAGGTATTATTCCTGCGGCTCTCACAGCAGCTCTTTTAGCTTTTGGCTCTGAACTCTGACCTGCAGGTCGTTGTTCTGTGGCAAGGAGCAGCTAATATGTAAGCCAGGAGAGAGTTAGAGATAAAGAGACACAAGGAGAGAGAGAAGCAGAGATAGAAAATAGAGCGTGAAGATATTGACAGGAGAAGGTTAGAGAAACAGGTATCAAGGTTGGGTTCAGTTCACTTCCAATTCAATCAATCTAGGAACTGTGTTTTCTTCAAAATTGAAAAACTGGAAATCTTTTGCCATTAAAGCGGTAAACGGCAAGATCCTTGTATGTTTTTATATTTTGGTGACATCTTTGGTGCTAAGCGCTCATTCCTGTGGTGTTTCTGCACTGCACTTCCCAGAGATCACCTGTCAGTCAAACCAGTGTGGGCGGGACTGTGACTTCTTTTTTCCTTGCATTTTCTGTTGATGAAGTTTGAGTTTCTGTAGGTGGCGCTCTTTTCTTTGTCTGTTCAGCCATGGTGGCTATCGCTGCTCATGCTAACTACCCAGTTCTTCTTCTATTGATTCCAAACCAAATCACTGTTGTGGTAAAATCGCATCATTTCCCATGCGCCAGGGGATTTTTCCCAGGAAAGAGCTACCAGACACCGGGTGTTTGGAAAAGCAAATGTAAAAGCTTTCATGAACTGGATATAGGCAGAATCGCTATTGTGTTATATCAATCAACGCTCTTATATCCAATCTACAGAGAAATTATTGAAAATGAACCGAAAATGAGAATTGAAGTGACTCCAACCCCAGTATGTGCTGAGCATTAAAGAATGAGAGACACAACAGAACGAGAGCGCAGGGGAAAAAAAACTGGAGGCAGTGTGGGAGCGGGAGGCAAGAAACACAGATAGTGACACAGACAGAGAGCGACAGAGAGACGCGGAGGGGAGAGGAGGTGGAGGCAGCTTCGCACGAGGCCGTTCGGGGGCATTAGCTCCGACTGCAGTTGCCTCAGTTTCTCTCAGACTTTGATGAGGCAGTTCCTGAATGAATTAGTAAACCAAATTCACCCTGTACTCCGGCGGCTCTGACTCAGCCTGTCCTTCTTTGCACTTGCCCTCAATCTCGTCTTCCCTTTATTTGCCACGCAGCGGACTGTGGTACAACTAAGTTAATGTCTTTTTTCTGTGATTTTATCATTGTTATTCAGGTATAAAAAGTGGCTCTGATTATTAACATGTAGGAGAAGGCATGTATGCACCAAGCTGCATGTATGTGTTTTTTTTTTACTGCTTTTTAATGCTACAATCTGAACCTTTTTACTGAACCTCCATCATATCAGAGGTAGATGACATGGCAGATGTACCATATTTAATAAAAGGTCAATAACGGCCCGATATATGGGCAAACTGATAATATCGGTCTAACCCAAATAGGGACAAATAGGGAAAATCTGTTGCATCTGTTTTTTGCTTTGACTGTACTCTTTATTTCTTGTGATGTAGGGATTTAAACTTCTTCTACTCTTCGCTGATCGTGGATAACAACATCAGCTAAATGCCTGAAATGTGAATGTACATACTGTATAATCCCCATAGTGCTATAGTGGAGAAAACAAGCAGGTGAACTGAGGGGGAAGATCTCTTGGGAGCTAAATGTTCCTGACAATGACTGACAAACACGGTGCCTCTTTCCCAACTGTGTGTTATTACAAGTGACCCGGGTGACACAAAAACAGGTTGAGCTACTTAGGTCACAAGCTAAACAGACCCAGAGTCAGCGTCTGTTAGAGTGACTGACAGAACGCACCTGACTAAAACAGTCATACATGTGCTGTGTTTTCCCTTATTTATCTCTTTTCAGTAAGGCTAAAAGACACAATCAAGTTAAGATGACTTTTTCCATATACTGTATGATAAAGAGTATGGAGTAGAAGAGCATTAAAAAAAAAGCCTTTAAGGAGGCATACATGCTATTTTGTGACGTGAAGCCATTTCACCTTGACATGTCCAAAAGCACTGAAAAACAGCGCACTCCATTCATCCACATGCCTTTCTTAAATATTAAAGTCGGCCTTGGGGATAACATCATGGGGCTCCAGCTGGCTCTACAGTGTATCACTTTAATGGAGGCTGAGAGCCACTGAACGATGTGGCATTGGGCTTTGTCAATGGGAGTCATTTTCCTTTGATAGAGCTCTGGTAATGACCTCTGCAAGCATCTGAATATGTCAATAGCAGTGTCATTGTGATAGGTAAAAGGTTGGCTGTAAGGTTTTCACAGCCAAAGGGGGCCAAACTACAGTGTTTTCATGTTTCACCGCCCACTGTTACAAGCCCAGTGTGCCGTATGGATTAGTCAATACACGCGGCCTGTTAGTCTTTAGCGTTCCAGTGGGGTATTTACTCACTGCAGAGGCCCGAGCCGCTTCACACGTTTGGACTTTGACTTGAACCTGTCTGCTGTTAATGTTTTAGTTTCCACTGGCCTATATTTGCCGCTGTTGTTAGGCTTTTGTCAGTGTGAAGGAAGAGTCAGGGGGAGGCAGCAGCAAGCCCACTCAGCACAGAGTGTGGCTGTTACAGATTCCTGTGCTACAGTTGGTTGTTAAGACTGTATTTACTATCTACGCACTTTCTACTAACTCAAACACAACAGACATGACATGATGACATTATCGTTGTGCATGCCTGCATTACCAGCGAATTACCACACCTGTCTTTTTTGTTCTCAGTGAAGCTGGTCCCTGTAGGATGTTTCAAAATTAAAACTACAACATTCACTCCACTCCAAAGGAAGTGTCAGGCTGATTCTCTTTGCCTTTCCATTTCCTTTTCAGCCTAACAAAGTCAGAAACGCTACACATGACAACACAGAGAGAAATGAGCAGCGGTCCTGCAGCTGTGTGGGGAGAGCAAGGCACTAACTAAGGTTAAGGGTTTGATTACTGCTGATGCCAGAAATGTTTGCAGTCATGGTACTGAAAGCTGACAAATCAATGTTGTCACATGAAGACTTAACTCCAAATATGGTGATTTTCATGTTTTGACAATTTAAGGAGTACATGGTCCACTATGGGTGTAGAAATTCTACAACCCCCATTGGATAAACTCCAAACTGGTTTTCTTCAGTCCTGAAAAGTTGACATTTTTGAGATACAATTGACAATATGTTTTATAAAACGGTCCACAGAAAGAAGTCAAATGTCCCCTTCTGGAAAACGAAGCACTCACTTGAAGGCGACGCTCTTCCAAATCTGAACCTGTGCCCTCATGAAACTTTTAAGACTTGTTCTCAGGTAGCTAAATATGAATTCAGTCTAAATAGAAAAGCCAGAAAGTCATGCAGTGGTGAAGCTAATATGCCTACATGTAATTTTGTTAGTGGCATAATACTGTAAAATGTAGTAAATGCACATATATGTGAACAACAGTCAGATGGTAAATGAAAAGCCCCCGAATGTTTGTATATTCAAAATCCAACCTGCACTGAGTTTCTCATGAGAGAGTGGTGCAGTTACTGAAGAGGTAAATTCAGGTCATCACCTTGGTTAGCAACAGGACTCAGCTGGTATCCACAAACATAATCTGTATGTAGCCTAATAGATTTATAGTTTATTTGTGTCCCAATCCAGTCAACACATACAAATAATTAGAAAAACGTGACACACTTCATTTCATTTCAGAAGTTGTTCCTATACTACCAGTGCTGGGTCTTGAGCCCTCACACTGCATTCTTTCTTGTAAAAATGAAGTAATGACCTATTTGCTATGAATTTCAAACTTTACAAAATGGATTCTAAATGATTAACAGAATATGTCCAAAGAACTGCATTTTCATGAATGAAACATGCAGATCAGCTGCTTTTTTTTTTTACGAAAATTCAGTTTTGGATAGTGCTGAAAATGTATAAGAATTGCAACAGTAAATGAAGATTTTTCCTGGATCATAACTCAGAATAAACTCAATGTCCCCTTGACTACCTTGTCAGGTGACCCCGCTGCATAATGCAGAGGAAACATGACTTATGTATGACCTCTGGGGAGGCTGATATGAGGCAGTGGCTGGGAGAGGTAACAGTCTTACCACTTTTTAGTTGGCACCTTTAAACTCTGAATTCTAGGCTGCAACAATGCTTACTTTCTATGTTAAAATCGAGTAATGATGCCAGGATTATGAAATGTTACAAATTATTTGCAATATTTCACAGTATTTGTCTCATAAAATGTTCTTGAAAGTTTTGTGCAAGTATTTTCAACTGCTAAAAATCTACTCAAGTCATTTATTAAATAATACAACTATTTTGTGACTGGACTTTGGACTGAGTTGCTGCCCAGATCAAGTCCAAATGAGTACATATTCATAATGTAGTGAAGGGTAAACCCACCTAAACTCACTTTACCCACCCTTTTATCTGGTATGAGAGTTTAGGATATTCATAATTTGCATCATTGTATATTGTCAAACTGATGTAAATATGAAGGGGGTCCTTTAAGGATAAAGAATAAATAAATACTTTCTCTCAAAATGTAATTGATATTTGTTTACATATTGGTGGTTATTTCCATGGACTGTTCCCACCTTTTATTGAACACTACATGTGACTAATTATCCGTCATGACACTTCATTCACATTTTGCACACTTTACAGTTTCATTAATGTCATAAAAGTTCCTGTCAAAACTGCTGGTAGGTGCATGTGCCCCTAAAGGTAGCTGTATGTGGTGACGATTTGAGACACAGTTTACTCGCTTTGACCTCAAATGCACTAACATTATGTGCGCTCAGCCAATGCGCCCAAGTAGAAGCTGACCTGCTCTATATTTAAGGGTTTTGCGGCGCACAACTTTACATAAGCTCACTACACTGCAAAAAATGTCCAGCTGAAGAAGCCAGAAGTCAATGAGTCTTAAAATCTTATTTTTCTCATGTGAAAAAATCTTCCAGTGGGCTGAAATAATAATCTATTTTTTCCAAGAACGTCTTGAATCAAGTGGCATTATCTTAATAGAAGAGCTATCTGTCATACCGTATTTCAACATAATGCCACTTGTCACTTTTTTCTCTTAACAAGTGGAACTGCATTGAAAACAAGGGAAACAATTTCTGCCCATTGAGCAGATTTTCCCTTGTTTTAAGGAAATCAAGATTTTAAGACTCAATACAAGACTAAATTTGACTTGCTAAATTGGACATTTTTTGCAGCGTGTGGCATATGCAACGCAGACTTGGACAGGACATGTTATCTCATCATTTGAACGGAGAAGCCAGTTCCTTTTAACACTATCCTTATATTAATTAATAGTGGATGAAAGTTCAGCACTGCAAAAAATATCCATCTTACTGACATTAGGCTAACATTGCGTCCTAGAATATTTTTCCTTCAAACAAGTGAAACAATCTGCCATTTGAATTAAATAATTCCACTTATTTCGGATGCAATTTCACTTGTTTCAGGGATTTTCATGAAGCCACGTGCCTATCTCAAAATAAGATCACTCGATTATTCCTGAAAGAAGTTGATTTGCAGGGAAACTAATAAAATGATTTCAGCTCCATGGGCAGATTTTATCACTTACTATTTTAGGAAAATAAAACAATTTGTCTCGACAGCAAACTATATCATTTGTTAAGATGGATGTTTTTTTTTTTTGCAGTAAACACACTGCGGTGCGTCAGGCGATTACCTCGGGTTCATTCAGTCGGAAAGGAGCATGACCGAGTCAATGTGGCCTGCGGGTGTTTTACATGAGGTAAGACTGTGTGTACACTACACACACACACACACACACACACACACACACACACACACACACTAGTGGTGCACCAGCGGGAACCCTTTAAGGGATCATCTCAGGCTCTTATAAGACGGGTATTTCCACCGTCTCTGTATTTGTATGTTGGCTCAGGCAGAGAACAAAGGGCGGCAGGGCGGTTGGAGACACTGTCTATCCTTCAACATGCCCTGCCGGAGTGTCCATGAGCAAGACACTGAATCCCCCCAGCTGCAGGGATGCTGTTACTGACCCTGTTCTGGGGCAAGGGATTATTATTACTATTAATGAAGTATAACATCTTTATTAAAGATTTGAAGTTAAGAGCATATGTCACAAGTGGGTGATATAAAATGCCCTTTTATTTAAGTTTATAGCCTGTATGTGCCAAGAAGATGTGTTTAGTTTGCAGCATGCAGGCAGATGCTCTTAGCATTTTCATAAATTTACCAAAGGAGGTTATAGGACTACGCAGGAACTCATTTGTCTGCAGGCACTCCATAATTTCTAAACCACACAGACTCTTTTGGTCATAAAAGCTATCGGCTCTACATCAGCATGTCCTCTAAATTGTATCTTGGTGGCTGGTGAACGAAATATCCAAACCGCACAAACAAAAACATAAGGATTTAACCCAGCAGTCATGCCTGAGTGCAGCTAACACAGCGGTTTGGAAAAGGGCATTTCGGCTCCATTTGGTTGATTTGTTATAAATATAATTACTACCAGCGCTGCTCTCAGGGAACTGGACGCGGCGAGGTTGTTGCTGACTGATAATGATAAGAGAAACACTCTGCTTGACCAACACGTTTCCTCTGCTCCTCTTTGGCACTAATTGACCCGTTGTTAATCCCACACAATGCAACAAATGTAGCGGGATCCTCTTATAGCGCCTATGGGTGTCGGGGAGCAAACACCATAATTAATAGAGGAACAAAGGAAGAGCTTTTTACAGAGCAACAAAATAACTGCGCACCGGATTGAATGGGGCAGAGTTGGCAATGTAAAATAAGCATTCTGATACAGCAGGTGGTGTCTGATTATTTACCTAAGGCAGCTGATAGCATAAACTGTATAGAAGCACGTAACCTTCAGCTCAACTGCAAGCATAACAAGATAACATTACGCACAACTTTACGCACAAAATGTCTCACATGGCACAGTTTCAGAATGACACTGACAAAATTGGAACACTGCAAGAATGTCCATCTTAACAAGTCGTTTAATCGCATATTCAGTCTTATAATCTTATCTTCTCTTACAGCAAGCCGGGGGGAAAATCTGCCAATGGAGTGAGATGATTCTGTTTGTTTCCAATCTAAATCAGTTTGCGTCGGATTTGTTTTGGAATTAAGTGTTTTTCTGGTAGCCTGCTAGGGGAGTAATCTGCCTTATTCTGCCTCGTTAAAATACTGACGCTTATTTCTGGAAAATTCATTAAACAAGTGAAACTGTACTGGAAACAAGTGGGATTATCTCACCCACCTGGCAAATTTTCTTCGCTTGCTTTGAGAAAAATAAGATATTTTACGACTGAACACGAGGCTCGATGATGGGCATTTTTTACAGTGTAACAAGATAAACATTACGCACAACTTTACGCACAGAGATACACCTTGTAAACAAATGTCTCACGTGCCACAGGTTCAGTTTGTCAAAGTATAATATGAGTTGACAAAAGACTATACATCAACCACACACACATAGAGCACACCTTCGGCCTTACCTTCTCTCCTCATGCCGACTTTGAGGCACTTCTTCAGCCGGCAGTACTGGCACTGGTTCCGGTGGTGCTGGTCGATGGGACAGTCTCGGTTCCCCCGGCAGGTGTAACTGAGGTTCCGTCTCACCGAACGCTTAAAGAAGCTTTTGCATCCCTCGCAGGTGAACTGGCCATAATGCTTTCCACTGGACTTGTCCCCACACACCATGCAGTCCACGTTGGGGATCTTGTCCCCGGAAAGTGCGTCGTTCCCCGGGGTGGAACCGTTGGGCGTCCCCGGTGTCCCGCCGGGCTCCTGGCCGCAAATCTGGAGCTGGGACCCCGGATCTGCAGAAATGTTCTCTTGCCACTGGTTTACTACCATTGCCATGCTATCCCCAAACACTTTGGTCTTTGTTTAAACCACAGAGAGAGTCAGACTGGGAGATAGAGATCCGTCCTGACGTCTTAGGAGAAAAAAACAAGGCAGGGCGAAAAGGCGCTTCCCACTTCCTTCAGAGATCAGTCTGCGTTTAATGTCTTTATTTAAACCGCTGGGTTATATTTTCTATATTGTTGAGTTATTTTCTGTAAACATCTATCAAAGTTGACCAGAACAGCGAGGTATCAACATGGTCGTTGCATAAGAATGTAGCCTACAACTCCCGGTGCTCCTCGCTGTCCAGCGATCCATAAACACGTTTCTCTTCAAAGAGTAACCTCTTGGAAAAGTCAATAGGATAAGTCAGCGTATAAACTGGTGGAAAGCAAATGTTAAATGACTATTTGCCTGCTTCCAAAATATGAAAGAGGGTAAATAACCTTGCCTATTGCTGACAATAATATCTTGCCTCTCGGTCGGTCGCTCCAAGGTCTATCCCACGCTGAAACACTGGACTGCGATTCAAGAGAACTGCCTCGATTTAAGAGAAATGCCTCTTGAACGACAAGCTTGATTTAACACTGACCATATTTCAAGTTATTCGGCGAGGGATTTCTTTTAGTCACAAGCTCCTATAGAAACGGTACAATGCGCAGTCCCGAAGAGTAGGTATAGTCCTGGTTCCTCTTGTTCTTGCGCGCCGCGGTGAGGTTTGGATAGAAACGTCCGTGTGCGCTCTGATATTTATTTACCCAACACACAGGATCTAATGCAGCCGAACTATCCGTTGTGCCGTTTTGGATGTGAATCTGTGTAAGAAACCTAAAGCAGAAACAGCGAGTTGACGCGCAGAAGGCTTTTGCCACTCGAGTGTACTTCACCCTTCGGCCGTCTGTCCCATCTCTGAGAGTCAAAGCTATAATTTGGTGAAAGTGTCACTAACAGGCTGCCTCGTACGGGAGCCCCCCTAGCGGCGCGCCATATAAGGTCATAACTGCCAAATAAGGTCATATCCCCTCCCCTCAGCGGGAGAGGAGAGGGATGAAGGGACGGCCGCGATTGGTCAGAGGATTCTGGAAAAAAGTAAGGAGCTTTCTCATTGGACCGCGGTCGATTAGGCTGCGTTTGACTGACAGGAGCGGTTGTTGGGATACAAGTACTGTAAAGTACATCAGCATCCCATTAAAAAGAGTGAATAAAAAGAAGTGCTGACAATCTTATGCAGTTGGGCCGGATAAACGCGTGGTTAATACATTTTATTGATTAATTTGAGATTCATTTTTGTTGCAAACACATCACATTATTTATATATTCTCTCTTAATCAGGGATGTAAAGGAAAAAAAACATCTGAACTCAGTTTACCCACATTGTTATTTGCCAAATAGACTTTTACCTTTTAAGGGCTGACATACATCTTAATGATGGGAAGTTATGAACTATTCATGAGTATCAAATTGATGCAAAATACAGAGGGTCTTTTAAAGCGTCTTTTGGCGAAATGAATGCTTATCTGAAAATAGAATTTGTTTTTGTTTATATTAATGATTGTGATGCCTTTTGATCAATGACTGGCGATCATATACTCTCCTTTTTATTTACGTCACTGCTAGTAATCAATCTAGGGCTTTTTTTCCCCAAGTCTATAGGCCTGTAGGCCTACTTCTGTTTTCTTATAGGCTGGTATCCTACCGATTGACCTCTGAACATTTTAAACTGTGCAAAAAATATCCCAAACTAAAAACCGACGTTTTCAGATAAATAAAAACAATAAAAGATTCAAAAGAGTAGGCAACATGTGCCGAAAGAGTTGCTCCCAGTCCCACAGTACCAACAACAACAACAACAACAACAACAACAACAACAACAGCAACAACAACAAAAGGGTGACAAACTTCTCACCAACTCTTACAAACTCCCTAAATCGTTTACCAGTTGAGAAAGTGTTGATTTTGTCGGTTTGTTGTGTATAGTGTTTGCCAGCTGGATCTCAACGCACAAAAGGCCATTGCGGTAATTAACAGTGACAGTGTTGTTCTCTAATGGGGGTTTTCACGCCGAGAACAGCGGGGACCTGATTATTTTCCCAGATAAGGTCTTGATTTGTCATGTGAAGGTAATTCCAATAACACCGCTGCCAGGGGTCGAGTGTCCCATAATCCCATGCTGGGACTAAGGTTGGAAAATTGATAATGTATTTAGACACGCTCTCACACTTCCGCTCTCAAGGAAAATTACATGGGCAATCTATAAAAAGTGGATTTGGGGGTTTTCTCACTTAGTCGCTTTTTTTTTTTTTAGAGTTTTAGTAGTCTTGGAGAGATTTATCAGTGATTTCAGTCGTTAAAAAGAAAGTTGTTAAAATGTGAAATTACATAGACGTCAAATTAATCATGAAACAGGCTTGATTTTAAACAGTATATAGCCTAGGTTCGATTTTAAACTATTCAAAAAGTAAA